>NC_062969.1:24058471-24148951 GCF_023119035.1 Salvia hispanica
AATTATATAGTGTTCATAAGGTGTAAGACACTTGGAATTCAATTAAAGTTGTGTTTCTGTTTATTGAATATGTTATCATTATAGTTTGTATACAATTATGGTTCGTGGATAACATATATTAAATTGAGAATAAAAGTTCTATCTCAATGAAAGGTCAGTATAAAGTTAGAATTGGTTTGTGATACATGGAAGAGATCATGTCGCTTAATGATGTGTGACCGCCATGATTCGATTAGTTCTAATTTTATATGGTATTTAAAGGATTTATGAACTTGATATAAAAGTGCGCATTATGGTTATTAAACCATCAATATGACACAAAGGTCAAGTGGGAGAATGTAAGAATATTTATATTCTTATGTGACCTATGTATCTATTGGTTTAATATTACAAATTAAGTTCATGTTAAATGTTAAGTATTCTAATATTAAAGATGATTCCGTGATGGATCGGTTTCGATTAAAGAATTAGAATCGGGTGTATTGATAACCCTCCTCTCTTACCTCTAATTACGATGATATATATAAATATATATGTTAATATGTTGATATGTTATATATATACAAGAAGGATTAATGTATATATATATGTGATTATATATATGTTACTATTTACGTGTGTGCGTATGTGTATAATAAGGAAATGCAATGATTAATTAAACATTAAAATAATGTTTATAAGCATTGCATATATTGGACGTACAATGTCAACTATGGAATTGTTACACGTATATATAGTTATTAATGTGCATATATGTTACAGTGGAATTGGACGGTTATAATTAGTTTACTAATAAACTAATTTCAATTCCCAACCGACACATTTATTTGTGGGAATCGGTTGAAGTACATAATTGAAGTACATGCAAACAAACACAATTCTTCATGAAAGGGTGTCGACTACCTATATATTTGTGTGCCTCCATGCATAAAATATACAAGAAAGATACATACTTGAATTACATGTCTTTACGACATTAGTATACACATACGCTCGACACATAGGAGTATATATATGAATAGGTACATTAAAAATCTCGATTCTTTATCCATTAAAAGAATCATAAAAGGCTTGAGGTCAAAGAGGGGATAACATCAATTATGGAGAATTCAGTCAATGAAAGGACAAATATCAAATGGTGGATTTCAACCTCTACATCAAATGAAGAAAGCATGGATGGAGGTTGGTGATTTTATCTCCACTTTATAGTATAAATGTTGTGGTTGAATTAATTCAAATCTAGAATAAGATTTCGTTATCGAAATCATTAAAGTTGAGATATGGCTTACATACCCGACTAACTGCGGGACGGATATCGGGACTAACTTTTGAGCCAAAATCGGATGCGGATACCCGTTTCGACACCCCTAATCCATACAAGAAAATTTGCAATATATCTCACGTTGTTGAGAAGTACATCCCTCTAAATTTTGACTCATGTGATTCAGATTCAAACAAAAGATATACGAGTATTTTGTCTGGATATAATCTTGGACATATAATGAATTCTTTTATCTTATTTTATTTTTATGTTGAGAATTTGTGTATTGGTTTTGGCATTTTTTGTTGCAAATTGTTGACAAGGATTTTGTTACATCAAATTCATCTACTCTAATTAAGGAGACTCGCACGTAATTTGAAATAGAGGGAACATCATTTTTGGTCCACGAACTTTGCCAAAGTATCATTTTAGGTCCGTGAACTTTGAAAATATCATTTGAGGTCCATCAACTATGAAGTAATATCATTTGAAGTACTTTTTTACTATTTCCAAAAAAATTTAGACGAAAATACCCTCAATATTTTTAAGGGTATATATTTTTAATAAACTTATGATATACTCATATTTTTTATAAATATCTTTACTATATATTTTTGATGAAATTTCTAAATATAATTTGACTTTCAATATTATCACTTAATTTTGTGACATGCAAGAAATAATCCTTATTCAATTTTTTTATTATTAAAGAAGTTCTATATTCAATTTTAAAATTCTTTAATATAAATAATTGAAGAAGCAATTTAACTTGCATGTCACAAAATTAAGTGATAATATTGAAGGTCAAATTATATTAGAAAAATCGTCAAAAATATATTGTAAAGATATTTATAAAAAATATGTGTATATGATAAGTTTATTAAAAATATATACCCTTTAAGGTATTGAGGGTATTTTCGTCCAGAAAAACTTGGAAATAGTAAAAGAGTACTTCAAATGATATTATCTCATAGTTGATGGACCTCAAATGATATTTTCAAAGTTTACGGACCTAAAATGATACTTTGGCAAAGTTCGTAGACAAAAAAGAAGTTCCTCTTTGAAATAATATAAAAATTAATTATTTGCACATAGCACACGTGTTAGTCTGTTAGACTAGTTGAAATAATAGCTGACCATCAATTCATTAAGATTTGATACATACTTCATCCTTCTATTTGATTTTATTTTTTTGTCTATTACAGTCGAAATATCCACCTTTTTATATTTATTTATTTTTATTTATCTCCTTATTTATGCAATTACATTATCTTTTTTCTTTATAGTACTTTATTTTTGTTGTTAGATCAAGAATATAATGGGATAAAGTAATAGTTGATCCAAAAATTTAAAATTACGTCTAAAAAAGGACAAAGATCGAACTCCTAACTATTTGATTAAAGATAAACAAATCTCATGTTGCTCAAACATACTTTTTAAGTTTTTTTATTTATACTTTAATAGTTAATACGATAAACAACTTCATTTAAAATAATATTTCATTTCAAAATAATGGTCATCATGAATAAAACATATACATATGAATTGTGTATAATATTATGATATCATTATCATTATTTCTAAAAAACTTAAAAAAATGTTTTCCTAAATAATTTCCTTTTTTCTAATAAAGAATTATCATAATATTCGTTTCTTGATTAATTTAATAATTGAACAAACAATGTCGTATTTTTGGTACAATTCTTATAATATTAACACATAATCAATCCATAAAAGAGAAAAAACCCTGCTTTCTAATTTACTTGGCAAATGTGAAGGTTATTATCTTAAAAGTAAAATTTATTGATAAAAATTACTACTACTATAATTGGGATTTGAGTGGAGAAAAATCACAGTTGATGATTACAAGAATAAATCAAATTAAGAGCGTACATAATATTACTGAGATGAAAAAAATTAAATAAGTTGAAAGTAGAACACGGAAATCCGTAAACGTAGCTTTAAATCAATCAATTTTTTTTTTTTTTTTTTTTTTTTTTTTTTTTTTTTTTTTTTTTTTTTTTTTACAATTGCCAATTTGCCATTGATTTTATTGTGATTGGTAAACAGGTTATTGAAAAAGGTAAAAACGTATAATTATGTTAATTTAATGAGTTCCTGAAAAAGATCACAAGATACATTAATTGAAGAAAAGCGAAAATAAAAACAAAATCAGTTACATGTGAGCTAAAAGTCAACTGCATGGTCGTTATTTATTTTCAAACTTAATAAAATCGTGAACATGTATGCAAAATAATTAATTAAATACATTTTGTGTGCAGTGAACACTCATCACTCATTGCTAAAATTACTGGACTGTAAACGTGAGCAGTGGAATATAACAAATTCATCAATATTGATTTTTAAAAAAAAATTGAATTTCTCTTTACATAAAAAATCATGTTTGACCACTATTACTACTTCACCTTTTTTATAATTAATGCAAATTTTTTTTAAAAAAATATGAATGTACAGAAATAACAAGCGACCCTATAACTAAGAATTCATTTCGATAGAATCAAGTTTCCTGAAATATTTTGTATGCCAATGTGTGACTTTTTAAAATTATTCCATTCACGAATCAATTTTCCGTATTTAGAATAATGTTAATTATCTTTTATCTTTTCCCATTTAAACATCCAACTACTACATTTTACAATAAATAAGTCCAACTAAAATTAGGTGTCAGGCAGAAAAAATATAGTATACTTTTAATGTAGTGAGTGACATACAGATTATAAATTTCAATACAAAGAAGGCAAAAATGTATATGTATGTGAGTTTAATTAGTATATGACAAATAATGCTTACCTTTTGATTCCTTACATTTTAAGAAGTTTGTTATGCCATGAATGAATAATAAAAGCACACACTACACATATGTCTTCAAGGTTCAACATTGAACAGAGGAGAAAATAAAAATAAACAACTTAGAGTGGAAATTGAATGATGATGAAGAGTGAAGCACCCCTGCGCCGTGCTCGTGGCGGATGGATCACCTTCCCTTTCATCATAGGTTCTTTTTCATGTCTCTTTTAATTCTTAAAGCATTTTACAAGTAATGAATTAATGTTTGATTTTGTTGTGGAAAAACAGCAACAATGGGTGGTTTGACACTCTCATCTGGATTATGTGCCAACCTCATTACATTCCTGAGAGATGAGTTCCATTTTGAAGATACTGATGCTGCTAAAATCACCAACTATGTCAATGGAAGCATCACTTTCATCCCTATCTTTGCTGCTATCATTGCTGATTCTTTTGCTGGCTGCTTTTCTGTCATCTGCTTCTCCTCCCTCATCTCTTTGCTGGTATGTTTCTCTCTCCTTTTTTCATAAACAAAAGGAAGAGATCAAGATTATGAAGTACTATTAATATTGTGCAGGGAGTAGTGCAATTGCTACTTTCTGCAACAGTGAGCCATTTGAGGCCTCCTAGTTGTGAAAAGGGTTCCATTTTCTGCAAGCAACCCACGCCTCTTCAAGCCGGTCTTCTCTATCTCGGCTTGACTCTCCTCTCTATAGGAAATGGAGGCACGCGCTTCACTCTTGCATCCATGGGAGCAGATCAACTAGACTCCACAAAACATCAGGGGATATTCTTCAATTGGTTCATTTTCACAATCTATGTGGCTAACTTCGTGAGCTCAACGCTCATGGTATACGTGGAGGAAAACCGGGGCTGGGGGTGGGGCTTCACCATCTTCACCATGGCCAATCTGGTTGGCTTGGTGGTCTTCCTCTGTGGCACAAAATTTTATCGCTTTGTCAAGCCCACTGGCAGCCCTTTCAAGAGCTTGGCTTGTGTCATCGTCGCAGCCATTAAGAAAAAGAAGATGCATCTCTCACCACAAAGTGGAGATTATCACCATGATGGAGATGGTTTCAACTCTCCCACACCATTTTTCAAGTAAGTTTATTATCACTTGATATATGCTATAATTAATTAATACTAGTTCCATAGTTTAAACCATATTTGGATAAAATTGTAGGTTCTTGAACAAAGCAGCGATGAAGAATGAAGAAGAGTCTAGTTCAAAGATAGTAAGTCCATGGAAACTATGCACAGTGCAACAAGTTGAAGATCTGAAGAGGCTAATCAAGATTGTGCCAATATGGATTAGTGGTTACATATTGAGTATACCTATAGCAGTGCAGATGAGTTTCATGATCATACAAGGCAAAACCATGGACAATCACATCACCTCCCATTTCAAAATCCCAGCTGCCACAATCCAAGTGTGTTTGCTCATCGCAACCTGTGTCACCATATCGTTGCTAGACCGCCTCATTTTTCCGCTTTGGGTAAAGCTCACTCCCAATAGGCCTCCCACGCACTTGCAGCGCATTGGGATCGGCCATGTCTGCACTATACTCAGCAGCATTGTCGCGGCGCTTGTGGAGTCTAAGAGATTAAGCGTGGCAAGATCACATAACCTCGTTGACCAAGTGGATGCAGTGGTTCCCATGTCGTTGCTGTGGCTGGCGCCACCGCTGGCCATTCTTGGAGTTTCGGAAGGTTTCCATTTTGCAGGACAAGTTTCATTCTGTTACCAAGAGTTCCCAGCTTCGTTCAAGAGCACTGCAACAGCTGTCGTTGGTTTGACAATCGCGGGGGCCTTCTATTCGAGCAACCTCGTCATCGATGCAGTGCAGAGTACAACGGCATGGTTGCCCAACAATATAAACAAAGGGAGACTGGACAATGTGTATTGGTTGTGCAGTGGGATAGGAGCTTTGAATTTGGTGTTCTTTCTTGTGATTGCATCTGTCTACAAATACCATAAAGCTTAAAAATGTAGGGGTTGGCTCATCTAAGTAATGTTGTAGTGAATTATTCAAATAAGTTTTCGCATCATTGGAGCGTTGGATTTATGTTACTATATTGCTTTGTAAACTTAAGCTTGCCATTTATGATTTGAACATTTATCTCTTAGTAAAAAAAAAACAAAAATGTTGAGGAACATGGTGATGATTGCCAGTAGTACTTGCTAGTACATCGGCTTAGGTTGATTTCATTCCATGTCTTTTTTTATGTAGTGTATAGTATGCATATGTTTTAACATTCAATGATATATATTGAAATTAATTAAATTTCCAACTTCCTTAACCTGGGTAGAGCCAGGATTTCATTGTAAGAGGGGCAAAATTATAATATAGGATATTTTTTATATATTTGAAGAGGAGCAATTTGTATAATTTTATGTATATACTAAAAATTTTGCATATAAAGGTGAAGAAGGAGTGAGGAGGGGCATTTGCCCCACCTTTAAGTATGCTAGATCGGCCCATGTTCTTAACAAACATACAAAGTATAGATATGATAGAGCTTATAATTTGATACTATACATTTTGGAATAAAATACAATGTGTCGTGTATCATACAAGAAAGTGTAGTTCAAACTTTAAAAAATTTACGGGTATTATCCCTAAATCTATGAACTTTGGCCAAATTTTAGTATTTCCCACAAACTTTAAAATTGAAATAGAAATTTACTTTTATGTCATTATTTACTCAACTATAAAAATTCGTCTAAGCGCATCCACATCGGTGATCTCCACGGCGGGCTGGCCTATCCCGACGAGATGGGTTGCCGACGGGATGCCGCTGCGGTGACTCCGTCGTAGAGGATTGCCCTCCGTGGAAGGCCTTTCGCAGTGTGGCAGGTCACGGCCCAACGTGGTGTCCCCCCAGCGCACGGTGATGCCCACTCGCCCTCTCGGAGCAGTGTCGTTTTGACTGTTGGGGATTTTGATTTTTTTTTTAAATATTAAGAAATATAAAAACATAAAATTTTCTCACTTTCCAAAATATTACTGTTTTTTAAATTTTTTTAAATATCCAATTCATTCATAAATAATCTATAAATGCCTCATTCATCACCCTTCTTCTCTCTAAAAATATTCATTTACATTCTCAATTCAAGAAATGAATCCTGAGGAAGTTAGAACCAAGAGTATTATCAACAGTATTACGCTAGCCTAGCTGCCGCGAACCCTTCGTTGAGACACCGCCACTACATCCATCGTGATCGGGTGGAAGTCGCCCAAAGGCTCGTTTGAAATTATTTATGCAAGAAACCACGATTCCAAGAGGATTGCTTCTTGTGTTGTTTTCGCATGCTCTGAGACTTATTTAATATAATGTCATTTTTAATATAAATATATATTTTTTTAATATAATGTATAATTGAAATTCAAATTGGTTGGAGAAAAAAAAAGAAGAAATGAAATAGTAAGACCCATGAATAATTAAGGGATGAAATAGATTGTTGCGGATGTTATCTAACTAATGGAATAAAAATGGTTAAAAATGGTGTCGAGCCATCAATAGTTAATGAATAGGACGGTAAGAGATGTATTGATGTGGATGCTCTAACAATGATCAATGAATTTACAAATTATATCAAACGACAAATTTGTACCACAATGATATTTTACAGTGTACACAAAATATTTTGTGTAAGGACATAAGAGTAAAAAACGACTACTATTTAAAATAAATTATTTACAAATTATCATTTCTTTTTATACGGAAAATATATGCTAGCAGCTAGAATGGCCAAGAAAAGTAGATGAAAAAAGTTAAAATTTCAGTGTCCCACTTATTCCCTCCGTCCCATTGAAATTTTTTAATGTTTATATATTTATGTTGTGAATTTTAATGAAAAAAAAACTTTGTAATATTATTAAATCTTTGTATATTATCTCTAAATAAATATTTAAATCTTTGTAGTGTTATCTAAACATAAATTATTTAAATCTTTGTAGTATCAAGATGCATCAAGTTACTCCCTCCATCCCCAAAGAATATGCACTTTGGGGACGGCACGAGTTTTAATGTAAAATTTGTAAAGTAAGAGAGATGTAGAGAGAAAAAGTAAGTAAAGTATTGTTAGTTGAGAATGAGTCCCACCTCATTAGAGAGAAGAGACTTTCCAAAATTAGAAAGTGCATATTCTTGTGGAACGGAGGGAGTATTATTTAAACATGAATTATTTACATATTTTAATTGATCAACGTAGTTACAAGTTATGCATGCCTTTGGTTCTGTTTTGTTTCTATCACCCTTGTCTGTTAGACAGTTTACCTAGATCTGAGTTTGTTTCACTTTCCGTTTGTGTTTTCCGATTCAGATATGGTATTTCTGCTTTTCGTCACCATCTTGATACTTTAGTTCTTAGCTACAAAAATCTGAGAAATTAAACTAGAACAAGAACTAAGAACGAAAGCGAAAAATGAAAGCGAGTAAACGTAATGTCTTTGCTTCTAAATGGTAGAACTGTTGCTGAAATAGCTACGTTGGCTGGAATGCGAGAGCTAACTGACATCGCCTTCGGCAGGTGGCCGATGGTTTGGGTTTAGGACTCGAGACATGGCGGAAATGGAATGTGACGGAACTGGGAACTGTGAGTGAGTGATTCATCCTCCATTTTTCATGCTAATACTCCTATTTATAGGGCAGTATGACCAAAATCCCTAAGGTTACTCCTTCTTTGATTTGACAATCCTTCTCGTTAGAAACTTCTAAGTTGGCCTCATTTTCGTTCCAACTCTCAGGTGTAGCCTTTTGACCAGTTTTGCTCATCTTTTTGCTATTTTCTCACTTAGTTTGCCTTTAGTCCCCTTGCGTAGGGGTGGTTCGGTATGGTATACCGTACGGTGAGTGTCATACCGTATGCTGTACCGAAAGTTACAGTATGACAAAACACCATACCGATACTGTATCGAATTTTTTGGTATATCGGAATTCGGTATACCAAAATTCGGTAAGGTAGTTTTTTATACCGTTAGCATATCGTGTTTTGCGGTATACCGAACTGCGGTACGATATACCGTTATACGTGTTATACCGAAAAAATTCTATTATACCCAAAATATTCAAAAAAACAATTCTAGTGTTCAACTACTTCAAAAGGTCCAAAACAATTAAACTTCATCACAATCAAATCTTTTCATATAGTCATACTTTTAAAATTTTAGTACAAATTTTATATATGTATGTTTATATATAATAACCAATTGGTATACCACAGTATACCAAAGCGTCGGTATATATCGATGATTCGGTATGCACCGGTATAATTCTCCACCCGGTATAATTCTCCATCCCTAGTTGTGTGAATTTATACTATTCTTACATATTTAACAACTAATTTGTACTATCTGTTTAAACGCGGTAAACTGGCTTAGTAACCAAGGCACGAAATGAGATTCATCAAAGTTCAATTCAAATTTTCTTTAATTTGCATTGGTTTTCGAACAGGTTATAGTACGAAAATGTCATTTTTCACTTTGTTTCATTTTTCATCATTTTCACTTTGTTTCATCATTTTCACTTTGTTTCATTTTCATTTACTACAATGGCTTTCTTTCTCTCTAAGATTGGGTTTGTGCAAATGCATGCGAGAATGTCGCTGAAAGAGTAAAAACCAAGAATGAATCTCTACAAATGCAACAGAGAGAGAAAATGTGTAAGGGAAATGGGATGCGAAGCCATGATGATGTGAAAAAACACTGGAAAGATGTACACCACATTATTTCTAGTAGAACCTGCCGGGCGTATGGAAACTACATCGAGGAGCTTCTTTGCAGAAGTTTTCACCCTTGTCCGATGAGTCTAGGAAAGTTTCCTCTAGCCCTTCTGAACGAAGTGATAATGCATCGGGGTAGAGATGAACCGAAGGCATATTGGATGAATAGTAGACACAAAGAAGTCTACAAGTATTCTGGTTGAAATTTTAACCAAGGCGCTCGAAGCTCAAGGAGCATTTGACTTTGGAACATGCAAAGCTCTACATGGAGGGAAGAAAGAAAGAAATAAAGTTCTATTTGGAGGATAATGATCATGATGAAGACACATATCTGGGCGATTACGATGAAAGCGAGGAGGGCGAGGACGATAAGGAAGACAACGAGGAGGAATAGAAGAAGAAACAGGTACTCCACCCGGTATAATTCTCCACCCAGTATAATTCTCCACCCCTACTTGTGTGAATTTATACTATTCCTACATGACGGATGAGGTTTTTATATAGGGCAGCGACTCTTTGTGTGTGCGTGTCAACTGGCCAGGAGGGTACCTAGACCTAGTTGTGTCGTTGGGTCTGTGCCTAAAACCTCTTGTCAACAAAAATACCTCAACCCACTTCTACTGGCTAGTATAGTAGAGTAAGGGTCGATCCCACAGAGATGGATGTAGACGAAGTGCAATTGCAAAGACATTTTGGAAGGGTTGGTTTGCTACCACGATTTTGGGGTTGAGTTCTACCTAGGCGTAAAATTAAAATGAGATTCTACCTATACTGACCAGTAGGTAACTAAATGCTCAATGCTATTGGATGTGTACGTGAATGTGAAAGCTGGACACCTAGTTGTGCATATGAGAAGCTACTAGACAAAACTTACTAAAAATGGCTAAACAAAAGGTAAAGGGAATCAAAGGACATGCTGGCAGACTGGCTGCTGGTTTTGCAGAAAAGCTGAAAAAGTGCGAGTACAAAAGAAAAAAGTAACAAAAACAACATATCTTTGATTGTGACATTTTCTTCTTCGCCAAGCTAAACTAACCAGATCTAACAAACTCCATTGATGAATGCTCAAGCTCAAAAATTTGTAAATGCAATATTTAACTTGAAATCAAGAACGAAAGCAAGAAAAACTGAGATTTACGCATACTGGTCTACAGGACAGGGTGACAGAACAAGTAGAAACGAATTCCATGCATTTTTGAGAGATTTAAACCGATTAAAACTTGTAAACACTAGGAAAGATTAGATCTAACTAAGCTAGACAGATTCAAGCACTTAAGCAACAGAAATCAACATAAAACTATTAGATCTAGCTAACTAGGTAGAATGAAATCGTAAGCCAGCTGAAACACAAAATAAAACTACAATAAACTTCATTACATTCAAGATTATCACCCAAAAGATGTTCCAACCAAAGTAACTACTAGAATCCAAGTTTAATGCAAGCAAAACAAGTACTTAAGCTAAGAAATCTTAAAAACAAAGCAAATAAAAGATTGTTTGGCTCCTTGGAAACTGAAAATGGAAGAACTTTTGGAACTATGGCGGCTGGAATGATTCAGGCATGATGACTCCCCGCCGGCTGGTGGCCGGAATCTTCATGGCAGGCTGCTGGATTTAGAGAGTGGAACTTAGAGCTAATGGAGCTATTCTCCCCAAAAAATGAGTTGTTAGTGATAAGTGATGGTAAAGTGATAAGTCAAAAGTGATGATAAAGTGATAAGAGTGTCCACTATAGTTGGCCGGGCCAAGCCAGGCCACAAAATCGTGGTCGGGCCACCAATGCCCATGTTACCCACTATAGTGGACATGGCCAAGCCACCAAAAAGTTTATTTTTTTTTCATTTTGTTTATATTTTAATTCTACTACAATAAAAGTTATTGGACTATAATAATTGAAAAAATGCATAAGAACTAAAATTAAAATAAAATCTTCGTTGTATTATACAAAGGGGTAAAATTATACAACAAAAATTTTCGACTTCTCATAAACTACATTCCCAACGCATATCACACTCTACCCCCTCCTCCCCTACGATTCAAAACCTCTTCGATCATATCAGCCTGCAGTGTCGTATGTGATGTTTCCCTCCGCATATCGGCGAACCGTTAGATCAAGTATGCATCACTACGTGGTACACACATCTGCAGTGGGGCGGTTGCAACACCGTGACTACTACTTGCACCCTCTTCCGGTGCCCAGTTCTCTGCAGAATATCCTTCGTCCTCTATTATCATATTGTGCAATATGATACATGCATACATGATGGAAGCGACATCATTTTCGTGCCATTGTCGAACCGGGCACCGTAGAATGGCCCATCGCTATTGGAGGACACCAAAAGCACGCTCAACGTCCTTCCTAGCACTCTCTTGTTTGGCCGCGAAATAGGATTGTTTCGGCCCAACCGGCTGCCGGATCGTCTTGACAAACACGGGCCAACGAGGGTATATCCCATCGGTTAAGTAGTATGCCATGTTGTACTGCGTCCCGTTGGCAGTGAATCTGACAGTCGGACCCTCACCCCGACACTCATCATTGAAGAGATGAGACGAATCCAGTACGTTGATGTCGTTGTTCGACCCTGTGACACCAAAATATGCATGCCAGATTTGCAATCGGTAGTCAGCAACAGCTTCCAGTATCATTGTTGGGTGTCTCCCTTTGAATCCAGATGTGAACTGCCCCTTCCAAGCAACCGGACAGTTCCTCCACTCCCAGTGCATGCAATCGATGCTGCCCAACATTCCCGGAAAAGTATGCACTATCCCGTGCATATCTATCAATCTCTGGCACTCATCGGCAGTTGGCTTCCGTAGATACTCCGGACCGAAGATGGCCTGGATACAATTACAAAACTGCCTCAGCGTCGTTAGGGCAGTTGTTTCACCCAACTGTAGGTATTCGTCGAACATATCAACGGGTCCGGCATAGGCAAGCTGCCTAATTGCAGTGGTACACTTCTGATATGTCGACAACCTGGGTCGGCCGCTAGCATCACTGCGCAATGTGAAGCACCTATACCGTTGCGCCAATGTGGTCGCTATATGGATGAATAACCGTTGCGACATTCTGAAGCGGCTACGGAAAATCTCTGCTGGGTAACGGAGGTTGTCGCCAAAGTAGTCTTTCATCAACCGCTGGTGTGCCCCGACATGGTCACGGCAGATGGTCCGCCGATGATAGAACGGGCGAACGAACGCCGCCGCCGCCGCCTCCTCTTCTGCTTCCCATTGCACCTCTTGAACGAGTTCATCGAACTCCCTATCCACCAATTGTTGGAACTCATCGTCGGAACTCATTTTTCAAACACATAATTGGTGATAAAATGAAAAGAGTGGAGATTGGAATGGTGTAAAAAATTGGGAAAAAATGGGTATATTTATAGAATTAATAAATAAAAAATCGAAAATAGGGGAGCCGCGGCTCGTGGCCAATGCAATAGGAGGGTCGCGGCTCGCGCCCAAGCGCTGGCCAGGCCACGAACGTGGCGCTCCCGTGTCCATCCCCTCCCCCCGCCGCGGCTGCCCACCCCAGTCACTATAGGGAGTCGCGGCTCGCGGCTCTCACGTGGCCCGGCCGCAGCTCCCCTATAGTGGACGCTCTAAGTCTCCTTATGTTCAGCTCCTATTTATAGGGTGGCTTGCCCTAATTTCTAGGGTTGCCTCTTCATGCGAAACGACAACTTTGCCCCTCTTTAGTAGGTGATTGTTCCAAGCAAGTCCTTCCTTCTCGTGTCCAGTTCCGTAGCATCCATCCTGGCCAGTTTGCACCTTTTTCTGTTCATAATGACCAGTTGCACACTTTTTTACTGCTTTTTCACGCCAATTCCTTCTGATCCTTTCCTCCTGATTTAGTACCTCAACCTGCACACTTTTAGCAACTATTTTGCAGATATTATCCAATAAAGCACGTTATACTGACCAGTAACCAAGGCTTAGAACGAGACTCATCACTACACATTTAGTAACTAATTTGCGCATACTATCTGTTTAAACGCGGTAAACTGGCTTAGTAACCAAGGCACAAAACGAGATTCATCAAAGTTCAACTCAAATTTTCATTAATTTGCATTGGTTTTCGATAGGTTATAGTACAAAAATGTCATTTTTCACTTTGTTTCATTTTCATTTACTACAATGGCTTTCTTTCTCTCTAAGATTGGGTTTGTGAAAATGTATGCGAGAATGTCGCTGAAAGAGTAAAAAGCAAGAATGAATCTCTACAAATGCAACAAGGAGAGAAAGTGTGTAAGGGAAATGGGATGCGAAGCCATGATGATGTGAAAAAACACTGGAAAGATGTACACCACATTATTTATAGTAGAACCTGCCAGGCGTGTGGAAACTACATCGAGGAGCTTCCTTGCAGAAGTTTTCACCCTTGTCCGATGAGTCTAGGAAAGTTTCCTCTAGCCGTTCTGAACGAAGTGATAATGCGTCGGGGTAGAGATGAGCCAAAGGCATATTGGATGAAGAGTGGAGACAAAGAAGTTTACAAGTATTCTGGTTGAAATTTTTAACCAAGGCGGAGCTCAAGGAGCATCTGACTTTGGAACATGCAAAGCTCTACATGGAGGGAAGAAAGAAAGAAATAAAGTTCTATTTGGAGGATAATGATCATGATGAAGACACATATCTGGGCGATTACGACGAAAGCGAGGAGGGCGAGGACGACAAGGAAGACAACGAGGAGGAATAGAAGAAGAAACATGTACTCCATATTTTGTTTAGTAAATAGGTAGGTTGGTGGTTTGGATCCTGGAGAAATACATTGACAGTGTCACCCTTTTAGATGTGTTATGTATGTTTGGATGTTTGCTTGGTTATTTGTTATGCATGTTTGGATGTTTGTTGGATCTGCCCTTTATGAGATGTTTGCTTGGTTGTTTGTTATGTTATACTCCCTCCGTCCGTGAAATGTTGTCAAGTTTTGTCATTTCGGTCCGTCCACAAAAATGTTCTCCATTTTGCTTTTTTACCATTTTTGGTAAATGAACCCCACTTTCAACTAACTCATTACGTTCACATTCCATTATAAAAATAATATATAAATATGGGACCTATATTCCACTAACTTTTTCCACTAACTTTTCTTCACATTTCTTAAAACTCATGCCAAGTCAAACTTGGACAACATTTCGTGGACGGATGGAGTATATGCTTTAACTTTCTTTGCTTTGATTTTAAATTGTGGTATGTTAAAACGATATGGTTAGTGACTTTTGTTTTGCTTGTAGATGTTTTAGTGATATAATTTTTAGTTAAGCTGGCTTGTTTTTGGTTGAATTTATTTCGGTTTCTAATTTATCATGTATTATTGTACCAAATTTTTGTTTGACTTATTCAATCGGATAAGGAGTGTTACGCAAACACTAATGTGTAACATACGTGATACGTCAGCATATGTAGTCCATTAGCAGTGAACTCATTCTCGTTACATAACACATGGTGGCGCGTGGGGCGACTAATACCCTGCTCAGAAAGTTGTGATCCTAAGCTATAGGAAAATAAAAGGATTTGTTAAAAGTTTTGGCACTAAAAATTTTAAAACCTTGACCCTAGCATGACAACAAAGATAGAAATCAAATCCATTGGCGTGACATATCTCTCTGTCAACCATAGTGCCTAATAAGAAGTCTGCACATTGTTATTTAAAGGAATATGGAACGATAAACCTAACTTGAGAAATGATATTTGAAAGAATGTTGCACCTGAAATTAGTGTTTTTCATGTGTTAATGTTTATCAACAAAGAGATGGGTATGATGCCACTTTATCACTATAACAAAAGTGATTCTTGGCATATAATCTTATTGAATAGAGGTGCATACATGATTATCAACATTTCATCATTATATAGAAATATAAAATTGAACATTAATTAAGAGAGAATGTCTTTAATAAATTTTATATTCAAAACTAAACTAAAAGCTTTGATAGAAACATTTGCAATACCTTGATCATTTTCTAGGTCCATGTATCACCCCGTATATGTGAGAAAATGACCCCCAAGCAATGCACAAATCGGATGATAGATCATAAATATGGATTCTCCAATAACATTTACGCAGATAATTAACTATATATGTGAGTGTGCCACTTGAGCATTAATCATTAATCATAAGTCCTATATTATAATTATAATTAGTAGAGAAGTTTCAGCAAATGGATGCCACCATGAAGAGCATGCAGACCCAAATTGGGCAAATTGCATCGGCTTCGAACACAAGGCCACCTGGAGGCCTACCGAGTGACACAATTCCAAATCCAAAGGGAAATGTTGAGCATTGCAATGCCGTGATACTGAGGAGTGGAAGAGAGTTAGGGGAAACCCCAGTTAGTCCAAACACGTTGCACGCAGGGGCGGACAATGTGTTAGGTTCACAAACCTCGCACGCAGGGGCGGACGAGGTGAGTGAGCTGGCTACCTTGGTTGCACATGAGTCGACAAAAGAAGGAAAAGAGATTGCATCTGAATATGGGGATTCCAAGATAGAAAGCTTCAGCAATTCGGCTAAGAACAAAGAGAAGCTGAGTCCTGCAAGAGACCCAAAGAGCCCCTACAATTTTCCCGACTACCTCCCACCACCACCTTTCCCCCTTGCTAGAAAGAAGAAGCCTCAAAATGTTGAGTGGCTGAGAGAAATCTTGAAAAAGGTGAATGTTGAGATATCCCTTATGGACTTGATGGCTAACTTCCCAAAATTCTTCGCTTTGTGTAAAGAGTTGATCTCAAAGAAGGGAAAATTGCCTAAGGAAGGGATGGTGCAAGTGAGTGCACAATGCTCACTGAAAGAACGTGATTACTCGGTTAACACGCTGTGTGCACAGAAAGAATATAACAGGTTTCCTTGGTCCAGCAAATCCACTAGATCACGCGGTCTAGGAACTCGTTGGTCGTCGGAAAACCCTGATCATCGGACACACAAAGCACTCTTTCAAAAACCCTCAACCACTTTACTAAACCTAGCATAGGGAAGTAGGGATCGATCCCACAGAGATGGATGCGTAACAATCATGTTCAAGGATTTGGACTTGTTTTTGGGGTTGGCTGCTGCCACGCATTTTTCGGGTTGAGGAAAATAAACTTAACTTGGGAATTTAAACTGCTACGCTAACAGCTAGACCTAGGCGAAACAGCAAAGCATGCACGAAAATTAAACCGAACAATCACTAGATCTAAGAAACTACTCTAATTACCTAGATCTGGGTAACAAACTGACTGTGGGGACCATAACTGAAAAAGCAGAGTACGGTCGAAAAGCTGGAAAAACAACTAACTCTGGTACTAACTAACAGCGACATCGTCATCTTCAACCAAATTGCGTAAAAACTCAGAAGAAAAACAGCATGAGCGAAATCGGAACAGAGCAGACTGAATTTAAATCATTTTGATGAAGAACAATAAGAAAAACTAACAGATCTAAGGATGTTATACGAGGTAAAACAGAAAGCAAGCGGAAAACTCAAAATTCATGCACAACTCGACCTCCCCTGTTCAGATCCAACCTCAGACGCTAAATCCACTCCGGATCCAAGCGTCCGACACAAACTCCAGCCAAAGGAAACATTTCATAACTTCAGATTTAAACAACAACCTCCAATCAATCAACAAACCACAGATCTATCACCAAATTCCCAGATCAAGCACCACAGCAACCAAATCAGAGATCGACATATAACTTGTGAAAATAAACTCTCAACAGTAGGATCTATGTAAATCAACTTGAAAAATAACAGATAAACGCAAACTAACAGAAGTGAATAGATAATCAGTAGCATCAACAACCAAATCGACTCCCAAAAGTGAAGTTCGACCGTAAAAGTGCAAAACAAACTGAAATTTAAAGAGATTGTATCTTCGCCCTCACGCGGACGGTGTTACGTCTGAAATTTCTGAAGAATAAACCCCTTCGTAACCGAAACTACCCCAGATCTCCCATTCCCAAGTTTGTGTTGTGTGTGAGCTAAGAGTGAGCGAAAAAGAGTGATGATTTGTGTGTTGCATGCTCTTCTATTTATAGGCGTTGGAGTGAGGCCCAGCGAGGTATAGATGGACTTTGTTTCCCTCAGCTACTGACTCCCTCCTTCAAGCCTTCTTTTTCCTTAGATTCTGCTCATTTCTACTTCATTCCTTCGCTAGACTGTTTCCTTCAAGCATCTCCTTGATCTAGCGATTCTGTCACACACCTGGCTTAGAAACCGTGTTAGACCCAAAGCAAAATGTAACGCTTTTCACCATATAACCGATGCATGAAATTAGTCTTATCAAACTGCTCACACTTAAACCATACTTGTCCTCAAGTATAAAGACAAGATAAAAAGAATAAGACGAATTTCAAGCAAGGTTATCCCCTGACCGACTCTTTAGACTCTAGACAGACTCCTAGACCTAGACACAATTTAAAACTTAAACAGTTAAGAAAAACACATATACACATATACACATATGCATGAGCTAGCTTCAACTTTTAGTCAACCGTCCACACAAGATTAAGGTCAATCCAACATACTGCACTCCTCCAAATATGCCCTTTCCCTTCCTCTACCTAGCCAATCTGTCAGCTCGTCAAGATAGCCCTTTTACTTACCCAATTGTTGGATTCACTCGATCACTCATTCCTCACCAGGGATGTTAGGATCGATTCTCCTTTTCATGGGTCAGCCTTTCCCGGGGCTATTATTGTTCCTGCCCTTTAGACAACTTCCCCCTGGACTTCGTCCAGCTTATTCCTCCTTATATATTTTTTATTTTCTCCTCCCTTTTTTCCTTTTCTCTTTTTTTTTTTTCTCTGGACTTTGTCCAGCTTATTCCTCCATTCCTCCTCTCTTCTGGACTTCGTCCAACTTATACCTTCATAACCCAATTCCCTATTTTTTCTCCTTCACAACTCTTCTCCCTAAGCATTCAGTGGCGGCCCTTAAACATGTGTTAGCTCGAAGTTATTTAAGGCTTATAACTCGCTATTATAGTAGGGCTTCACAACTAAGTAAGTAAAGACATCCTCCATCGTTCTCGCTTCACTCAGATTGACTTGGCTTATTAAAGGAAAAAGCTTCTAAGTTGAAATGCCTCCTATTTTCAATTACTTTTACTAAGGGAATCATGCCGTATTATATTCACTGGCTCATGCGACACAACAAAACATAGACCTAAAGACTCTTACCATGCAGACAAATTCATGCATTGACTCCTCTCCCCCTCCCACTTCACTCAAGCTTGTCCCCAAGCCATCGTCGTGAAGTGGGGAAATAGAGAAATCAATGCAACAACAACAACAACAGTTCATATAAAAACAAAAACTTCTCACACTTAGACCAAGCATTGGGCTAAGTGGGAGAAAACACAACAAAACAGAAAATACAAACTTCTCACACTTAGACCACGCAGTGGGCTAAGTGGGAGAAGACATAGACAAATACAAAACACCAATAGTCAACAAAAACAAATACAATTAACTGAAAGTAAGAAAAATAAAAGTTACTTGGTCATGGGGGGGTGATTCACTTCTGGGGCTGGCTCCCTCGAGAGCCAGATTGTGGTGGGATTCTAGGTCGGGTCACTTTCACTTTCTTCTTTGTTGGCTGCTCCAGCTCTTCCTCTTCCTGTTCTGGCTGGTCGGGTACTGGCTTCTTCACTAGAGACTTTGATTTAGGTGGGGCTGGAACTTGTTTGGGAACGGATGGGGAGATCAACTGCTTGAGCGATTGCTGCGGTCGCTTGACGGAGGGACCTGCTCTGGATGGGCTGCTTGACTTCACTACTGGACCCAGGAGTTACCTTCGACCGGGTCAAGGGGAGTGTCTGCTGCAACCACTTCAACATCTTCATTGAAAGCTCCACTGCGCTTCCGTCATTCGCTCATTTTGTTTGGCGCACCTCACCGCCAATCTGCAATGTTGCCCCTCAGGGTCTTCACTTCCTTCCGGTTGTCGTTCAATTCCTTTCTGATCCCACCAAGTTCCTTCATCACTTCCTTCCTCATCAACTGCATCTCCTTCCTCACATCTTGGACTTCCTTACGTAGCTCTTCAACCTCTTCACTTGGCATGGCTTCCTCGGCTTCTTCAGGCTCTGCTTTTACCTTGTCTCCTAATGAGTAGAAGAGGGTCTTGGCGCCATGAGTCTGCAGCAGCCCCTTGTTGAATAATTAATAAATAAAATTAGGGTATTAATGTCAATTCTCTATCATTAAAATCATCTTAAATCTTTAAATTTACGTAACTCTCTCAATTTAAATTATTTTTTCGCAAAAAATATATCAAATTAAAGATAATTTTATAAGGATTCCAACGAGATCTCAATTGCATATGTTCCGACGACGTAAGGATGATGAAATTTGATATTTTTTATTTTAGTTTTCGTAAATGTTGATAAATCAGATTTTTATCAACAAATACATCAAAAAATCTCAATAAAACCATGTAAAAATCTCAATAAATATGTGTTGATATTTTCTTGTACTAGTGTTGATATTCTTATTTCATATTGTTGATATTTGTAGTACACTATGTTGATATAAGAAAAACATTCACAAAAATTATCATATGATAACATAATGACGATATTACCCTTTTGTTGATATTTTGTCTAATATTTATTGAGATTCGTAAGATTTAATCTCATCCACTCATTTTAAAATCTAAGGGTGGAGATTTAGTTTTGATTTTGGATTAAGGTGCTATAAGCATTAGAATATGACCCATAAGCATAATAAAAATGCTTGATATGATTAAAATGTTAGATTCAATTAATTAAAACTTATTTAGTATTATAAAAAAAATTGAGTCAAATTTAATTTATTAATTACTTATTTCATTATATAAAATATTAACAAAATTTTACTATGTAATTAATTATTGAGAATCACGAAATTACAAAAGTAAAAGATCATTTTTACATAATAACCCAATTATTCTCGATAAGGATTCAGTATCATTAATCCCATTAATTGCACCAATTCTATTAATTACGAAGAAATCCTATAATTGATTACTTTTTGCAGTGTTGAAAATTCAAAATAGCTTAAAATAAAAAATGTATATTGTATTAATTGCAAACCATTTTCATTAATTATGAAGCAATCATATACTATAATTGATTATTTTGGGCAGTGTTGAAAATTCAAAATTGCTTACAAATTTAAATGTAGTATAGTAGTATTTATGTTTGAACACCACTCATCAATCCCTTTAATTAAGAATTAGTTATCATCCAATTATTCAATTTATTGAAAATCAATTAACGATTGGGTAGTGGATCTGTTGTAGCATACCATATAACTATTCTAGGGAAGGAATTCTTTGAACAAACATGCACCAAGTTGTGTTTGTCGTTTGATATTATATTATCTTGTAATTATTGTTTGTATTATAAGTTGTGTCTGTCGAGACCAGAATGAAGACCGGCATGGAGCTTGCAGGGATCTTGAAATGCCCCCATAGATGACGATCCATGGTTAGCGTCAGGATCACGGTTAAGCTCATCTGGATGGCTAGAGGCGTGTAGTGTAATAGGCCAGTCGTCCACAGGAAGAACAACTTGATTAGGCCTTTGAGGCTCTCTACCTGCTTATGCTAAGGAGTGGCTAATGCATTGCATTTGTTAGTCCATGAATTGTGGTGTTCTAATTAATCTTTTTATGTTTAGTTATAGCACAACAACAATCACCAGATTCTTCAAAACTTTTGTACTTGTACAATGATGCACAAACAATAAAGTAACATAAATTCAATGCTCCATTGATGCAAAAACTAATTTGAAAACAATTCACTAACCAACCTCAACATTTTTAATCTTTATGGTATTTGTAGACAGATGCACACACAAGAAAGAACACCAAATTCAAAGCTCCTATCCCACTGCACAACCAATACACATTGTCTAGTCTCCCTTTGTTTAAATTGTTGGGCAACCATGCCGTTGCTCTCTGCACTGCATTGATGACGAGAATGCTCGAATAGAAGGCCCCAGCGAGTGTCAAACCAGCGACGGCGGTTGAAGTGTTCTTGAATGGAGCTGGGAACTCTTGGTAACAAAATGTAGCTTGTCCTGCCAAATAGAAACCTTCCGAAACTCCAAGAATAGCCAACTGTGGCGCCAGCCACAGCAACGACAAGGGAACCACTGCATTCACTTGGTCAATGAGGCCATGGGATCTTGCCACGCTCAGTCTCTTCGCCTCCACAAGCGCCGCAACAATGCTGCTGAGTATAATGAAGACATGGCCGATCCCAATGCGCTGCAAGGGCGTGGGAGGCCTAGTGGGAGCTAGCTTTACCCAAAGCGGCAAAATGAGGCGGTCTAGTAACGGTATGGTGACACAGGTTGCGATGAGCGCACACACTTGTATTGTAGCAGCTGGGATTTTGAAATGGGAGGTGATGTGACTGTCCATGGTTTTGGCTTGTACGATCATGAAACTCATCTGCACTGCTAGAGGTATACTCAATATCAAACCACTAAACCATATTGGCACAATCTTGATTAGCCTTTTCAGATCTTCAACTTGTTGCACTGTGCATAATTTCCATGGATTCACTATCTTTGAACTAGACTCTTCTTCACTCTTCACCGCTGCACGGTTCAAGAACCTGCAAATTTAACCAAATTAATGGAACTTCAACTAGTACTATTAATTATAGCATATCAAGTGATAATAAACTTACTTGAAGAATGGGGTGGGAGAGTTGAAACCATCTCCATCATGGTGATAATCATCAGTTTGTGATGAGAGAGGCATCTTCTTTTTCTTGATGGCTGCGACGATGACACAAGCCAAGCTCTTGAAAGGGCTGCCGTTGGGCTTGACAAGGCGATAAAATTTTGTACCACATAGGAAGACCACCAAACCAACCAGATTGGCCATGGAGAAGATGGTGAAAGCCCAGCCCCAGCCCCAGCGCCGGTTCTCTTCCACGTACACCATGAGGGTTGAGCACACGAAGCTGGCAATGTAGAGTGTGAAAATGAACCAGTTGAAGAATATCCCTTGATGTCTTGTGGAGTCTAGTTGATCTGCTCCCATGGATGCAAGAGTGAAGCGTGTGCCTCCGTTTCCTATAGTGAAGAGAGTCAGGCCGAGATACAGAAGACCGGCTTGAAGAGGCGTTGGTTGCTTGCACAAAATGGAGCCCTTTTCACAACTAGGAGGCCTCAAATGGCTCACTGTTGCTGATAGAAGCAATTGCACTACTCCCTGCACAATATTAATAAAAATCTTCATCTCTTCCTTATTAGAAAAGAGAAACATTGAAGCATACCAGCAAAGAGATGAAGGAGGAGAAGCAGATGACAGAAAAGCAGCCAGCATATGAATCAGCAATGATTGCAGTGAAGATAGGGATGAAACTCATGCTGCCATTCACATAGTTGGTGATTTTGGCAGCATATGTATCTTCAAAATGGAACTCATCTCTCAGGAATGTAAAAAGGTTGGCGATTAATCCCGTTGAAAATGTCAAACAGCCCAGTGTTGCTGTTTTTACCACAACAAAATCAAACATTAATTCAATACTTGTAAAAATGGTTTCAGAATTAAAAGAGACATGAAAAAGAACCTATGATGAAAGGGAAGGTGATCCATCCGCCACGACCGCGGTGCAGAAGTGCTTCACTATTCATCATCACTCAATTCCCACTCAATAAGTTGTTTATTTTTATTTTCTCCTTTGTTCAATGGAGAAGCTTGAAGAGATATGTGTAGACAGTGTAGTGTGTGGTTTTATTATTCATTCATGTCATTCTTTAAATGTAAGGAATCTAAAGATAAGCATGCATTGTCAAATAATATCTCATTAAACTCACATAATTATACATCTTTGCCTTCTTTGTATTGAAATTTATAGTCTGTTTATCACTGTTTCTGCCTGGCGCCTAAATTTTGTGTTTAAATGAGAAAAGAGGAAAGAGTAATTAACATTATTCTAAATACGGAAAGTTGACATAGTGAATGGAATAATTTCAAAAAGTCACACACCGGCATACTATAGCAGGAGTGCAGGACGCTTGATTCTATCCAAATGAATTCTTTGCTTTAATTTCACATAAATTGATATTCCTTCCTTAGCGAATAAGAGTCTCGTTTTTCTATTTTGATCTATCTACGAATAGGAGTTTCAGTTTAAAATTACATTACTATAAATAGTAAAAGAGAGCTCACATTTTACTAACTCATTTTACTCATTCACATATTGTTTAAAACTAATATATACATATAATATCTACATTCCACTAATTTTTTTATCAATTTTTTTAAATATTTTTTGAAACTTGTGTCGAAAAGAATGAGACTTCTGACTCATTCTACTCACCAATTTTTTTAATATTGTTTTAATGTATACATGTCGAAACGAAAGGAGTAAATATTAGAGGTAGACCCGATTGTTATTTCGGTAAATTCATAATTTGTTTTAATTTTGCATTTTAAAATAAGTGAAGTAATAATGGTCAAACATGATTTTTTATGTAAAGAGAAATTCAATGTTGATGAATTTGTTCTCTTCCACTGCTCACGTTTACAGTCCAGTAATTTTAGCAGTGAGCGATGAGTGGCTCACTGCTCACAAAATGTATTTATTAATTAATTTGCATAGATGTTCATGAATTTATTAAGAAACAATGATTTTTTTTATATGAAGAGATTATCATTAAGCTTGATAATAATATAGAACAAGCAGTCTCTAATTTCGGTCAGACCACGTTGCTGACTTTTACCTCACTTTCTTCTAACCTCGTCACTAGTGGTTCAAATGTTCTAATTAAAAATTATTTTCGTTACATGATAAATGACTAACTATTTTATCAATGAATCTGTATGATGACAAATCCGTCCTAATTAAATAGTATGAGATGCGAGTAACTTTTTTTTACTAGATCTTAATTTTTTATTGAACTTTTATTTGATTGGGTATTACCGTCCAGCCAAATTAATAATCTAAAATAGACAACTACTATAATTTGTACTGCTATAAAACACCTAAAATAAGATAAACCTCTGAACATCCATTCTTCCAAAAGACCATTTTCAATTTTCGAGGGAGACTTATTTTATTCTAATTTGTTGTGTGACAAGTAAGACAACATGATTATTGTGCATTTGAAAAAAAACTTTATAATACTACTTTCCTTAATCGTCACTGGATGATTCCTCAACACTCTTGCACTTATACAATGATGAACAAACAATAAAGTAACATAAATTCAGCCCTCCTAAAACACAACACAACCAATACAAATTATCTAACCTCCCATCATTAATATTATCAGGCAGCCATGTTGTCACACTTCTCACAAGATCAATTATGGCATTGCTGCAATAGAAAGCAATCCCAATAAACAATGCAACAGCTGCAGTTGATGTAGTTTTCAGTGTCTCTGGAAATTCTTGATAGTAAAGTGCAATTTGCCCTGGAAAATGGAATGCCTCTCCTAAACCAGCAATGGCCAGCTGTGGCACTAGCCACATTGCTGACATGCCAACAATCCCATCCTTTCCCACCACTGATCTCAGCCTCTTCCTCTCCACTGCTGCCGAGGCTGCCATGCTGGCGATGGTGAGGATGTGTCCGATGCCAACGCGTTGGAGAAGCGTGAGAGGCCTTGTTGTGACTCTCTCCCACAGGGGGAGCGCCACGCGGTCTATGATGAAGATGAAGAGTGAGGTCGAGACTAGAATGAAGACCGGCATGGAGCCTGCAGGGACCTTGAAACGCCCCCCTAGATGGCGATCCATGGTTAGCGCCTGGATCACGGTTAGGCTCAGCTGGATGGCTAGAGGAGTGCAGAGTAATAGACCGGTCGACCACAGGGGTAACAGCTTGATTAGGCTTTTGAGGCTCTCTACTTGCTTCACTGTGATCACGCGGTCTCCTTCCCTTTGCAGCGCTGCACGGTTCAAGAACCTGTCCAAATTTGAGGGTGATATTTTAGTAAACTAAGATCAGACATCATATGTGAAAAAGATATTGATGATCACCTGAAAAATTGTGAAGGCTGGTTAGGTGCTGTTTTTGTGGAGTCTTGGTAGTAATCTTCATTCTTCTCTGAAAGGGTCATTTTCCTTTTGCTTACAGCTGCAACAGCTACGCGTGCTAGGCTCGTGAACGGGCTTCCCTGAGGCTTCAGGAGGCGGTAGGAGCGTGTCCCAGATAAGAGAAGTGCTAAACCAAGCACATTAGCCACTGCAGAGATGGTGAAACCCCATGTCCAGCTGAAATTGTCTTGTACATACACTATGGCAGTTGAGCTAACAACTGTGGCTGTGTACATTGTGAAGATGTACCAGTTAAAGAAAATCCCTTGATGCTTTGGGCTGTCGAACTGATCTGCTCCCATCGTTGCAATAGTGAAACGCGTGCCTGCAGTCCCTAGGGATGCTAGAGCCAGCCCAAGATACAGGACTGTGAATTGAAGGTGTGATGGATACCTGCATAGATTCGATCCATCTTCGCATGCTGGAGGCCTCAGGTGATCAACGGCCGCTGTTAGAACAAGAATAACTGCACCCTGTACAAGCAAAATGGTTAGTTTATCTTATGAAATCCACTTGAAGAAAACAGATAAACTCATCTGAGTGACAACATGAAAGGGCTGAAGAAGAGATTACGAGCAGAGAGATGACCAACGAAAACCAGATGACAGAGAAGCAGCCCACAAAGGAGTCTGCTATGACTGCACCAACAATAGGGAAGAGGGTGATGCTTCCATTCACAAAGTTATAAATCTTAGCAGCACTTATGCTCTTGATGTTGAATTCTTGGATCAAATATACGATCAGGTTTGCCACCACGCCTCCGGATGCAAGAGTTAAGCAACCCATTGTCCCTAAAAGTATCCACGTTAGGCATACTAATCAGTTCGCCTAAGCAGCAACAATTTTATTCTAAAATTTATGAATTGGTCTGATAAGAGAAGATGAAATAACCTATGATGAAGGGGAAGGTGATCCAGCCTCCACGTCTTCCTTTAGGCGATACACGAGCTGCTTCATCCATGGAAGCTACTGAATTGTCTGCCATTTTTTGTCAAACTGCTTATGCTAAGGAGTAACTGATGTATTGTATTTGTTAGTCCATGAATTGGTGGTGTTCTACTCTTTTTATATTTAGTTATAGCACAACAACCATTTTTTTTCTTTCTGCTATTTTGGAAGGATTGCATTGCCAACAAGCAAAGTCAGCATTATCGTGCCTAAAAAACTCAACTTGTTTGGACAATCATTTCAATGATATGGCATGTTGAATGATTGACCCCATTTTCTTGAAAAAAATGTCCCATACATATATTGAAAAATATCTCTACTTGCATAATGATTCTCTTTAAAATGTAACTTAACAAATATATTAGTGATATCACTCTCTTTTTAAATACTTAAATTATGGTAAGCATTCAACAGTCAACACATCGCCAGTTTTGCTATTAATGTAACTATCATGACAATGATATTTCTAATGTATCATAGTGAATTAAGCACCAATAAGATGAATGGTGGGCGCGTTTCACCAAAATATCATCTAAAGACTTGTAGAAAAGATAAGAGAGAGATAAATCCACTATGTAAAGATCAGAACAGATTCATATAGTTAATATATGAAAGAGCATTGATTAATGTTAACAACTCTCACAAATAGTAGTTACATGTCTCGATTACATGCAGACTGTACATAAAAATAATATTAATGTATTAAAGAAAAATGAAAAAAAAAAAAAAAAACTCAACTCAAGCTCTCAATACAGAATACAGTCTACAGAAAACATAAGAGATAAGTGATGTAACTTGGCACATTCATGGTTGGCCTTGCCCAACGAAAAAGTGGAACGGGCGGAGTTGAAGTCGAAGCAGAGTTATTTAATGTCTTCCTGTGCTATCTGAGTCCAAATAATTCAAAATCATCACTCGCGAGGGTAGCGTCATCAGGCATAGGTAGGATTCAGTTCCAAAGCCTCCTTGTAGATCATGTCCTTCATCTGCTCCTCTGTCAGCATTTGGTGCTCCAAATCGAAGGCAAATGGTGTGGAGCAAACCGGTTCATCGGCTATATCATGTAGCTTTGCAAGGTATGGATGTTCCAAGGCTTCTTCCACTGATATAAGATATGATCACATTTTAGTTCTTCATAAACTGAAACAAGGTCTAATGTGGGAATTGAACCACATAGGTCTAATGTGGGATTCGAACAATATAGAGGAAATTATTACCTGTGATTCTATTTGTTGGATTTATTGTCAGCATCTTGTTAACAAGATCAATAGCCAGAGGATTGACATGTGGGAAAACCTTAGCTAAGTCCTGACGGGAGTGGCGTGGAAGCTGTCGGATGTACCTTCTTGCATCCTCGTTTCTTGTGAAATTAAGGTCAGAATCAGTAGGTGTGCCTAGAAGCTGCAAAACAGATCATCAAAACAGAGATGGTTAGTGCTAATGAAGCATTAAGAGTAATGGCAAGCAATGAAATCTATGCAGCAATCCCACAAAAAGGCAATCTTTGAAACAGATAAATTTAGTTCTAGACAAATGAAACAATTTAGCGTAATAAAACTAGGAAACTAAGCTAGTCCTTTTTAGGCATGGATCAAAATTTGAAATATTAGCTTCAAAACAGAGAAATTTAGTCCTGAGAGGCAAATCAAGCAATTCAAGATTAAGAATTTAGAAAACAAAGCCAAGTTTTGATCAAGAATGAAATTTCATTCACTTTTTGAATGATATGATGCAATATGGATTTTGTGTAGCAACCGCACAAAAATAAGTAGCTCGAAAAATAACAGGCAACTCAAATAATCTAGGAAACAAACAAAAAAATGTAGCCCTTTTGTAGCATACATGAAGCTATAATTGGAAAATCCTGATTCTTTTAAGATTGGTAATGTATGTACCTCAATCAACAAGTGCATTTGATGCACATGATCTTTCCCAGCAAACAACGGCTTCTTGTTGACAAGCTCCATGAAGATGCAACCAACTGACCAAACATCAATGGCAGCAGTGTACTCAGAGGAATTGAGCAGCAGCTCGGGCGCCCTGTACCATCTCGTCACAACATACTCTGTCATGAAGTCGTTCTCAGTGCTAGTCCGCGCCAGCCCAAAGTCGCATATCTTGAGGTCACAGTTAGCATTGAGCAACAGATTGCTAGGCTTCAAATCTCTATGTATCACACCAGCTGAATGTATGTATTTCAGGCCTCTCAGAAGCTGATACAAGAAGTACTGCAAAATGCAACCATTACCAAGCAAGAGTATTAGCATCAGGCAAAAATTGAATCAATCGGAGATGAGCAAAATTGTTACCTGACAGTGCTCCTCCGATAGCCCCTGATTCGATCGGATTATTTGGTGAAGATCGGTATCCATGACCTCCATTGCTATATAAACATCGCTGAATTCCCTCCTTATTGGAGGAGGAATCACATCAGTTATAGCAATAACCTGTCGACATCATACACATCCCTCAATCAATTTAGAAATTCACAAATTTATAGTCAATAATAAACTCTGCTTTCAGGCAAAAAACACAGAAATTAATGGAATTAAAAGGGGATCGAATCATCGAAATACGAACATTTTCGTGATCCAAGTGACGAAGAAGCTTGATCTCTCTGAGAGTCCTCTTGGCATCCATATAGTTGTCGAAGGCATTCGCGATCTTCTTCACCGCCACCATCTCGTTCGTCTCCGAGTTCCTCACCGAGCTAATTAATTCACAAAACTGATTAATTGACTGATGATAACCTAAAGTACGTCGTATTTGTGTGAGGGGAAATTGTTACCAGACTATGCCGTAAGCTCCGCGGCCAATCGGCATGATCGGGGGGCGATACTTGGCGGTGACCTCGAAAGTGTTGCCGAAGATGTCGTACTGGATAAACTGGCCGCCGTGCGTCGCCACCGCCGGAAAATCGGGGTACTGGCCGGCGGCGCCTCCCATGTCAGCCATATGCGATTACTGCGGTGGTTGTGAGATGGAATACTACGAGAATCGTGGAAGATGAAGACACGTATGAATATTGGAGATGGATTGCATGTATATATATAATTGATATTTCCAGGAAGAAGAAGTTGAAGGTAAACAGCGAGTAAGCCGCCAGTGATCGGACGCCTGTTATTTAGTCTTGCTTTCAGATCTAACGCCCCAGATTTGCTGTGATGTTTCGTCAACGATTTGGGTCCATTATTGAACTGTATTGCTTTTTGGTTTTTATTTTATAAATAATATTCCTTATAATTTTTGGTTGGAATTTAATACTACTATGTGAAAGTGAATTAAAACTGAGTTTCCACGTTTTTCAGAGGTTGGAACATGGAAATATCTTAGAAAATTCATGGAGTGGGAGCAAATCTAGTGCTTTTTCATTGTTGAGTCGTGGGATTTTAACTGGTGCTTGCACACGTGTTTATTTTCATCGTGTATCAGTTTCTTATATTACTACTCCTCCTACATTAACTTGTAAGAATCATTCCATTTGTTTGGCATAAATTTTAATTTCCTTGTGATGGTTGTAGAGAGAACGAACTAAAAGATTAATTACAAAACATAAAAATGAAAAAAAAACTAGGTGGTTACAAAATATTATTTATAGTAATTTAGTATATTCAATTTTTTATTTGATACAAATGATTTTGTTATATTTCATTACTATTGACTATTGTCATGCAATAATGGAACACTTCATTAATAATGATCAGCAAGTCAAAAAAATAAAATTTAGCTCGAAAGAACTAAATTAAGACACAAATCTAGTGTGTGTTGTGTATACTACAGCTAACGGCTAACTACTCTAAAAAATAAGTATGAATTTGTTGTGGAACATATGTGAATTAGTTAGGATATCGTGTATAAATTCCAAAAATCGAAAATTGAAACATTTGGATTATAACTCATGATAATGAAATCATTCAACAAAATGGTGAATTGACTGTATATCTCTTGATTGACTTTATAGTTTATGCTGTGCTTGAGGCCATTCAATTTAAATATATACTCCTATAAAGCAAATTAAAAAATTTAGTGTATGAACTATTAAATACTCCATGTATACTCCTATAGTACCATTCCGAGTTGAATTTCCTATATCAAGATTCTGTGGCATAGAAAGTATTTCGCATGAAGACTTTGAATAAATCTTGCTAAATGATGGTTGATTAAAATAGGGTTGTCATTGATCTTCTAATTTTTAAAACTGAAGTAACATTTTTATATTGGTTTCAATTGTTCCACAATAATTACAATTAAAACTATTAATTGTTCCACAATAGTTAAACATGTACTATAAAAAATGATGTGGTTTTGTTGCTATACTAATATGTACAAGGAGTAGTATATAATATTAGTGGTGGTGGTTGCGTTTTCAACACAGCTGTGAGCCTGTGAGCAGTTAAGCTGGGTGGGTCAATATGTGATTTATTTATGCAACTTAGCACGTCAAGGTTGACTTCATGGAACGACTATATCCTGTAGATATAGTTTGATGTACAAATGCAGCCATCATTAAACATTAAAATATAGTAGTAATAATCTTTTAATACCCTACCGGATTGTATCCCGTGAGTTTATTTAATTTATTTGATCAGTTGAATAGTTGATCATATACTGTAATTTAAAACTATATAAATAGTCCCCACAAATAAGCATCAACCTAATCATAGATTATTTGACGTCTATGATCCAAATATCTCCTCCAAAATCCAAATCATAAAATGGAGTGGTGATTTAAACTGGATCGATTCGTAACACCAACTATCACATTTCTGCAATATTCACGAACTCGAATCCAAATTAGTAGTAAAATTTAAGATTAAGTGTTTTTATTTTTTAATTTGAACTTGTCTTTGGGTCTTTTATTATCTTCATGGTTATGGATGTTACATAGTCAAGCCCCCCTCTTGCTTATTTCAATGGTCAATAAGAAACAGAGTATCTATGAGGAATGATCATTTGTCAACCATTGAAATAATAATGTCAAAATTGTTATAATAATAATTGAACTTAAACTCTGATAATCCCATGACTCAGTCTAAGTTATGCTTAGATGCTGTCAAAGACTAGGATCGGATTATGTTTCATGCAGTTCGATTCTTGTATTACTTATTTTGGTTACCATTTAGAATGATTTTTCCTCTATGTACATTATTTACCATTTTTTCTTATTATTAGGGCCGGTTTGTTAGGGTCCATAGGATTGAAGATAAGTACAGTACTTAGGGACCCACGTAATGTTTGTAACTCTCGGCTATTACACGCTAATCATGATGACAAAATTGACTATGCTTTGACTCTAGCATGATCCGATTGCAATTGACTCTGCCTATAAATAGGGTAGTCATTCAATACATTTCAATGTATACTAACTTTGCCTACAAACAAGTTGATTCATCTTTGGAGATGACACGTCTAATTCGAGAGCACTATTATGACGTATCTCGTCTTTGGGGTTAAAGGGCTCATCGACTTGGTTTTGCATTACAGTTCCAAAGTTTTTGTTTATGTAATTCAAATGGTATACTTAAACAACATTGCTTTGAATTGAATTTTAATATAATACTAGTACTCCCTACGTCCCACAAAACTATGGAAATATGATATGACAGAAAATTAAGACAAAATTGGTAAAATAAGAACGGGGAAGAATGATAGTTAAAGTAGTGTTAGTGGATAGTAAAATGTATATTATTATTAGTATTTTGATGATGAATAAGTTGTAAATAACTTGATATATACGGATAATAAGAGTGACGAAAATGAAAAGTACACATGAGACGAAGCGTAAATTATTTCGTACGACAAATCAAATTTGTAAAATTCACAAACTAATCTGTATATTCGGAGGCTGATTGCTGGCGGATGGGCCTCACTGCAAATGGGTTGGCCTGTAAAGTGGTTTGGTGAAAGCGTGGTTCTAACCCTTATACATAAAATATAAATGACTCAGTGGGCTATTAGCCTATTAGCATATCGAAGCCCAAATTCCTATTTTCAATTCTTTTGCACATGAAATTCATTTCTTGCTTATCAATCACATTTTACTTTTTGTTTATGTAATATTAATTGGACATTAAATAATATATTTCTGTACCGAGTTCATCGATTTTTGATGAAATATTCACACTATTGGGAATGTCTTAATAACACAAGATGTATAAATTTTATCACTATATGCTAAATCATGTAAATTATAATTTGCGAATCGTATAGCAAGGAAAAAAATTGTAAATAATGTAGGTAAACCAGGTTTCCAAAGTCACATATTTCACTTCAGCTTTTAAAGACACCAGAGTTGAGTCAAGAGAATATATATATACCACCCACAGTTTTCGATTTTTCACTTTAAATAATCATTTAGTAGCTGCCAAAAATAGTCTAAATAAAGCTTTTCGTTTTTTTATTTGTTTGTTAGCCATTTCCAACAACTTGCATGATTAAGTATTTAATCTTCTGAAAATCCAATACAAGTAGCAATGCGCCTCGTTTATTTTATTTTAAAATTTAATAACTGTATGCAGATATAAATATAGTCGTTGAGAAAATGAACTGAATTACGCAATCAGAGAAATGATGATGCGTTAAAGTAATCGATATGGTACATTTGCTATAATATGAAGGTCCACAACAACTATTGATTAGATATTATTAAAATTATTATATTTTGAGAGAAATATATTTTTAAGTTTATGAATATTGCGCTAATATCATTTATGGTTCATATCTGTATTAAATATCATCTCGTCTTTGGCCATTCATGTAATGTTGACTTTTTTAACTTTTCATATTTTTGGACCTAAAAGGCATTTTTACACTTTTACGTTAAAGAAAACTGTATTTAATTTATAAACTTTGCATAATTATCAAGTATCATTACACAACTTTAAACTTCAATATATATATCATTACAAAAACTTTTGTATTCTTTACATTTTTAGACGAATATACTTTTCAACATTAAAGGCTATTTTTTCAAATTTCTTTAATTTATCTTCTCATTTATTAACTACTCCATAATAACATTGACTTTTAAGGAAAGTTAATCAAAGAAATTAAGATTACAATATAGTACTATATAAATATAATTTGAGAACTATAATACTAAGTAAAATTGAACAAATTGAAATTTACTACTACTATGTTAATAATAAAAAATGAAATTATTTTAGTTAATAAAATTTTTTAACCGTTTTACGATGGAGAAAAATACACTCCCGTTTTTTTAGATGGACGGCGTGTTTAACATAAATAAATAGATACATGAAATAAATAAATAGCATTACTCGCAATAATAAAAGTTAGGTTGGAGATATTCGGGTCCGCATCCGACCCGATTGGTCACAGTCAGAGCCCGCATAAATTGATACAGCATCAAATCCAACCTCTCCTCTTTTCTCACTCTGACTACAGTATTCTTTGTTGCTCTCTCTCTTCATCTCTACATCGCTGTGCCCCTCGGATCCTTCATTTCGATCCAATCATCCATTGTAAGTCCCCTATCACCGAATCTCATTTATCTGTCTGGATCGCTCCATTAGCCGCAGATGGTAAAGTCAATTTTTTTAATCAATAAGGTTGAATTTTGTTCATTTTATTGGGTGTATCGAGGTCAATTGCTGCTATCGAGTGCAAAAGGATCAATTTTTGTTTTATAGGGTTTTGATTTGATTTTACCTTGTTCATGCAGACCATTGTTTTGCGTGTATTTTCGTCCTCTCTCTATTCTGTATTTGATTTTGATTAGAATTGGATCGAATTAGCTTAATTAATGCAAGATTTGTTTTCCCATGGTTGATTTTTAGTTGGGAAAGTATGTGTAACTTTTATGGTTATGGGAAAAAGTGACTTTGGGGTTTGACTTTGTATTGGGTATGTAAAGGGATTTTGGTACTGATTTAATTAAGTATGTCTTCCCAAGATTTGGATTTTGTTTTGTTCAATGTATTGCATGCTTCTACTGAATTGTTGATCTTCATTTCATTGAACTGTTAGTTTTTGTGGGACTACTTATAATTATTTTGGCAACCTTTTGCTGTTAGTAGTCTTTGAAAGTATTTCTGGTCTAATCAAATTAATATGTACTTGTATGATCTATAATGCTCTTAAGCCAACCATGAGCGACGAAGGAGAGAAGACTTGCCCCCTCTGTGCTGAGGAGATGGATTTAACTGATCAGCAGTTGAAGCCTTGCAAGTGTGGCTATGAGGTACTACTGAAGTTCCATTTCATTATTTCATTTTGCAAATTAAATCCATTCTTCTTGCCCCCCTGACCCTCATTAATGTACGAACCATGACTACCAGTCATGGTCATTGCACTGTGCCTATGTCTCTCTAGATGTAACATACGGCCTTCATGTATAAGAGTTGGATTGAATTATAAGTTTAAGATCATGTAAGGTGCTTAAATTTCTATGAGAGTGTCATTCTCTTTCATATTGATAGTGTCAGGTCAGGAAATATGTTGCATACAATTACTTTTGTAGGTGGCTAAGGAATTATATTAGAAGAGGCTGAGATGAAGATGCAGTTACAATTTTTTTGAGGATGTTTAAAATAATTACAAAAATGCTCACATGATTACTTTCGTTAGTTAATGAGTGAAATTCCTTCCGAGCCGGTATTGCTCAAAGGTTCTAAATTTTCTTGTTATAATGTGAAAAGAAACAGAAGAAATAGTAGGAAGGAGGTACAGAAAAAGAGAAAAGAACGTTACTCTTTGTTGTACACTTGCTTAGGTGATGAAACTTCCTTTCTTACATTATAACTTTTTAATCTTTAATCTGCCTGCGATCCTGGATTTCACATTTTATCTCGTTCTTGTTGCATGTAATTAAAAATCATTACTTTGCATTGCTAATCATACCTTTAGATACTTACATTTTATCTCGTTCTTGTTGCATGTAATTAAAAATCATTACTTTGCATTGCTATGCTAATCATACCTTTAGATACTTTAAGGCGTAGATTAGTTGATCCCATGCTGAAAATGGAGCGACCATAGGAACCTTTTCATTGATCGGGGATATAGTTAATTACTATATCCTTTTATCATTCTTAATGTTTATATTTGAGTATTTTTACTTGCATATTGATTTCTGAAGAACCAAACTCGATTTTATTCAATCACACTCCTGGATTCAAGGCTACCCTACATTTACTTGTCACTATTTGCTGGTGAATGTTATTTCATTTCTTGTGTGAGGTGTGGGACTACCTTTTTATGATCATTCTTTTTGTTGGTTTTTACTTGACTGATTTGACTCGTGGTTGTTACTTCTTCAGGGCGCCATTCTATTCCTTTTGATAGAAATATTTTTGTTTGCAGTGTATCTGTTCAAATGCGAATCCTGTACCATCTATGCACTGGACAACAGTAGTGTCATTTATGTTGTTCTTGCTGAATATTTCTGCTAATGTTGGATGTATGAATCTTTTGCAATAATTCTACAGATTTGTGTTTGGTGTTGGCATCATATTATGGATATGGCTGAGAAAGATGAGACTGAAGGGCGCTGTCCAGCATGTCGTACTGCTTATAACAAAGAAAAGATTGTTGGAACCACTGCAAAATGTGAAAGGTAAGTTCTGTTTGTTTTTACGTGAATTCTCTACAATTCTTTTAAGTCTTGAGCCAAAAGGGCGAATAGTATAGTGCCCTAAATTGAATGTGTGATGATTTGACAGATTGGTGTCAGAGATGAGTGTGGAGAAAAAGGTAAAGTCACAGAAGGGAAAGAGCAAAGGCTTGGAAGGACGGAAGCAACTTGGCAGTGTACGAGTCATTCAGAGGAATCTTGTGTATGTTGTGGGTCTGCCACTGAATTTTGCCGATGATGATGTAATTACTACCCTATTCTTTTGCTCCTATTCGATTCCTCGTCCATATTTTTATATTTTGTGACCATTCTAATTGTTATTATTTTGGTTGCCAGCTACTTCAGCGCCGAGAATATTTTGGTCAGTATGGGAAGGTGCTGAAGGTGTCAATATCTCGAACAGCGACTGGGACTATACAACAGTTTGCAAATAGTACATGCAGTGTGTAGGTCCCTAAGTTTTAGAGTTTTATTCGATGATTTCAAATTGCACATTTTCTTGATGAACTTGCTTACTGTTGGGCGGTTTAGAACCTAAGGTGCAAAATTATCCGGTTCTGTTAAATCATGAGTTCCTCATGATTGTGAAACTCTGATGAAAAATGGTTTTACTTTGTTATGCATTAAGCTTAACAATATCTTATGGCAAACTTCAGTCTAAAATTTTGTTGTTAAGGTTGCTTATGTGATATTATAGTTCTTGTGTGATCTGTCATACCATTTAAGATTTTTGATATATCTTTTTGGTTTGGGGGTGGGAGGGTGGGTGGAATGACCATGTTAAATGGGTTCAATTGAGGGGTTGGAGTGTTACTATAATTATTTGTATTTCAGCAAGGGGGTTGTAGGTGATAGAAATGGGAACTAGTTATTTAATCACTCCTAAGTCCTACCCCCTTTAGCGAATTAAGGAAAGTAGGAGTCCCTTCTGATTCCTTAAAATCTCCACACACACCCCCCCCCTCCCCCCCCAAAAAAGCCATGTTTCTCTGGGATCGATGAATTATACATACATATCATTGTTTACTTATTTCTTATTTGGTCCCTCTCTCCTTTTTGTCATAGATATATAACATATTCAAAGGAGGAGGAGGCAGTCCGATGTATTCAGTTGGTACATGGATTTGCTCTGGATGGTAAACCATTGAGGTGGGTGACATCCTTCATTTATGTGGTAGACCTTTTAGTAATAATTTGACTGTCTCTGATAACGCTGGCTGCAGGGCATGCTTTGGGACCACAAAATACTGTCATGCATGGCTGAGAAATATGGTACGACTTCTTAGCATTTTATAAGTTAGATTGTGGCACAATCTCACAGCAGCAATATGTTCGCTCATAGTACACATACCCAGTTATTAACCTAAAGCTTATTGAATCACATGGGCTATCACCTGATCATGGTCTTACGTGTTGGTACAGCCTTGCAGCAACCCAGATTGTCTGTATTTGCATGACATTGGCTCACAAGACGATAGTTTTACGAAGGATGAAGTCATATCTGAACACACAAGGTATTACTGTGTGTGAATGATGTTAGTTGTATTCCTTGCCATCAATTTTCTTTTCTGTAATTTTCCTTATGCTGTATTTGCTTCTTTTGATTTGGTGAACGTGTGGGTAACCCCCCTGAAGTTGGAGTTTGTGTATTCTTGGCATTAGTTTTATCATACTGTGGTCTACATATCTGGAAAGTAGTACTATTTGTTTCTGTTTTTATTTTTAAACAAATAGATCACGTATTCATTGACCTTCGTTTCTCCATTCATTCATTGACCTTCTTTTCTCCATTGTATATTGTCCTTTATATGGCAGAGTTTCAAGTGATGGTTGAATATCATAATATTATTGAAGCGTCATTTTCGTGTCCTGAGTACTTTACAGAAGAAAATTATAGCATTGCTGAAATATTACTTCATGATGTCCTGGATAGCGTGTTGAGTTTTGCCTCTTCTCCTGTACTTTTCTTGTCTCATTTTTGTTCTCAAATATCTGTTCTCTTGCTTAATGATCTAAAGGAGTAGAATCCAACAAGTCACCAGTTCCTCAATTAGTATCCAACGGCGTTCAGGAAACGTATTACCTCCTCCAGGAGATGATTACTGCAATAATAACAGCTCGACGTCTTCGGTGAAGCCTCTTGCTAAAACTGCTATTAATACAAATGTAAGATTTCATCGTTATTTCCTTCACCCCAGCAGATATGCTTATCTGTCTTTCAGTAATGTGATTTCTTCTTCCAGTTTTATCTGATTTCTAGTTTCAATTTTTTGTTCTTTCTTGATTTCGTGTTGTGTCTAGCCCCATGAAGTTCATTTGAACCATATTTTTAGGGATTCTCAATTTCTCATGCATCATATTCTTGAAAACATGTGAAAATATGAACGAACAGTTGTTCTAATTAATCTTAGATTCTGTACCTCCTTACTTACTTGTGCTTCATTACTCAAACAGAATTCAGTAACGAGTTCTAGAAATTCTCCACCAAGTAGTAGCTCAGGGATATCTGCTGCTCTACCAGCTGGAGCATCATGGTATGTCATCCTCTTGTGGTAGTTGTCTCCTATTCTTTCTTGCTAACCTTACTGAATATTGTCTTGATCAGGGGTGTACGTCCATCTGGTAATCAACCTTTGCTGACAAGCACATCGAGTTCCAGCAGACCATCTAATCAGAAAAATGACATGTGTAATGGTCCAGCAGCATTTTCTAAATCAGCCCCAAGTCAAGTTTCTTCGCTTCATAATGACACTGGGAAGAAAAGGGTGCCCAACGAAGGAAGCACCATTTCTCTTGAGAAAAATAAAACAGAAACTTCTGGGCCAGTTAAAAAGGAAGCAAATACCGATGGAAGTATTGTTTCTGACACTTCCTCGACACCTGCATACATCACCAGTGTGCCCTTGAGCAGCCAGCTTCATAGCCCACCTAGAACGAGATCACTTCTAAATACTTCTAATATAGTTGATTCTTCTGCTTCATCTAACGGACTTGTATCAGATAAAGATCTGAAGGACTACATAGACAATAACATGGAGAATGTGTGCTCTGATGTATTATCATTGAGCATTCAAGAAAATCAACATTCACAAAACAACAATGTTGAGAAAATTAGAGAATCATCAGTTTGTGAGACTTCTGGAGAAGATAAGAGTACCACTGATGTGGTACACATTGCAAATGTCCAGTCTGATTCTAGATTGGGAAGGCCTGATGAAGAAACTAAAATCGACTTGCCTGAACTGGACAATGATTTGTTATCTTTTCATAGCCAGAGGATTAAGGATCCTGAGATTGCTTCGAGTAGAACACCAGAGTTTTTTGATGCACTTAATCTAAAGCGTTCTGATTTTATTTCTCCTGCATTTGACAATGCTAATGGTTTAACTGGTATTGGTTTTAATAGCCAGGCTGTACATAGAAGTGGTAACTTGATGGTATCAAGTTCTAATTCTCCAAGTGTGTATCTGGAGAATACATTCAGTAATGGTGCTGAAAATTCCAATTTGTCTCTGAGAAAAGAGAAAATGTCTCAGCTTGCGAGATATGAAACTGAAGTAGGCAGTGGTGTGCCTGCTATTGATACAGGGGAGAGCAGCATCATATCAAATATTTTGTCACTGGACTTTGACTCATGGGATGAGTCTGTAAGTTCACCTCAGAACCTGGCTAAGTTGATAGGTGAAACTGACAGACGGCAGGGGTCTTTTGGAGCACCAGGTTCCTGGAAAACTCAGAATAGCAGTCAATCAAGATTCTCATTTGCTAGAGAGGAGGAAGCTATGAGCCATTTTCCTGAACAATCTATTGATTACCATGAACAAGCCTTGAAGCAGCATCTTTTTGGCCATAATTTCGCAGGCAGCAACAGATTCAATGTTGAGAAGTTTGTTAGTACAAATGGTTTACCTTTTTCCAGTGGCACAGAGCAGGATTATTTTGCTAACAACGTTTCTCATTATTCTTCCAACAAGCTTCCTAGTAAGTTAATGACTAAATGCTAATTCAAAATTCTCTTAAGGAGTATTTCAGTATCATTGTTACTTTTCTTTGGGGTTTCATATTACGCAAACTTATCTTGAATATCACTGTTTATTTAGTAATGTGGACATGTATAATTTGATTGCTTGTTCATCCCTCTTGGAGTGGCATATGGCTCTTGATCTGTAACACTATAGAATTAGAGACCCATTCCTTATCTGATCTACCCATTTTGCACCTTTATTAGCTTGAACAATCCATGGGTTGTAACCATCACTTTTTCATTTTCTATTACACAAAAAGCATCTGTTGACCTTTATCTTTATCTTTATATTTAGCATGATTTCTCAAAATTGAAATGGCTTATTAGTTTAGGCTAGGTCCTCCGTAGATGGTATTGCTGCACAAACATTTAAACTTGCTAATCGTTTATGCTTTCTCAAATTAAATTACAATTTTATTTTTTTTGATGTGGTACCCCCTAACTCTTATGCCCTTGAACAGTTTCAAGGCCTCATGTATCTGCGCCTCCAGGATTTTCGGCTCCTAGTAGGGCAGCAGCACCTCCAGGCTTTACTTCTCATGCACGGACAGAGCAATTTTTTGAATCACACTCTGGTTAGAAATGTTTTTAGTGGGTCAATTTAACGTTGTATTCGTAAAGTATTCAGAAGCTATTCGGTTTTGGATAATTACTCGTACTTTGTATTTGCAGGTCATGCGGTTGAGGCTACCTCTTTATTAAGAAATCAGTATCAAACACCCCCAAGTGGTGATACTTATTCTAATGGTGATATAGAATTTATGGATCCTGCTATTTTGGCTGTTGGCAAAGGGACATTTGCAAGTGGCATCGACAATATGGGCCTAGACATAAGATCCAATTTTTCTCCACAGTTCAATGCATATGATGAGGCCAGATTCCAATCAATTTTACAAAGATCTTTTCCTCCACATCACAACCAAAGATTTAGTGACCTTGGCGACAATCTTTCAACCCTTGGTGATACTCATGGAATTCCATCTAGGGTTGCCGAGCAGACACTAACCAATAATCACTCTCCATTTTCTCAATTCAACCTTCAGCAGTATAGAAATGGAGCAACTTCTAATGGTCAATGGGATGGGTGGAATGAATCCCAGAGTATGAATAATTTGAGTATAGATGAACTGCTCAGAGCCGAGAGGTTGAGACTTAGCAGCAATTTGTACGGTGGCTATGAAGAATCCAAGATGAGGATGCCAGGTTCTGGCAATATATACAATGGAGCTTATGGGATTTGATTTGAAGATTATTATATCATTGGTGAAATATATGATCATATCCGACCTTGATGCCTGAAGTTCTCCTTTTGAATGTGGTGCCTATGAAACTCACAACAGTTTACTCTGACATGATCACTCTGTCTCCGCTACTTTCAGGTTGGTGGAGGATCAAATCTTCTCATATGGAGTCCAGAAGCCAGCAGGTAAACTTTTGACTAATTTTAGTTTCCTGTGATGGATGTTATAATATCTACAATAAAGTAGTTTCTGTCTCATTATATATACGAGCTATGTGAAGAGGTGGGAAAACTGATTTCTAACGTTCAGGAACAACAATGTGGCAGGATCCTTGTTCAGTAAAATTAGTACTCCCTCTGTCTTGGTTAAGATGTCACACTTGTTGGGTGGCACAAGATTTTAGGAGCTGTTGTTAGTAGAGAAAATGTAGTTGAATGTATTCATAGAGGGAGAAACAGTTAATTCAAGTGTTAATGAAGAAAGAGAAGATATTTGTTGCGGGGTGAAGTAGCTAAAACTTATCATTTTGAAATATATAGCAATAATGATAAACGATCGAGTTTGAAGATATTTAACTTTGGCTAAACTCTTGACAGGAATCCTATTTGTTTTGACTTTTATTAATGGCATGGCAATCTTTTCCTAACCTTTTTGTCAGAAATTTCAGGTGAGAGTTCTCTGAGACTGAAGCTCAATGCGAGTGCTGCTAGGCCTATGTTATCCATGGGAATCCCAGCGACGTCCGGGTCTTGAGTTTCATCTCAGCCAGAGAGACTATGGGAGCATAGTCAGAGAGGCGGGAGAGAGTAAGAAGCATGATTGTTCAAGATGGTATCTGAACTTTGTCGCATATTTGTTTGAACATAGAAAGAGGTAGGAGAATGAAAATGAGATGTGGTTTAGGTGACTTCTGCGAAACTGTGATTATGAAATGCATCTCTTAACAACTGTATAAGGTCATCCACAGTCCAGACTATATTTTTATAGCCACAATAGTATTCCATTCAGTTTTCATAGTAAAAAAAAGGCTCAAAAGAGGTTAAGAATACAAAGTGTAGTAGTTGGAGTTGTAATTGCGAACAAGACAGTGCACAACGCCAACCCTGTGGTCTGCTGGAATTGCTGAGAGTCCAGAACATCGACAAGGACCAGTGGTAGAATGCCAACCCAGAATGAAAAAAATAGGACTATTGATTGTGGACGGAAGTAGAATATTAAGTCGAACCTTACATATAGAATACTAAAAGAGTGATGGCCATCTGCCACATATATACATCAAATAAATTAAATAGTATAGGCTGTAAGTTGTGTAGCTCCTCGATATTTGTTTTCTACGTCTGCCACTGATCTATGGTAGCACCTCTACAGTATAAACCTCTTTACTTTGAAATAAAAGAAAAAACTAGAAAAAAAGAGCAAAAAAGACGATGATCCCCTATTACTACATGGCATCCACATTAAGACTAAGATGGTGGCAGATATGGCTTCAACCAAGAGTAATATGCAAATGGGTTCGCATAATCGTATGGAACTGGAGAAGCAGGACCGGAAGGAGCTGGTGATGAGAATCCTGATGATGCTGCAGCAGCCGTTTGATCGTGCCCGTTCATTCTCCAAGCCAAGTTTCCCAGTTCCAGTTGAGCACTTCTTTCCCTTTCCTGCATTCATTCAATACAACAATTCAACACCTAAATCTTCTTTTGTATTTAAACTCATTGAATGCACAATGCCACGGTCCACAATAAAGAGCACGGCGAATACAGTTTTTCAATCTTGTCATTTTGGATGTACTCAATGAGATGATCAGAGAGCAGTCTTCGAAATGCAACGACTGATTTGTCGACTAAGCAAAAACAAAAACAAAAACAACGGCATGTTACCTCATTGTTGGGAACAAACCGAGGATCCACACCATTGTACAAAATAGGATGTTGTGATGTTACTGGTACTCCTCTGAGTGGAAGGTTAGACACAATGTCTGAGGCAGCAGAGTTTCCCCCGTGTAGCTGCAGAAACTTGGATAACATGTCTATCAAAATCCTATTATCACTTTTAATCAAGAATTAGCAAATGAAACTGGAGGAATTAACATAAAATCGGTTTTTCATTGGAAAGGTTCTTCACCATAATCATAGCTGAGTCATAAAAGTATATCAACCAAAAGAAGAAAAAAAACACAGAAACTTGAATTCTGAACATATGTTCTTTAACTATTGAGGTTCAAATACCATCGATGTTCTTGTGGTTTGAGCATCATGATGGAGCTTTAAAGAATCCAAACATCCACCCTTCTTTGAAGAAGATAGAGACATCCCCAAATTTAGATTAAGATCATGTTGGCTACCTGTTTTAAGAGCATTGTGAATTTCAAGCAAACAGTCGAACCACACAAAGGTTGAAACGGGAGTCTAAAGCTAACAATACCATCAAGAGCGGTACAAGAAAAACATTAAAAGCACTAGCTACCTCCATTGTGCAGTTCAAAGCCTTCCTCACTGTTGTTTTTGCTCGTCCCAAAGCTGGTGACAGTGTCACTTCCATTGCACACGATGGCTGCCTTCTCATACCTGATTTGCACAAAACCAAAAGGGATAAAAATGAGTTGGATGAGGCAAACTCACAGAAACATCACAAGGAACTTGCAGCTTCTACTTCACTATGTAAATTCGAATTCACACAATTTGCCTCACTTCACTCGAGATGCCATGGTATAACTCGGTAACGGTTTCAATTCTAGTCGCAAATTCATTTTACCAAAACACAGTGTTCCCCTTGGATCAAATGTCTCTTACTTCTTCCCAAGAAACTCCCCCGTTGGAGCCTCCCAACGTCCACCTTTTTGGAATGCGACTCCTCTAATTTTAGAGCCCCCTCTTGCAACTCCACTGCTCTGGCGACGAAGCATCTGCACAAATTCTTCTTTGGGCAGATTCATCACCTACAACCCCAACATCATTGCAAACAATTCTCCATCAACATCATCTCACAATAAGAAGTCCGAGATTGGAAACGAAAAACAAGAAAAGGCACCTGATTCATATCAGCATAATCAGTGAGATTAAAGTTAATATCAGCTTCAACACCTCGGAACTTAATTGCAGCTCTATCATAAGCTCTGATGCAATTTTACAAACTTGATAAGAAAATGAGTATGCATATGAGAGTTATAATAAGGTCTTACCTAGCAGCAGCCAGAGCTGTATCAAATCCACCTACACATAATAAGATTCATTCAACAATAATTCCAAAATTAGAAGAGAAAATAAAATAGTCTAGTAAAAATCTCACCCAAATAAACTTGTTTCCCGCAGTCCCTGAAATTGAATGAGAGAGTAAATGAGAAGAACAAAAAGGAAAATGATGAATTGAATGAGGTATAATTATAAAAATATGAAGACATGAAAAAGACCATATATGAGACTCCCATCTGCCAGTCCTTCGGTAAAAAGTGACGCCTCTATACTGAGAGCTTCGAGACCTCGGCCCACGCCGCCCCTTCCTCGCTTGCACTTGCACCGGGAACAGGTCTCGAGTCACGAGGGCAGAGGAGCACGTGTCGTCGTTGCTAGACCTGGATTCCACCGACCGCCCATCGCAGTTGTTCAGATTGAGATCAAACATGTATGACTATGAGTAGACTGTAGTTGGTTTCTGAATTCCAACAATCTAAAAAAGTTACTGAAAACCACTCCTCCTCTCCTCAATTGTATGCATTTATATGTGAAGTAGGAGTAGTAGTGAGTCTCAATCAATGTCGCCAAAGGCAACTACAATCATGAGGCATGGGAAACTAACTACTAATAGCAAGGAAAATGCCATTTTATTGCGCAAACCGGACACAGCGGTTCCCGGTTACTCCATGGTTCACTCTATTTGTTTTTTATTAATATCTGAAATTACAAATTTTGGCAAAATTTCTTAACGACTTAATATTTAGTTGCAATCATTATTTCCTCATTTTCTAAAAATTTGCCACTCTTTAGATCTTCACAAAAATATTACTCTGATTTTCCATTAATATCAATAGGATTTACACAACTCACATCACATATTGCATATTCAATGTGAGACCCTTACTTCACTTACACGCTATTACTTTCTCGTCTTAACTAAAATGACATTTTTTTTTTTAATTTGATTCAAATAAAATTATATTGTACAATTTTTTTAACAATAAAATAACTTTTTATTTTTAATTAATACACCTTCGCCTTTTCTTTTTATAATTAAAATATCATTTTCTCCCTTTAATTAAAATGTCATAATAAGTGGAGTACTATTTTTCTATCTTCATTTAATAATATCTATTTTTTTTCTCTGCAAAACACATTATTCAATTCCTAAAATCTCGTGCCGACTAAAAATTATTAGAGTACAATATGATTTATTTCTAATATATCCACGTATATATATGTTTTAAAGTATTGCAGATTGTACATAATTTAAAGACTTATCATTAATTTTCTTGAAAATAAATATTTGTCATTATTATGGAGAGAGAATGGTGTATATATTTTCTCATTACTACTCCTAATATTTATCGAAATAGTGGAAAAGGGCTATTGTATAAAATCAACTTAGCATTAACTATTACTATTATTTTATTACATTAACTATTATAATTATTTACAAAAATGCCACTGTGTGGCTGGCCACATTATGGCCGCATAGCATTACCCAAATTATTATAACTATACTAAAATCTCTATTGTAGATAAATATAATTAAAAATTCATAAGGTTTAGAACGTAAAATTATTCTTTTGTCATTCAAAATAATAAAATAATCCATATGTTCAGAGATTCTTAGTTTTCACTATTTAATTTTGTACCGAGAAATTGTGCTTGTATCTGATTAGAGCACTCCCGATGGTCTCCCTTATTTCTCCCTAACTCCTGCCACATCAGCACCAAAATTTATCCCCAGTTTTTAGCCAACTTTTAGCCAACTGCTCCAATGGTTTCTCCCTTATTTCTCCCTAACTCAACATTTCATTTTTACATCATCATTTTTAATATTATTTAATTTTCCCTACAAATGTGTTTAATAAATAGATTTATAAATGAACAATTCGTCGTTGTATTAATCATTGGAAAATATAATACAACGAGAAAAAAAAACTACAAATAAAAAACCATAAAAAACAAGGATTTAAAAAACTAAGAGGGAGGAGCGTCCGGCGAGAGGCCCATCTTGATCTTCATATTTTGGATGGTCGACCAGAGGGACTGCTTCTCTTCTGGGGTTCCGCCGCCGGTGAAGTACAGCGTGTAAAACTGCGCCAGAGTGGCGGCATTGGAAGAGAACGTGGCTTGTTGTAAGAACGGGGATTCCGACTGGGCATCTGACGATGTGCCCTTCCCCTTCCGCCTCCCCTTCGCCTTCTTCGCTCCCACAGGGCGCTCGTGCGGACCATCCTCAGACAAGTCGATGGGGATCGCGCTGCCCTCACTCTCCGCACCGCTAAGTCGCGAGCGCACCGATTTCCCGTGCAGCGCGCTGTGCATCCCCGTCCGGAATTTGGGGAGATCCTTCAGCGTCTCATAGATGTTCCAATACTTGAAGCCCTTCGTCAAGTACTTGCCACTATACCTCTGCATGGCCTCATCTCGGACCATGTGCTCGTTCTGGCCACTCGTCATGTTCGTCATCAAGTTAGAGTATATACCGTTGAAGTGGCCGCAGTCCCTCATGAGGCGCTCCCAATGCCGGCGGATCGCCTCGCTGCCATGGTCCTTCATCGAGGCAGTCTTGTTGGTCTTGTACTTCTCCGCAACCCGCTCCCAGAAAATGAGCTCAGTCTGGTAGTTGCTGCGCTCCGAGTCTTGCGTCGTGTCCGCCCAGCAGTTGGCTATAAGCTCGGACTCTGCCAGAGTGTAAGTAGTCCTTGCCCGCTTCGGCTTCTCATCGGAAGCCGTATCAGTCGCAGCCGTCGACTCCGGCGACGGCGCCTTCCCCTTCCTGCTCCTGGAAGGCGGGTCGGCGGGCGTTTCTTCCACCTCGTAGTCGTCCGTGCTGAGTGTCGGATCCGTTGTGTACGTCGCGGCCTGAGATCCTTCGTCGTCTGGAGTGGCTCCAGGGGTGTCGAACAACGATGTGACTATCTGGGGGCGATACACATCGTCGGTTGGAGAGGGCATGCTGAGGGCAGACTGGAAGTACGGAGAAAGTCTGCGCACCGGAGGAGTCTGCAATGGGGACGGACCCGCATATGGATATTGGCCGGGAGGAGAACCCATCGACAACAACGAGGCCATCCACTGCTGATTTGCTTCATCAGTGGGGTTGGGATTTTGGGAACTCGACTCTTTGCCTTTACCTTTTCGAGATTTTTTCCTATTTGAACTCATAATTTTGAAGATTGAATATAGAAGATTGAGAAAATGAGATTGAAAATTGAGAAAATGAAGATTGTGTGTGATGAATGGAGGAGGAGGAGGAATTATATATAGGGGAAAAAATAGCCGTTGGGTAAAAAAAAAAAAAAAAAAAAAAAACGCCGGAAAACGCCGAACGCGCCTACAGTGGCCGGCGTTCACTCGGCGTTAATTCGGCGTTTTTTCGGGGGCCGGCGTTAATTCGGTAGAATTAACGCCGGAAAAACGCCGAATTCACCCCATTGGCGGCGATTTCTCGGCGAAATCCGGCGATAAAACGCCGGATTTAACGCCGCCGGCCATTGGGAGTGCTCTTAGCAGTGCGTGCACAGTGCACCCATATACTGAAAGTAGTGAATTATAAGCGCAGGATTTTATTAATCATGAAAAACTAACTAGGTAACAAGTTAGTTCTTTAATTGTTGAGTTTAAATGTTCAACATGCGATATTAATTATGAATCTAGGTCAGTTTCATGTTTGTAAATTTTCGCTGTGTATCATTAGACCGACAAGAATTCCTAACAAATTTATTATAGAAGCATGGGAAATCCGCCACTTGGTACACTTTCGTGAGTATTTGTTGTTTGTGACGCTACCTAGCACTCGTTTTTTATGATAAATGTTTCTATTTTATATTACTTGATATTTTAGATTTCAAACTTTTAAAATGGGGTTCATGTCATGGATACTTTCAAGGAAAAATATATTTAGATAACAACATTTTTAGGTTTTGATTGCATAATATTGGATGCAAAGATGGTCATTCATATTTCTGTGTCACTAGATCAGATGTATTTACCGTAACCTGTCGAAAAGCTATGTAAAAGTTATCTGCCGACATATATTTACATTCACACGTATCACGATGATCAAACTAAAAGGATCATGTAACATTATCAAATGACCATTTATGCTTTTCTATTTATAATAAAATAATAACTAAATGTTTATTTTAGAGTTTTGCTGTTTTTTTTTTTCTTTCCATCTGATGTCTGTTTTATTTATAATAAAATAATAACTAAATGTTTATTTTAGAGTTTCGCTGTTTTTTTTTTCTTTTCATCTGATGTCTGTTTTTTTTATTGTTGATGTCTTGTTTTTGGTTGAGCTCGTAGTGTGGCTTTTTATTGAGAGATGGCTCGTGGCCGAGTTGCTGCTGACTTGTAGTCTTTATTTGTTTGCTTGATGGTTTTTTTGATTTAGTGGCAGGTAAGTAAGGGGTTTAGCATAGTTTTTGGGTATATTTTTTTTTACTTTATTCATTTGTTTGTTAACGACTTTTTTGTTTGTTCGTACCTTCAATTTGAGCATTTCTTTGTATGAAAAAAAAAACACTAAATGTTAAATTTAGCTATAAATGAATCAAATTAAAACCTTGTGGAGGCGAAAAAGCCTTTTTTGTTTTCCCTTTTACCTTTGTTTTCCTCGTGGGGTAAGGACGATGTCGGCAGAGCCAGTACGTGTTATGTTTCAATTAAACAGAATGTGTATTATGATTTCAAACCAAAAACATTGCTTTTTTAAGTATGCTTTTTACAATCATTCTTCATTAGTTGACGGACCAATAGGCACTTAACAACGTTGTTAGTCATTGAATTCAGATTCAATTTACCCACTCATTCATTACTTCTTTAATTGTCCTTTTCCTTGTCGGCCCAATGTGATAAATAAACCAAGTCAATAGTTTCTTAGGTATATAATTGACATTAGTACTATATATAATTGAAACACTTTATGAGTGTAACATTTACAAGTTCGTCTAAGTCTCCTTATTACACAAGGGTTGGCCTGAGTATTACATTGATTACCTAAGATATTAATATTGTAACGTACCACTTTTTCAAATCCTAATTTTCGAGTTATAAAATTTTTGCATTAAATGCCTTAAATGCTATGATATGTGGATTAATTGATGAGTGATTAATTACATGATGTCTTTGTGACCTAATTGTGTATGGGAGTTGAGATTGAGTTGAATAGTCAACTTGTTGAAAATATGACGTGGCTATTGAATAGTCAAAGATGTGAAAAATATGACGTGGCCGTTGAAAGGTCAATGCGTTGAGAAAATGAAGAGAAAATAAAGAGATGATTGATTTGGCGTGAATATTTGATGCGAAGTAATATAATTGTGGTGGATTATTTTTTTTTCCCTAAAGGATGAGTGAGAATTTAATAGGAGCATTATTTAATTATGTGGAATTTTTGACCTCTCCTATTTATTGGAAAGAAATCCCATTTTTCTTGGATTTAATTATTTGTTTGGGATAATTATCCAAATTAAATCCAAAGTCCAATTATACTTTAATTCCACTTTGGGAATTTTCGAAACCCACCCCCATTCCCTTGAGATTTTCGAAAATCTCATATATTGGAGAAGAAGGAATTATTTATTATATTATTTGATCCCTTATTTATTCTCTTCCATGAATAAATATAAATATGCTAGAATATCTTACCATATCTTGCCATATCTAAGAAGATATTGTCATATCCTAATTAAATTAGGATTTGAATTTAAATTCCTTGTGGGAGAGGCATAAAAATCGCCTACTACTATTATTTGGGGATGATTTTATTATTTTATTCTGCTCCGTGATATATTATTCTACTCCGTGAAATATTTGAATTTAAATCATAGGCTAATTTAATAGCCTAGAATTCGAAATTCCCTACTATTTCTCTTCAAATTTTCGGCTACTCCAACAAACAAATCTCCTCCAAATCTTTTATTATTTAATTGTTGGAGTATATCTTAACCTCTATAAATAGGAGAGAAATCCTAAACCTAAATCATCAGAAACCGTCGCCCACTTCTCCCAAAATTTCGAAAATCACTCTCCCCACTCTCTCCAAAAGTTTTCTTCTACTTTCTTCAAGATTTCTTCATCAATTGAGAAGAATCCAAGTTGAAATTCAAGAGTTTATTGAAGAATCAAGGCTATAACTTGTTTCTACCGTTCGTTCTTTTGGAAAAGGTACTTTAATTTTGATCTCCTCTTCTTCTACCGATTAATCGGTGTTCTTGAGTCCACATGCATATAGATCGAGCGAAAAGGGGAAATTAATTGATGAATGGGATGCATATAAGTGTGTGCGTGTGAAAACGTGTGTGTGCGCACGCCTCGGCGTGCGTGCACATGTGTGGTGTTCGTGTGCGTGTGTTGTGTGTGTAGAACACTCATGCGTGACACGATTTAATGGTGAATTTGGAGTTGTTATTCGAATAAAAATGATATGCTAATCGTACTTCGATTTTTGAATGATGATATTAAAGATTTATCGATGGGAAAAAGGGAAACGTGGGAACATGCATGATTTGAAATCAATGTTCGAAACTGATTTATGATACGCCTAATTTAAAGGTGATACTTCGCGCTCTCAGCGTGATAAACGAGGAGAAGAGAATACTTTCGAGCTAAGCCGACGAGGTGGGCTTTCTTTTAAAATAAGGACATTGTCCTAAACTGATATTGATGAGAATGAGATATGTGTTATCATGCCTTGATTTGTTTTGTCGTGCCTATCCCTCGTGGCTATGCCACTATTGATTTAATCGAATTCGGATCCTTGTAGAGCCGCAAACTCTACTTGGGTTAGTGTACACCAATGTTAGACCGAGTGTCAGCGTACGGGTTGGCCGGTCTAGTGACCTGGATTGCGGCCGCATTCCTTGTCATGTAGAATGAGGATATGGTAAACGTCGATGTGAAAAATGGTTGCGCGACCGTGATATTTGATAAAGAATATATTGTGGTGCCTCGGGCCTTTCTAAAGATAAAACCCCGATGGACACTTGAAAATGGCATGATAACTATTTTTGTGATAAAACTGTTTTCGGCAATGAGTCCACTGAGTATGATTATAGTACTCAGCCCTGCATGTGTTTTCCCTATGTGCAGGTTGAGCGGTGACGAGCGGGCGGCGGTGTTGAGTAGGAAATAATAACATGATCTGTTGAAACTTTAAGTGTCGTTGTGTCTCCATACATAGCTTCACTTCTTTCTTGGTCGCTTCCGCTATATTATGAAAACTTGTGATCTATTGGTTGGGTTTAAATTCTTTTATTTCGTGGGAATATTTTGGATATGAAACAGTTGGAATTATTTTGGAAACTTTGATAAGCATTTATTGCGATAGCCTTTTTGTTGGATTCCTTTGCTAAGGCATTATTCTTCTTCTATTTAATTGTTCATTAAATGCTCTGATAAATTGTCTTTAAATGAGACCCTAGCCTATGATCTTTGTTGCATTTAAGCCTCCTAGATAGCGAACGCCATTATTATTGTACCCTAGAATGACGGGTCGTTAAAAATATAATGTTCGGTATAATATTAAATTATACTCCTCTAGTATAAAATGCTAAACTATATCCATTAATTTTTAAAATATCACTAATGTGATCAGTTTTATTTAAGTCTAACAATAAATTAGTAGTATATGTTGTTGTGCCTATGTTTCGGTTATGTATCACACCTAATTGTTTCGCACAGCGTAAGAGTAACTCCAAGAGGAGAAGGTAAATGAAAAGGGTATATCATTTTTATACCTTCTCAAAAAGTGCAATATACCTTTCTAAAAATCAATCAACTTTAAGGATAAAAGGTATATAGAAAGGTATATCATTTAAAAAAATAAAATAATAGTACAAAAGCATTAAAAAAATATAAATTGTAATACCTTTTCAAATACTTTTCCCCTTGGAGAATAATTTTTTATTAACAGAAGGTAAATATGGTGGTTATATGATTTTACCTCTGCATCAATAGAGATGCAATAGAGAGGTAAAGATACCTCTTCAAAATGGAAAAATGTATAATACCTTATCAAATACCTTTCTCCTTGGAGAATGATTTTTCATGAAAAAAAGTAAATATGGTAGTTATATTAATTTACCTCTCCCTTTACCTTTTCCCTTGGAGATGCTCTAACATATATTTATTGTATACTATTGTGTCATTGCTTTACAAATGTTTTAGTATTATGAAACAAAATATATAGTACTAGTACTAGTATAAAGATATTATACAAAGTCTCTGTGTCTTATAAGGATTCAGCACTAGAAACAAAGGAGTGTTATGGTATATGCTCATAGGCCATCATGCAATGATGTTTCTTACTACTCAATTAAATAAATGCTTTTCGCAAGCAATTCCAAAACACAACGTACCTTTATTCAACAATTTTAATCCAGCAGGAATCCAACATATTAATCTCATTATTATCTTTATTAAGTAAACAAGAAATTACTAAAGGCTAGAATAACTTTAATAAATCAGAAAATAACAGTCGAAAAAGTTATTATACTACTAAATATTATTTGTCATATATATACATATGCATCGAGTGTTATAATCAACGTCGAACTAATTTTTATTGTCGAACTGCTGAACCCGTCATTGTTAGTTTGTTTTAGGTCATTGTAAGACATTGCTAGTTTGTTTTAGGTCGTTGTAAGACATTGCTAGTTTGTTTTAGGCTAGTTTATAAAATCTAGATTTCAAAAATACGAATGTCATGTTAGATCATTTTATATCATGCTTACTATCATGACCTAAAACAAACTAAGAATGACCTCCATATTGTCTAAAAATGACCTACGAGTGTGGTTTTGTGGTTCTGCATTGAGATTTGCTACTATATCACAACTCTATGCATCGATAGACATATACACTACTCCCTTCATCCCATAATAGATGACACGTATACTTGGGGATTGACACAAGATTTTAGGTGATGTTGTTTTGTGTGTTAGGTGAAAGAGAAAATAGGTATATTTATATTAATGTGAGATGAAGTTTTTTTCCAAAAAGGAAAATGTGACATCTTTTGTGAGACAAACTGAAAAGGAAAATGTGACATCTATTGTGGGACGGAGGGACGAGTACATATTATGACATACAAAATGTATCCGTCCATGAAATAGTCTCAATTGTTGACGGTATAAATTTTAATGCGCAATTATAATTTGGAGATTTAGAAATGTATTGTAATTAAATTAATAAAAATATAAATTTGATAGACGGATGAAAATTGAAAAATGAGAGTATTTGTCTTTAATGAAGGACAAGTTGTACTATTAATTGATTGTAGTAAGATAATATCGTACGAATATTTTATTGGACAAGGATAAGGAAAAATAATGTCACACTCTCTTTAAAAGGGAAGAAGTCCAAAAAGTGATGAAATTAACATCTCATAGTCATAGGTAGCCGTCACAAACTTTAAAAATGCCTTCTTACCACAAACGTTAAAGCAATTAAAGTACAACATGCCATATATGACCAAAAATATTAAAGCTCCAATACCTTAATGCTAACCCAGTTGCCCAACAAAATGTTTTCCTTCCAAATGGACTTTTTTATGTATCTTTATCTTTTGAGGAAGTATCAACATCGTTTGGTGGCCAATCAAATTCGACCAATTTAAAATTCAGATCATATCATAAACAAGCATCATTACTAAAAAATTAACTTATTTCTATCCAAATATTTGACTTATTATTTACACAACTTTTTATCTAATCGCTTATATTGGAATTGAAGTCTACGCACTGATGTATTTCGTCTATTATATTGTTTCATTTTATTCATAGGTTTACTCACTCAAACAATGTGAATTGAGTACAAAAAGAAAAATTCCACCAAAAAATGCCGCAAAAAGATGCATGAGATATTTCGAGCAAATATCGAAGACAATATCACGATTCATCTGTTTTTAAAATATATTATAGAATTGATTTGTTGCACTAAGATAGTCAAAGAAACAATTATTTCCCAGAAAATATATAGTCAAAGAAACAATGTATTAGAACTCTGATAATTGCACGACTAAAGCCTCCTCTGGTGGCCCCCATTTCTAAGTCTGCCATTTTAAAATAATAAATATCAGTGCATTATTAAGTAAATTTAATTTAAAATGAAATAAGAAAAAAAAATTAAAGATTGTGATTCATGAATAACTAACAGAAGAAATTATGAGTTATGCGTGTTGTTTTATGAATAAAGGATAAGGACATGAGGTAGAAAGTGATTTGGAAGCCATGAAGTAGTTAAACACGAAGGTTTGTGAATGATATTATAACTATTATAAGTATGAGGATCACAAAAATCATGTTTTTTTACTTATAATACATATTTTTATTTGATTCAATTCAGATTAGTTATTTGGAATTTGGATTTTGCAAATTGTTTGGGATTTATATTTGTAGAAATCGGTAGAAGGGATGTTTCTTATTCAATCGTTTATACAATACAGAGTTCTACATATTTATATAGCCTAGGATATGCTATACATGGTAAACCTAGATTACAATAATATTCTCCTATTGTAAACAAAATATTCTCCCATATCAATTCCTGATTTTGTGCAATATCTTCTAACACTCCCCCTCAAGCTATGTAACGGGGTTGCCGATACTTAGCTTGCCAAGTACTTCCCGAAACGACTTCGAATTCACTGCCTTTGTCAAGATGTCTGCCAGTTGATCTTCGGACTTGACATAGGGCATTTCCACCACCTTAGCTTCCAAGTTTTCCTTTATGAAATGTCGGTCTACTTCCACATGCTTGGTTCTGTCATGTTGCACCGGGTTTTCAGAAATACTAATGGCTGTCTTGTTGTCACAGAATAATCTACAAGGTAAAGCAGAGTGGAGGTTCAACTCCGTCATCAACCTCCGTAGCCATAATATCTCCGTCAGTCCACTCTTAATCCCTCTAAACTCGGCTTCTGCACTTGAGAGAGCTACTACTTTCTGCTTCTTGCTCTTCCACGTCACAAGATTCCCTCCAACAAAGGCAAAGTATCGCGCGGTTGATTTCCTGTCATTTGGGTTTCCTGCCCAGTCAGCATCAGTGAAACCATGTATCTCCATGTGTCCGTGTTTCTCAAACATGAGCCCATGCATGACCGTTCCCTTCAAGTATCGGACGATTCTTAGCACTGCCTCCCAGTGTTCTCCTTGCGGTGCGTGCATGAACTGACTCACCACTCCCACCGCATACGCAATGTCTGGTCTTGTATGAGAAAGGTAGATTAGCTTCCCAACAAGTCTTTGGTATCTCCCCCTGTCTGCTGGTTCTCCATCTTCCTTAATCTGTAGTCCGTGATTTTGCACCATAGGGGTATCTGCGGGTTTGCAATCTAGCATCCCAATTTCTGCCAACAGATCAAGTATGTACTTCCTCTGGTTTATGAAGATCCCCCTTTTTGATCTCAGTACTTCAATTCCTAAGAAGTACTTGAGGAGGCCTAAATCCTTCATCTCAAATTCCTGGAATAAGTTCTTTCTGAGTTCTGCCATTTCTTCCTCATCATCTCCTGTAATGATCATGTCGTCTACATAGATAATCAGGCATGTAATCTTGCCTCCCTTCTTCTTGAGGAATAGGGTGTGATCTGAATTACTCTGTTCATACCCATACTTCTTCATAACCTCTGTGAACCTCCCAAACCATGCCCTCGGAGATTGTTTTAACCCGTACAATGTCTTCTTGAGTTGACAAACTTCTCCTACTTGAAACTCCTCGGTGAACCCAGGTGGTGGTTCCATAAACACAGGTTTTGGTAATTCCCCATGTAGGAACGCATTAGTTACATCGAACTGATGAAGCGGCCAGTCTTTGTTTGCTGCGATCGAAAACAGCACTCTTACAGTGTTAATCTTGGCAACTGGGGAAAAGGTTTCGGCATAGTCTACCCCATAAGTCTGAGTGTGCCCCTTTGCCACAAGTCGTGCCTTATACCTCTCAATCGTACCGTCTGGCCTTCTCTTTATTGTAAACACCCATCTACACCCAACTGTTTTTACTCCATCAGGTAATTTCCCTTTCACCCATGTATTGTTCTTCATAAGTGCCTTCATCTCAGTCAGCATGACTTCTCTCCATTTCTTATGTTTCATAGCTTCTTCGGCTGATTGTGGGATTTCTTCTTCTTCGTAGAGTGCAGCCTCAAAAGCTCGTGCCATCTTGGTAAGATTTCCTTGTACGAAGTTTGCTACTCCATACCGGCTTTTCCTCCCAATCCTCTCGGGGGAGTATCTTTTCGGTGGGATTCCCCTTGTACTCCGATAGGGAAGTTTATACTTCCCAGTATCTCCATCAACAGTGTTATCCTCCTCGTGGAGTTCTGTATCAACAGGGTCAGAAATAACTAGACTTTCAAGAGTCGGTTCAGGGATTACCTCGGATATCGTCGGAGGAGAACCACATGGGGGCCGATGAGATGGCTCCTGTGAAGAGACATGCTCGGCGGCAGTGACAACCAGTTCGGGTGGTTCCTCAATTTGGGAAGTTGGCAGTGGCACAACCCAACTTAAGTAGTCCATAGAACTATCTGGAACATTCTCCCCCTGGCTACTAAGGTGGGTGTGGTAAAAGAATTCGGTTTCCAAAAAATTACAGTTCATGGTGGTCGTGATTTTCTTGGTTTGAGGGTCAAAACATCTATATCCCTTCTGGTTTACCCCATACCCCACAAACACACATTTGGTTGCACAGGGTGATAATTTGTTTCTCTCATGTTTTGGGATATGAATGTACACGGTACAGCCGAATACTTTGGGTAAGAGGTTCATATGGTCTGGAATTTTGGCTTGTTTGGATAGTGTATCGAGGGGAGTTTTCATGTGGAGGATCTTGGTTGGTAGGCGGTTGAGGAGGTAGATTGATGTGGCAATGGCTTCTGGCCAGAAAAACTTGGGAACTTTGGATTCAATCATAAGGGCCCGAGTCATTTCTAGGATGGTCCTATTTTTCCGTTCAGCTACCCCATTTTGTTCAGGTGTATAGGCACAAGATGTTTGATGGATCACACCGTTTTCCTTGCAAAATTGGTTCATAGGGCTGTTAACAAATTCTCTCCCATTATCCGACCTAAGGGTTTTGATAGTGGTATGAAATTGTGTTTGTATCAGTTTAAAGAAGGAAGTAAATTTATCAAAAACTTCAGATTTGTGTTTTAGAAAATAAATCCAAGTCATTCTAGTGCAATCATCTACAAAAATCACAAAATATCGAAAGCCATACCCCCCAATAACAGGTGCAGGACCCCATACATCAGAATGCACTAAAGAAAACATGGATTTCATACGAGTATTTGTAGGTTTAAAAGACTGTCTGTGGCTCTTGGCCAAAACACAAGTTTCACAAGAAAAATCAGAGGGAATTGAAAGGTTCGGATAAAGCAATTTAAAGTAACCAGGAGAGGGATGTCCTAGTCTTCGGTGCCAAAGCCAAGTTTCCTGCTTCGTGGATCCGTGAGCCAGCATCGCACTGCCATGTTGAGCTATCTCGTCCACGTAGTAGAGTCCCTGCTTCTCAGTGCCACGCCCAAGAATCCTCCTCGTCTGAATATCCTGTAAAATACAAAAGTCGGGATACATCAGGAGTGTGCAATTTAATTCCTTAGTCACATGACTAATAGACATCAGCCTCTGAGATAAAGTAGGGACATATAGACAGTTTTTAAGACGGAGGGTAGGGGATATTTCAATCGTGCCAGATCCTACAACATTAATCAAATCCCCGCCCGCAGTCTTAATATATGATTTCAGAATCTCACTATAGTCAAGAAAATCATTTCTATCTGGAGTCATGGTATCAGTAGCCCCACAGTCAAATATCCATCCCTTTGAATTTTTTTCAGTAATATCAGAAACATAAAATGCAGCGGAAAAATCGCGTAGGGGTGCAAACTGATTTTCTGACTCAAAGTTGGGGTACATATTCAATTTATGGGAAGGTAGGGGTGCACTTTTAATTTTTGGTCTATCAGGGGGGTCAAACATAATAGGATGGGGTCTGTTTCGATATTTCATAAATTTCTGGGGTAGAAAATAGAAATTTCGAAAGTTTAATCTAGGGTTTGGATTTTATAAATCCAAACCCTTTACCTCCTTTAGAAACGCCGCCGCTGTTCTCCGTCCATTCCGCCAAATTTCCGGCGCCTCTAACGCCTCCGCCGACCGGTGAGGCTTCCTGATGCGTTCTGCTCCATTCCCGGTCGGTTCTCCATGGTTCCCAGCCTCAATCCGCCGTGGCGCTCCATCTCCGTTCACCCCGATCGCCAATTTCGCTTGGGCTTGCCCTGCCCTCGCCTTTTGTCGTTCCTCCCACCATTCTGGGTATCCAAGCCGTTTGAAGCAGGTTTCCCAAGTGTGCTTCTGTTTTCCACAATGGGAGCACCATAATTTTGAGGTATCGGGCCTGTTTCCCGGTCGGTTGGTGGTGGCAGAACGCGGCGGTGGTGGTCCGTTGCGGTGTGGCGGTCGCTGGGTCTGTGCGGCGAAGCCCTGGCTGATTTCTCCCCCAAGTGATGAATCGGTGATTCCACCGAAGGCTTCTCCGGTGGGTGAAGACGACGCCGGTGGCATGATGTGACGTCGAGCCGCCTCCGTCTTCACGTACCCATACGCTGCCTCTACTGATGGGGTCGGATCCTCCTTCAAGATGTCCCTCTTAATCGAATCATAATCTTGATTCAATCCAGTCAGAAATTTAACTAAACGCTTCTCGTTTGAGAACGTTCGGAACTGATCAATCCCCTTGTCACAACAGCTAATCGGCTGCTTCTGGCTTCTGTCAATATTAATCCACAACCCGTGGATTCTCCAGTAATAAGTCTCTAGATCGAGGCTTCCTTGTTTGATGTTTATCGCCTTTTCTTCCAGGTCGTAGATATGGTACTTGTCGGCTCTGCTTTCAAACGTCACAGCGAGGCTATCCCACAACGCCTTGGCTGTTTGATGGTGTGCGAAGTCGGCGATGATATCGTTCTCGATGTTGTCGACGATCCACGAGAACACCACCAAGTCGTTCTCTTCCCACTCATCGAACCCCTTGCTTCCTGGTTCTGGGGGTTCGTTTCGGATGTACGAATAGGCTCCTCGGCCTCCTATTTTCACCTTGATCAATCTTGACCACAGGGGGTAGTTCTTCCCATTCAATTTGAATGCGATTGTGACACTTTTGCTATTTCTCAAGCTGGTTATCTGTTCTGGCTGTTCTGGTTTGGTATCATCGGTATCTGACATTTTGGCTGGTTTGTAGGGTTCGTTTTCAGGTCGTGAAAAAGGTCGGGAAAGGTATTTCAGGGCTGTGATGAGAATTCTCTGAGCCCGGATCGTTGCTGCTCTGAGGCCATGTAGAAATCGGTAGAAGGGATGTTTCTTATTCAATCGTTTATACAATACAGAGTTCTACATATTTATATAGCCTAGGATATGCTATACATGGTAAACCTAGATTACAATAATATATTCTCCTATTGTAAACAAAATATTCTCCCACATCAATTCCTGATTTTGTGCAATATCTTCTAACAATATTCGCTCAAAATTCAAATTTTTAATCGATCCAGATTAAAAATCCTACGTAACGAATAATCACCCCTATAATGCTACCTAAAATATTTAGTATTTCAAATATTATGAATCGACAATCCAAATCATATAATCCACAATAAACAGATGATGGGCCGAGCCATTAATCGTATATCCATTTGTTATGCTGCCCACTAGGAGCCCATCACTTAAGAAGTCACTGCCCAACATCAAAATCAGCCCAGCAACCCGTCATCAGATGTCCAAACCCATGGACAAAGCCCGATCCGGATTCAAAAACGCATTAACTGCAGCCATGTGTATTTTCTTTATTCCCGATTTCCCGTCGAGCTTTGTCAAAGAATTGAAATCTAATTTCATTATTCAAAACTCAATAACAAAATCTAAAACTAATCTAGGTATAAGTAGAACAAAATTAAATCTAAATTCAATGTTCAAAACTTAATAACGGAATCTAAAATTAATCTATGTATTATTTGAACAAAACTAATAGTAGTAGTATAATTTTGTAGCGAACTCTGGACTATGATAGTACCCCACCTATTAGATATTCATGTTTCATTTAATAAAAGTTAGTATTCGCAGCAGAGTCTCAAGAACTTGACAATAAAACGATTCAACTAGCGACTTTATAAGTTAATTAATTGTGTTGCGTCATTTAAGTCATACTAATATTATACGAGACGATTTTCCGCACTTACTTGTTACATGCATTACTAATAGCTAATTTATCTTTTATTATCTCAAATTAAATTAGTTTGAAATTCCCCTATATTAAAACATGTAAAAATACCGCGCTACAAAAATAGAAGCTTAAGATCATGAATGATTCTATACTAGTAACTAATTTTACTTACTAAAGCCTCACATAAAAATTATGATAAAAGTGTAAGGACCTATGCAACTTATTATTTTTTTCTATCACTGTTTTTTATTACTACTATCTTATAAATATATATTCATGTAGGATAATAAATGGTCAAAATATGTGGCATCTATTAGATATCGTCTAATCTTGGTGCAATACATAAATTATCGAATTGAAAAAATGTAACTTCCAACATTCAACAAAATGAGCTGTAAACACATGACCCTGATTGAGCTGTAAACACATGACCCTGATTGAGTCAATTAGAATCTACTAACTTTAGTTGAGATATCGGAGCTTACATTACATTTACACATACGCATACTGATTAACATACATATCAATATCATGTAGTACTCCTACTACATAAGATGTAGCCGGCGGAGCAAAAAAAATAATTTAAAGAGAGGTTAAGTTATTTATTTTAAAAATGATAAATAAATATGAGTATTAATTTTTCCCAAATTAGAATATAGTACTAACTTTAAAGAGAGGTTTAGTTTTTTGTTAGGGTTGTCTTTGCTTTGTGGTGGTCGGTGGGCCTTGTTTTATGTTTTGTTTTGTACCGTCATTTTTTTAGAGTTTCTTGATTTTGGTAATCCTTAATAGAGAATTTCTTTGAATTTCTGCTTATCTTTGTTTTGGATTTGAGTATTTTGTACTCGTCAAAAAAAGAAAAGAAACATGGGTATATATGTACGCTATGTACATTTGAACTTTGATAGGAGTAGGACTCATAGGAGTATATATGATCTCAGAGGGTTGATACGTTGCGGTCCACATTGTGAGCGTCTTATAAGCGACAATTGAGGTGGAATTACATTTTTCATTTTTGTTATTTTACTTAATATTTTTCTCACTTTGTTTTCATCGTCATCTTCTCTTCTCCATCCCTATCCCTCTTTCCAATTTCCATCCATTCTTTATTTCTCCTACCAATTTTCCTCTTTAATATGCAAATTGAAGTTTTATTTGGTAATTTATAACAATCTCTATTACTTTCGATGACATAATTTGCTATTATCATAGATGTTGTTGCAAACTAAATAGAAATATGGGATTTCAAAACTGGTTATGTTCACCATGAAATTTTCTCTACAATAATCTATTTTGAAAAAAAAATTAAAATCCCTCTTTGTACGACTTTCACAAATTTTTGAAAGCATATGTAGAAACTCATTTGGTGAAAAAAAAAATAGTTGCAGAAACCCATTGATAATGTGCGAAATTACTAATTCTGTAAGAATAGTTTGGTAGTATTCATTAAATTGTGGGAAGTGGTGATCTTATGCTGATAAAATTCATTGATTAGGTTAATATATTCAATGAGAAGGAGAAATTTTACAGGTGAGAGAAATTAAATGTTTGGTGCAAATATCCATCTGCAGGAATATGATAATGAAAGAAATAAAAATAGAATCTACGATACGATATGGGTGGATTGTGATGTAGGTTGTAGAAACTAAAAATGGAGAGAAAAAAAATTACAAAGGGAAAAAGAAAAAAAATTAATTGTGAAATTTGTCAAATCAACATAGTTGCTCACAAATCGGTCATATAGATTCCGCCGCATATTTCTCAATTAACAATACTATATTATGACGTGTTTTTATATGAATAATCAATGGATCCAATACCATACTATACATACGTATATAATAATCAATTGCATCTGTGATGAAGGTATAATTATTATAGTAATAAATGTGATCTCGTAGCGTGTGGGTGGTGGAGAAACTTATACTCATATAGCAATGTTAATAATTACTACCGTCTACTCATATTAAATCAAACCAGCCGACCAACTGTGTCCGAAACTCAGTCGTCAACGATATGCTGACTTATAGAACGTTTTAATATAACAGTACTATATATCATAAACATCAATGATTTAACAAACTACAAAGTTTGCGGAATAGCATTGATGTGGGTGTTATGCTATTGCCTAAGAATATGAAGTACAAAATGAATAAAAGTGGGTTTAGACCCACATCCGTGCTCTTGCCTATGAGTAGGATGGGGATGCTCTTACAATTTCAAAAACCTTATACCCCCGTCCCATTTTATTCACACTTTTCTAGTTTCGATACATCTCAAACTACTTACATTATTTTTATTTTAAGTAAAAATTAGGATAATTAATTAATATATTATACTCTATTTGCTTTTTAGTCCACCCCAGAAGAGTGCACTTTCTAATTTTAGAAACTATCTTTTCTCTAATGAGATGGAACTTATTCTCCAACAATATAAGAGCATCTCCAATGGTCGGCTAGCGACCGGCTAGCCGATTCGCGGCGCTGGCCGAACCATTGGAGGCGGCCAGCGGGAAATCGGCGAGCGGGTCGGCGTGGGCTGGCCGATCGCTCGGCGCTGGCCGACATTGTTGCGGCCCGATCGGCCAGCGCCGAATTTTGTTTATTTTTTTTTAAAAACCTATATAAACGCGATTTTAGTTTCATTTTCATTTGCACCACTTGTTTTAACGAGTTTTCTCTCTCTCTAACTTTCCGGCCGGAGGAAGTGGACGGAGGATGAGTATGCTGGGGGTGGCCAGGGGGTGGTTGGAGGTGTACGACGATCCGCCGGTTGCGAACAACCGACGGGTCGTCAACACGTGGGCGAAGATTAGAGCCGCCTACAGGAGGCATTGCCCACACGGGAAAGACTTCGGGGCCGGGGAGGAGGTCCGGAAGGGGTGGGAGCGCATCGTGGCTGCGGTCGGGCCGCTGGGCAAGCACGCCAACGCCCTCCATCGCCTCACTAGTGGGCGAGAATGAGGAGGACGCCCGGAGGATAGCCGAGAGTCGGGTTCCCTTTGAAGGGGAAGTACAAGGAGTTCCACTTCTGGGAGTGCTATGAGTTGTTGAAGGACTCCGAGAAGTTCCCGTGCGGGGGATGCGACGGCGCCGGGTGGCCGAAGAAGCGAGGCTGAACTATACCGGCGACTACAGCGGCGACGAAAGCGGGCGGATCCCACGACCTCCCCGGATGCTGAGGAGTTTCCATCCCCTCCTTCATTTGCTGGTCGCCCTCGCCCGGTTGGACGAAGCGGGCGCAACGGGCTGCGAGGGGCGGATCCCCCCTATCGCCCCGCGAGGTCCAGTCATCCGCCCTCCCACCCGCCCCACTCGAGTACACTCTCCATTCGCGTAACCAAACGCGGGCTCAGATGTACAAGGTCTTCCAAGATTGGAGGACCGCCACTGACCCCATGGAGAAGATGTTTCTTCACTCGATGCTCGAGAGCATGCGGGTTGATTTGGATGTCGCGAGGGCACGGCTAGGGGGTTCCAACGTGGGCTCAGATACCACAAGTGGCGGCAGCGGCGGCGGCGACGGCGAGGACGGCGGCGACGGTGATGAGGAGTAGAGAGTGGCGGGGCTCGTGTGTGGAAGCCCCTTTTTTTAAAAAAAAATCATGTACTTTTTTTTTTTAAATCTTTGTACTTTTTTTTGAATGGAATGGATTAATTTTCCCGTATATGTGTCGTAAATTTAATTCCGTAATTTAATCGTAATTTTAATTCCATAAATGTAGTATATTTTGAATTATTTTTATTGCGGCTGGCCTATGGCTGGCCTAAATCGATGTGGCAGGTGGATTTTTAGTGCTGCTGACGTGGCAGAGAGAGAGAATGGCTGGCCTATTGCTGGCCTATTTAGCATTGGAGATGCTCTAATACTCTCTCCGTCCCACATTTGGAGGCACTTATTGTTATGGCTCGGGTTTTAAGAGCATCTCCAATGGCTTTAGGTCGGCCACAGGCTAGTCACTCTCTCTTCCCGCCACGTCATCAGCACTAAAATTCCACCTGCCACATCATCATTGCACTCAAATAGGCTAGCCTAAGGCCAGCCACAGGCTAGCCGCAATAAAAATAATTCAAAAACAACTACATTTACGCAATTAAATTTACGATAAATTACGGAATTAAATTTACGAGACATATACGGAAAAATGCATTCATTTCATTTAAATAAAAAAAAGATACATAGATTAAAAAAAGTACATAATAAAAAAAAACGGGCTTTGAAGAGTTAGTCAAAGAGTAAGCGAGATGTGTTTGAAATAAAATCCCCCGATCCAGAGAATCCACTAAACACCGGGTCTAGGAACTCAGAGAATCCTTGGGTAACCTGTCGTTGTGCACACAATCACTTCCTTCGCCCTTCAAAACCCTCAACCCGCTAAAAAGATTAGTACAGGGAAGCAGGGATCGAATCCACAGAGACGGATGTGTGAGAAAACATGTTCAAAGACCTGAAAGCTATTTTTGGCTGCTGCCACGCAATTTTTGGGGTTGAGCTTTAATTCCTAGACTGGGTAAATGAAATAGTTTACTCTAACAGCTAGATCTAGGCAGGGATATGCATAATGACTAAAAGTATCTGAAATGACTACTTGACTGGGTAAACCGCTTCCTAAGCTATCCTGGACAGACGAAAAGTGAAACGTGGGGACCATTTCCCAGAACGGCATAGTACGACTGAAAAAAGCTGCAAATTAACTAACCTAAGGCCTAACTGACAGCTACATCATCTTCTCTAATTTTTATCACGAAACAACCGGTGAAAAACAAAGCAACGAAGATCGAAACATGGCTGACGAAATTAAACCGATGGAAACAAAGAACGACTAAAACTAACACAGGTCCATGACTATTAGACGAGGCAAGCAAGTAAATAGAATCCAAAACATCATAACCATCCAAATGCGAACAGATCTATACGTCGGATGCTTCATCCACTCCGGATCCAAGCCATCCACAACAATGAAACACCATTTCCATCTCCGATCTTCACATATTCAACTAGATTCAACTGATCAACCTCAATCTCCAAGCAATTCAAATTCCAAACTCAAATCAACCAACAATATCCACCAAGGCAAACAAATAAAAGGACAATATCATAACCGAAACCAAAATAGAAATATCCATAGCAAAATACAAAGTGTCTAGCGAAACAATAACAAGCATAACCGAGCTTCGAACAATGAAGACTCGGGAAAATACAGAATGTAAAGTGAAAAACAGTAAAGGATTGTATCTTCGCCTCCGTAGAGATGGTGTTACACCACAGCTAGATCCGAAAGTGCACTCCCCAGAATATTTTCCCTCAAGTGTGTATAGAGAAAACTGGAAAAACTAAGCTAAGAGCCGAATGAAAAGTGAGAGATATCTTCATGTTGATCGCATGCTCTTATTTATAGTGGATAGAGCATCTAGACTGTTCCTGTGATTTCCATTTTGCCCTCCAATCGGATGCTCCTCAGTCTAGTAACTCCTCCTTCTTCTGCTCACTTTTCCCGCCAGCTTCTTCTTCCAGGCTATCTTTGTCTTCTTCCTGGGGCTGGCGATTTCTCTACACACCTGGCTTATAAAACTTTGTTAGACCCAGGAAATCACAGAATTTATCCCTATAACCAATGCATGAAATTTGCCTTATCAAACTGCTCACACTTAAACCATACTAGTCCTCAAGTATAAAGACAAGAAAAAGAGAAATAAGGCGAATTTCAATGCATGGTTATTCCCTGACCGACACACTAAAAAAACTCCTAGACCTAGACATAATATTGACATACAAAAGAAACAAACACTTAAGAGAAATAAACACATAGGCATGAATTTGTTCAGATTTTTTAAGCATCTTTCCCCACAAGTTTAAGGTGGCAGTTCCCCTTTTAGATTGTTAGCACTCAATGTTAAGGCTTATACCTCTCTGATATTTATGGGGTTTCACAACTAGGTCTGCTAAGGCATCTTCTATCTTCCTCGTTTCCTACAAACCGATTTTAGCTTATCAAGGAAAGAGGCCTCAAAGTTGTAATGTATCCTATTTTCAATTACTCTCCCTAAGGGAATCTTGTCTTATTATCCTTGCAGATTCATGCTTAAAACACATAACCTAAAAAAAACTGACTAACTCCTAGACCTAACACATGCTGAGCACACATTGCACTAACTCTCCTACCCCCTTCCCACTTCACTCCAGCTTATCTCTAAGCTGTCCTAGTGAAGAGGGGAACTAAGGGAGTTGGTGCACACAATCAAAACAGATAACAAAGAAAACTTCTCACACTTAGACCGTGCAACGGGCTAAGTGGGAGAAGAAAAAGACACAAACAAATATCAAAACAACATGATGAATAAACACATAAACTTCTCACACTTAGACCAAGAATTAGGCTAAGTGGGGGAAGAAAACACATTGCAACAGAAAAAACAGCATGCTATATATAAATTTTAACAAAAAAAACTTCTCACACTTAGGCCAAAGATTGGGCTAAGTGGGAGAACACACAAAAAAACTATCACACATGCTCAGCACAACAATAAATAAACAAAAAAACATAATCATAAAAAAAAAAAACGAAACAACTGAAAGCAAAATTTACTTGGTCATTGGGGGGGATTTCAATTCTGGGTCTGGCCCCCCTGGGAGCCAGACCTGGATGGTACGATGGGGCGCTGCACTTTCAACTTTTTCTTTTCCGGTGACGCCGGCGCTTCCTCTTCAGTAATCATGGGGGTTTTCGTCAGGAGTTTTCTCACAGAGACAGACGCAAGAGAGCTGGAGACACAAGTGGGGCTACCAATGGCTTGGAGTGTTAGGTTTGGTATACTGAAAAGCATGTTTCGAGCAGGTTTCACGCGAATAGAATCTTGCTTGTATACGTAAAACTCTACAATCCACTTTTAACCCGATTCAGTATTATTCGAGCAGTTTCGCACGAATAGAATCAGTATATTATTACATTGTGTTTGCTTGTGCATTTATAAGATGTTTTATAAACATTTAAATGTATAAGAAGCAAACAAAGTCTAAGTCTTTTGCTTAGTAGATCGGTTGTGGGCGTCTTCCACTTTAAGGTAACACGGTCAGATCTATGCAATGCTTTGCAAAAGAAAAAGAAGAATTTCACAACCTAGATAGGCTTTGACTACCTATCGTGAAAGTTTGCAATGTCAGTCCGCATATTTCTAAGCCTTACTGAAATAAGATGACATTGGTGTGGTATAGCACTGAACGGATCTAACAGCAAGACGTGTCTTTATGCAATCTACTGAAAGACTAGGTCTTGATAAAATACTATTTATTAATCTAAATATGTTAGTATTATGCATACGGTATTGATTATGCACTTCTTTGACTTATCAAATGTTGCGGGTTTTTCGCAACCCAATAATCTTGATATATTGGGTAGTGGTGATTAATATCTAGCGGTGCTAGGATTGCTATTATGTTGAAACGTGGGCGTGGTGAGTCTCGTTTGATAATGTCCTCAAGAGGATCTCGAACAAGGTTTTATTATTCAGAAAACTAGCTAGTTGGAGTTTTATCGCTGTATGAATAATAATTAAGTGTTTCTTGCTAAGTCCACTCTTGGAATAAATAAGATGTTAATTAATTAACTCCATAACAGACATTAATTAATTAATGGAAATTTATATCTTAAGCGTGGGAAATAAATAATATAAATAACGGAAACTTGGATTACTTTTAATTTCGGATTTGGATGGAGAGAGTTCAATATTACTTCTGTAGTGGCTGCTCGTAATATTCCAATATAAGCTTGTATTAAATTGTGGGTTCAATTTAATTAGTAAAAAGCTAATGGGGGGAACCCATATCCAAAACCTTCTATAGATCCCTGTCTGGGCCCAAAAGGAACTTAATATAAATAGGAGAATAAAGGAGACAGAAAATTTAATTATTCATTATGAAAAATTTCGTCCATCTCTCTCTAGAACAAGGGATGGTTTTTTTCATTATTTTTCCTCCTCCTTGAGAATTTTCAACTCCTCCTCCAGGAGAAATTTTCTGTCTTCTTTATTTAAGTCCTAGTATCCCGGTGAGATCAGCCTACCCTGATATCGAGATACAGTTCGGAAACCAGAGAGAAGATCTGTGGTCTAGTATTGAAGATCATCATGTGGTGAAGGCGCGGGGAATCGTCGATTCTTTGGAGAATCAAAATCGGTAACCCTAAACCGTAGAAATCATGTTTAGGATTTATATTTTTCTAAGCGTGAATTATTTGCGTTCTAGCATGCAATTATCTGTTTAACATGTGAATTGATTAATCGCATAATCGGTCAAATAGATTCTTATCTGATTTATTTGTTTTGTACAAGTTTTTCGCTGTGCAAGGGGCACCAAACCCCAACATGGAGGGGGGGGGGGTGGAAGCTGCTGCTGGGAGGAACTTCCCGGGCCGGGCTGCCAGACCATTTTGCTGGGTCCAGAGGGCAGCTTCTGCTGGGTCTGGGGAAGCACCTCTCCCAACCATTCTGCCATTCTCTTCATTAGCTTGACCGCATCGGTCATCCTCTCATTTTGGGCAGATGATCGCTCGGCTAGGGCATCCAGACTCCCCTTAATTTCCTGCAGCTGCTTCTTGACTCCCCCCATCTCTTCTCTCATCACGGCCATCTCTTTCTGTAGCTCTGCCACGTCCACAGTCACCACATCCTCCACCAGCTCCGGTTCACGCTTCACTTTGTCCACATTGGCCCCTATGTTGAAGAAGCACAACTCCTGCCCTTCCATGTGTAAGAGCCTCTTGTTGAAAAAGTACTCCATGCTAAATAGCTCCGGGGGCTCGCACATTGTAACACTCGGCTCTGCCTTCCCAATCTTCATCACGAAGTTGCGCTCTATGTAGGCACCTAAAAGATGGTAGGTGTACATGTGGCGGAAAGGGTTGGCGGTCATCTGATGGCAGGCTTGGGCTAACTAATACCCAAGGTGGACTTTGATGCGTTTGGACATGCACCATGTAAAGTAGAGCTCGGTGGTGGTGATGCTGGAACTGGCCGTGGCCATCAAATTGTAACCAATGAATTCTTGGGCAAAACGGAGGAGATGGTCAGTGATGTGGATCCCCTTAGACACACTGGTTTTAAAAGTCCCACTCCTTGCGTGTGTGATAAGGTTAATTTCATGCATTGGTTATAGGATAAAATTCTGTGATTTCATGGGTCTAACAAAGTTTTATAAGCCAGGTGTGTAGAGAAATCGCAAGCCCCAGGAAGAAGATGAAGATTTTCGAGGAGAAAAAGCGAGCGGGAAAATGAGCGAAAAAAAGGAAGAGCTACTAGACCGAGGAGCGTCAAATTGGAGGGCAAAATAGGGAACACAGGAACAGTCTAGAAGCTCTATCCACTATAAATAAGAGCATGCGATCAACATGAAAGATCATCACTTTTCAGCGCTTAGCTTAGTTTTCCACTTCTCTACACACACTTTCACGGGGAATTGGTACAGGTGTTCACGTTTCAGTTTGATTGTGGAGCAACACCGTCTCTACGGAGGCGAAGAAACAATTACCTTTTGCTTTCCTGTTTACTTTCGTATTTTTCGAGTCCTCGCTGTTCGAGGCTCGGCTCTGTTTCGTTATTATCGTTGAATACTTAGTATTTTGCAATGGATGTTGCTACTTTTATTTCGTTTATCTTATTGAGGTGTTGTTGGTTTGATTTGCTGATTATTGTTGGTTGATTTGAGTTTGGAGTTGGATTGTAAGGAATTTGTTGTTGATCGGTTGAATCTGCGTAAACTTTTGAGGATTGGAGATGGAAATGATGTTTGATTGTTGTGGATAGCTTGAATCCGGAGTGGATTAAGAGTCCCGTGGATGGATCTGCTTGTTTTCGCTTGATTTCATTGTTTAAATAAAATTCTGCATTCTTATTTTGCCTCGTCTAGTAGTCGTAGATCTGCTTTAGTTTTACATGTTCTTCGTTTCTGTCGGTTTAATTTCGTTCACTTTGCTTCGATCTTCGTTTTGCTCAGTTTTTCACTGGTTTTTTCGTGGTAAAAGTTGAAGAAGATGATGTCGCTATTAGTTAGTCCTTAGGTTAGTTATTTTGCAGCTTTTCAGTCGTACCCTGCCGTTTTAGGGAATGGTCCCCACATCTAATTTTTCCCAAGTCTAGGTTAATTTAGAAAGCTGTTCGCTCGGTCTAGTAATTGTCCTATTTTATTCTGGTTTATGCATGCTTAAAAGATCCCGTCTAGATCTAGCTGTTAGGATAAGTTCTTTAAATTCCCAAGTCTAGGAAGTAGGTCTCAACCCCAAAAATTGCGTGGCAGCAGCCAAAAATAGTTTCCAGGTTTTTGAACATGTTTACTTACGCATTCATCTCTGTGAATTCGATCCCTACTTCCCTGTACTAATTTTCTTAGCTAAAGTGGGTTGAGGGTTTTCAAGGGGGAGTTAAGGTAGTGATTGTGTGTCCAACGACAGGTAGCTCAAGATTCTCTGAGTTCCTAGACCCAGTGTCTAGAGGATTTTCTGGATCGAGGGTTTTTAATTTTGAACACTCTTTCGCTAACCATTAAACTTCAGCTACTTCAAATGGCGTCGTTGCCGGGGATGGATGGCGTAGTTTGTTTACGTGTTTGAGGATTTGTTGTATATAGTTTTAATTTCTATTATTTGTTTTTCTTGGCGGTTTATGAGCAAGGGCTCACGATTTGGGAACTGGAGTAACCCGTCTGGGTCGAGGGACGCTCAAGTCAGGTGGCAGGTTAAGGAATCAACATCCACCGTCACCACCAGATCGAGGTTTACAACAATAGATCCATTTCGATTCGAATCAGAAAGTGAGAAGGAGTGGAACTCGTCAGGAAGGGAGGACCCGAAGTCTTCTACAGAAACAGAGCACTCCGAAACCGAGGAGGAGGAAGACGTAGATATGGCACACCTGGAGGATCCCGACCCGGAGATAGGTTCACTCACCGCGCATCTGGACGGTGAACCCGCCCATGCCATAGTCTCGAACTAGCGCCAGAGGTCTATTGATATCAAGACAAATGTGCTGAGTGTTTTACCTACATTCTTTGGACGAAGGAATGAATGTCCTTACGAATTCCTAAACGAGTTTAGTAAGCTGTGCAGTATCCAAAAGCGACCCAACGAGGCTACTGAGGAGGAATACCGCCTGCGTGCAGTCCCATTTGCCCTTAAGGGGGAGGCTAATACTTGGCTGCTGAGGCTTCCACCAGACTCGATCAACACATGGAAGGATTTTAAACTGGAATTCCTGGACTATTTCTTCCCGTCCAACAAAACAAATGCCCTAAAGAAAGAGATTCAGGAATGCAAGCAGGATTACGATGAGTCCTTGAGTCAATACTGGTCTCGTTTTTTAAGGGGCTGCTCGATGCCTGTCGCAATCATAGGATGATGGAGGCTGAGACTTTTTACTTTTTCTATGAAGGAGCTAATCCTGAGTCGAAGGACTTAATGAATTCCTCGAGCGGGGGGAATTTTACAAAGACCAAGGCAAGTGAAGCACGTAAGATTTTGGGAAGGCTGATCGATGCAAAGTAGGCATACGACCACCCACGTATCATGAGGAGAGGTTCAGCCAACGCAATCAAGGAACAAGAAGGACATGGAGTTGGGGACATGATAGATCGGTTGGAGAAGACACTTCTTAGTGCGATTGAGAAAAAGAATTCCCCGACCTCGCAGGAGAAAGAGAAACCGCCAGGTCCAGAGGAAAATCAACTCCAGCTCTATTATGGTCCACCGCCCGATGGAGAGTTTCAAGCCCAGGTAAATGTTGTGGGGAATTGGAATCAAAATAATCAGAATACAAGCTGGAATCAGTGGAAGATCAAGGAGGCACCATGGAGAGACAACCCTTGTTTTAGGTGGGCAGATGGAAACCAACAGCTCCAGCTACAGTACCCAGGTCCAGCAGAAGTCCAACAGAACTGGCCTAACCGCAGTCAGGACGGGCCCCAGCAGAACTCAAACTGGTCAGGGAAAAACCAGGAAGGGCCAAATAACTGGAGTTATCGCAATTAAGGGGACCAGTCCAATTAGAACAACAGGAACCAGAGTAATCAAGGGAGTTCTTATGTGCCACCACACCAGAGGAACGCCACTGTGAACAACCAGAATTTCCAGCATACACACCAGGGAAATCAAGGGTCATGGAGCCAGTTCGGCAACAATCAATGAGGTCAAGGTAATTATCGCCCAAATCAGGGGAGTGGACCGAGCCACAATCAGGGGTCAAGTTCAAATCAATCGAACTATAAGCCTCCGAGGAATCTGGATGATATGGTACACGACCTAGTCAGCTCTCAACAACACATGCAGAACAATATGCAGGCAAACAATGATGTGGTACACAAAATTCAAGATGCACAACAAGAGCATAAGTCTGCTATGGATATGTTAGCCAAGCAAATGTCACAATTGGCCACTTCGTTGAATGAGATGAGGGGACACGAGGGAAGGATACCAGCTTCAGTGAAACCACCTGACCGGGCAAATATTAGTCAGATAACTTTGAGGTCAGGACGGGGCTATGAAGGTCCGGTGATGAAAGAAGATGAGAGTACACCTCTTTTGACGAGCAAGGAAGGCAGGACCCCTGACCTAGAGGATACTGAGGTAAGGAATATCAGAGTAGAAGACGGTCTTCAAAAAGGGGACCTGGAGAAACCACTACCTCGGATGGCTGATCCATTTTTCTTAGACCCAGAGCCTGGAGTGGAGATTGAGGAAGGAAGGAAAGAAGTCGGAGAATCATCAGTCCCAGGTCCAACAGGAACGTTGAACCGCATGAAGCTATTCCCTCATCGGGGGGAGGCCAAAAAGAAGAAGGACGACACCGACGACTTCATGGAGATTTTCGGCAAACTGGAGATCAACCTGCCCTTCCTACAAGCTTTGAAGCTGCCTACATTCAGTAAATTCATTAAGGAGTTCATAGCGGGAAAAACCAAGCCCGACGGGAAGATAGTAATTGGAGAAAATGTGTCGGCTGTGATACAGAAGAGGAGGATGCCATCAAAATGCACAGACCCAGGTATGTTCACTTTGCCCATTTCTCTGGGTGACATAAAAATTGAGCATGCGATGTGTGATCTAGGAGCCTCGATAAATGTGTTACCACTTTCGATATATAAGAAGTTGATGGGGGTAAGTTTGGTTGATACGAAAGTAGTAATTCAGTTAGCCGATAGAACATGCATTTCACCCGAAGGTGTGCTGGAGAATGTGATAGTAAAAGTGCATGATTTCCTGTACCCAGCTGATTTCCATATAATAAAAATGAGTGATAATGAATCTGCTGAGTCTAGCGGAGTGCTTTTAGGAAGGCCATTCTTACGCACCGCTAAGACTATAATTGATGTGTTTGATGGAACAATATGCCTGGATTATCATGGGGAAAAATACACATTTAACATCGATGAAGCTATGAAAAATCCACTGGATGTTGAGAATTTGCATTCTGTCGATATCATTAACCCCCTGGTCCAAGAATATCTTGAGACTGAATTAATGCAGGAACAATTTAACAATTCGGAGCTGAGCCAGTCTGTTGACAAGGAGGTAGCAGGATGGTGTGAAACCCTATTAACTCGGAACCTGACAGATGAACAGATCAATGAAACGATCATGGCATTTTGCCACCAACCACTGTCATTCGAGTCTACGGGATCTGTTCAAGTGAAGGGCCTAGACGAAGGAACCAACTTGGGTGAAATGGCAACAGGAGGTCTAGAGAAAAACTCCTTGCCCCAGGAAGCCATCACACCAAAGAAGGAGTTGAAGAAACTACCCGAGTAATAATCAACAGCCACTTGACAGCGGAACAGGAGAATGATCTATTGGAAGTAATCCGGAGGAACAAGAAGGCCATAGGGTGGACGCTCTCCGACCTGGTGGGAATCAACCCCGATCTTTGCATGCACCACATCCGACTGGAAGAGGGGGCGAAGGCGCATAGAGACCCGTTGCGTAAGCTAAACCCAAACATGAGGGAAGAGGTTCTGAAGAAAGTTTTGAAGTTCCTATCCTTGAGGATTATTTACTCCATTCTAGAAAGCGAATGAGTCAGCCCAGTTCACATGTTGCCAAAGAAGTCGGGAATACAAGTTGTGGAAAATGATAAGAATGAGTTGGTATCTACTAGATTGGTGACTGGATGGAGAATGTGCATTGATTACCGGAAGCTCAATGAAGCAACCAAAAAGTTGGAAAGCAATATTTTTGCTTCCTAGATGTTGGAAAGGTTGGCTGGAAAGCAATATTTTTGCTTCCTAGACGGGTACAGTGGATACTTCCAGATATATGTGGATCCTGAAGATCAGGAGAAGACAACCTTTACCTGCCCGTTTGGCACTTATGCGTATAGAAGAATACCGTTTGGATTATGCTATGCACCGGGAACATTCCAGCGTTGGATGATGAGCATCTTCTCAGATCTGTTGGAGGTATGCTTTGAAATTTTTATGGATGATTTCACGGTGTATGGGAATTCCTTCGATGCATGCTTGGCCAATTTGGATCTGGTATTGAGGAGGTGTCAGGAGAAGAATTTAGTCCTAAACTTCAAGAAAATGCCATTTCATGGTACCCGAAGGAATAGTCCTCGGTCATGTAGTCTCTGAGAAAGGGATTCAAGTGGATAAAGCCAAGGTGGATGTAATCTCGAAACTGCCCTACCCCACGAATCAGAAGGAGGTTAGAGGGTTCCTGGGTCACGCAGGCTTTTATAGGAGGTTCATCAAGGATTTTGCAAAGAAGGGTGCAAGAAGGGGTTCCAAATGCTGAAGGATAGACTTGTCTCCGCCCCGATAATCCGCGCGCCAGACTGGAATTACCTCTTCGAAGTAATGTGCGATGCAAGTGATTTTGCAGTGGGAGCGGTCCTAGGTCAGAGGATTGACGGGAAAAGCTATGTCATCTTTTATGCCTCGAAGACCCTCAACCAGGCTCAGAAGAACTATGATACCACAGAAAAAGAGATGTTAGCAGTGTTATACTCATTCGAGAAATTTCGACCGTATCTATTAGGGTCGAAAGTAATAGTCTACACTGATCACGATGCGATTAAGTATCTCCTGGCCAAGAGGGAGTCTAAGCCAAGGTTGATTAGATGGGTGTTGTTGCTGCAAGAATTTGATTGGGAGGTAAAAGATAAGAAGGGGACAGAGAACAAAGTTGCAGATCATTTAATCCGAATATTCCAAGGGTATACGGATGAAGCTATACCTGATGCCTTCCTCGAGGAACATCTTTATTATATATGGAAGTCTGCTAGACCTATTGACTGGGAAACAGTGTTGACAGTAACAGGTCTAGGAACATCAGACAGGGGGAAGCGCCCGATGAATGCAGAGTCATGGTTCGCTGACCTGGCTAATTACTTAGTCATAGGAGAAATGCCAGGTTGCCACGAAATTTCCCGGGCCCAGAAAATGAAGCTGAAGAGTGAAACCAAATACTACTTCTGGGATGATCCCTACCTCTGGAAGATGTGCTCAAACCCAGATAATCCGACGATGCATTCCAGAGTGGGAACAGAAAGATGTCCTAAACCACTGCCATGCCTTAGCCTGTGGAGGTCATTTTGGACCTAGGAAAACTGCCAGGAAGGGTTTGGATAGTAGATTTTATTGGCCGACTCTGAACAAGGATTCTTTTGAATTTTGTCAAGTCTGTGAAAGATGTCAACTGACCGGGGGGATTTCTAGGAGGGATGAGATGCCGCAGAATCCGATAATAGTTTGTGAAATTTTCGATGTTTGGGGCATGGACTTTATGGGCCCTTTCTCATCTTCATATGGGAACACGTACATCTTGGTTGCAGTAGATTATGTATCCAAATGGATAGAAGCAAAGGCTACGCCCACTTGTGAGTCAAAGGAGGTAGCTAAATTTCTGCGAACCAATATTTTCAATAGGTATGGGGTACCCAGAGCCATCATCTCGGACCAGGGAACGCATTTTTGTAACCGCACAATAGAAGCTTTGATGAAAAAATATGGTGTACATCATCGGCTGTCTACACCTTATCACCCTCAGTCGAATGGTCAAGCGGAAGTCTCAAACAGAGAAATAAAAAACATCTTGGAAAAGACGGTGAACACCACAAGGAAAGATTAGAGTAAGCACCTTGACGATGCTCTCTGGGCGTACAGGACTGCTTACAAAACACCGATCAAGACGTCACCATATAGATTCATGTTCAGGAAAATGTGCCATTTGCCCGTGGAGGTGGAACATAAAGCTTACTGGGCCATTAAAGAGATGAATATGAAGCGCCGGCCTGTGAAGAAGAACGCAAACTGCAGTTACAGGAATTGGAGGAACTAAGACTGGAGGCATTCGACTCGGCCATGTGGTATAAAGAAAGAACCAAACTCTGGCATGATAAGAACCTCCGGGTCAAGGAACTTCGAGTAGGGCAGAAAGTACTTCTTTTTCAATCTCGGCTGAAGCTAATGCCTGGTAAACTGAAATCCAAGTGGATAGGGCCATACACGATCATTGGCCTTCGAGCAAATGGAGCAGTAGAGATTCAAGGGAGCGCCCCAGACTCGGTTCCTTTCCTAGTAAATGGGCACAGAGTGAAGGTATACATAGATAATACAGATCTGTATGTGGTGGAAGAGACGCCACTACATGCATCTGCTATTATTTCTTAAGGTGGTCAGGCAAGTGGATATCCTCAATGAATTCCTAGGTCAAGTAAAGTGGGGAACGAAATTTATTTTTACACTGACCTAGGAAATCTTGAGGATACTCAATTGCTATGTAAATAGTTCAGTTGCTTTCGAATATAAGAAAACCCAAACAAATTTAAAAAAGTTTTTCCCAAAAATATTTTTCGAAGCACCAAACTCACTGGGGAAATTGTTTTGTCACTTATGATCTCCGACCCGAGAATTTGGTGTTTCATTTCTTTTGTTACTAGGGGGAGGAAGAGTCTTGCAAATTGGAGGAAAGACGGTTGTTTTTGGAATTTCGAATTCCGCTTTTCGAGGAACGTACGGTTGCTTACATCATATTGCAACCGTTCGCCTGCCATTCTGAAAAGCCCAAAGATATTTTTTTCAACTGGTCACTTCTCTCTCCACTCTCACAATTCTCTCTCTCTCAATAATTACTCTCCGAAATTTTTTTTTCAAACCCTAATCGAATCGACCCCAGATATTGTGAGTTTTGCAGGTAACCATGAAGAAAGCACAGGATACCATCGTGAAGAAGGGAGACCCCGCCGCCAAACTACCGTCCGGTGATTCGTCCGGACTACCGCCGGCTCAGCCGATTTTCTCTGCGCTCGATATACGCTCAAAATGGAACCCGACTTCTGTTCCAGACTCCTCTGTTGTCAAAAGTCCCGATGAGGAAGCATTCTTAAAGGAACTGGAGGAGAAGTTCGGAAGTAAAGAGGAGGCCGAGAGACTTTTCTCCCGATTTTCGATGTTCCGCCAGCAACCGCAGGCAATTCCTGAGGAATCAAAGGCGCAACCACCGAGTTCAAACCTAGAGGATTCCAAAACCATAGATCAGACGCATGCAAAAATTGGGCCGAGCCCAGACATTGTAGAACAGGGAAAAGGCGGCAGCGGACTCGAGGAGGAAAGCGTCAGCGGACTCGAGGATGGCGGTGGATTACTCTTTGGATGGAGTCGCCAGGGAAGGTAACGCAACTGCTTTACAATCGGTTGAGGGGGAAACCCCGAGTTTGTTTGTGGAGTGGGAAACCCCTGTTTCTAAGAATGTGGAGGGGGAAACCCCGAGTTTGTATGTGGAGGGGGGAACCCTGTTTGATTTTGAGGGGGCAACCCCGACTTTGCTCGTTGAGGGGGAAACCCCAATTGTGTTCGAGGGAGAAATCCCTAACAAACCTGAGGAGGAGACTCCGAATAAATCTACGGGGGAAACCCCAATTATGTGTGCTGAGGGAGAAATCCCTAGGAATTATGGAAGGGACGAGGTCCCCGTTGTTGTTATAGGACAGAGGCCCAGGGAGGATGGGCCGTTGGAAGTAGTAGATCTGGAGGAGGTGCCCGAAGACTCACCGGTTGATCTGCGGGAGTCAAGGAGAATAGCACAGAGAAACGTGCTAGATGAAATTGAATGGCCAAGGAGCGCAAGAGGAAAGGAAAGACAGCCCTTACTCATCGGCCTAGGAAGTCACAGAGACTCCTCTCAGTTAGGGAATCCCCTCGTGCGTTGCTTAAAGCTCCTGGACCTGGTAAAGCCGACAGTGAGACAGAGGAAGAGTCTGAAGAAGAGGAGGTCCCTAACTATGAGCGAGAGGAGATCTGGATCACGAAGAAGCTCTTGGGAGCTATGTCTAAGTTCAACGACCCAAGGAGGACACAAAGACATAAGGATCGAAGTGCAGTAGGGAAACTGGCCAAATCGGGGAAGAGATATGACAGGGACTCGCTGAGGCAGATAGAATTCGAGGAAGAATTCCTTGGCCACATCAAGGGAATAGGCTTTGAGTGGCTCCTGAACCATAGCGAACAGGAGGTGCCAGTGGAAGCGGCCCGAGAATTTTTCTCCACTTTCTGATTCAAGACAACTACCGATCCGGATGCGAACTCCATCTCCTTCCGTTTTTCACCATCGAGCATACAATGAGTGTAAGGGAGTGGTCTCTTAGGATGGGGCTATTTACAAATGCTGAGGATGACGAGGGAATTTGGGATGATAGAGTATACGGCCCACCAAGAGACACTCCTGGATTCTCATCACAAACTGCCTGGGAATATTTGACACACGCTAGGAGTGGGATTTTCAAAACCAGCGTATCAAAAGAGATCCACATCACCGACCATCTCCTCTGTTTTGCCCAGGAATTCATCGGGTACAATCTGATGGGCACGGCCAGTTCCAGCATCACCACCACCGAGCTCTACTTTACATGGTGCATGTCTAAACGCATCAAAGTTCACCTTGGGTATTGGTTAGCCCAGGCCTGCCATCAGATGACTGTCAACCCTTCCCGCCACATGTACACCTGCCACCTTCTAGGCGCCTACATAGAGCGCAACTTTGTAATGAAGATTGGGAAGGCAGAGCCGAGTGTTACAATGTGTGAGCCCCCGGAGCTATTCAGCATCGAGTACTTTTTCAACAAGGGGCTCTTACACATGGAAGGGCAGGAGTTGTGCTTCTACAACATAGGGGCCAATGTGGACAAAGTGAAGCGTGAACCTGAGATGGTGGAGGATGTGGTGACTGTGGATGTGGCAGAGCTACGGAAGGAGATGGCTGAGGTGAGAGAAGAAATTGGGGGAGTCAAGAAGGCGCTACAGGAGATTAAGGGGAGTCTGGATACCCTCGCCGGACGATCATCTGCCCAGAATGAGAGGATGACCGATGCGGTCAAGCTTATGAAGAGAATGGCAGAATGGTTGGGAGAGATACTTCCCCAGACCCAGCAGAAGCTGCCCTCTGGACCCAGCAAAATGGTCCGGCAGCCCGGTCCGGGAAGTTCCTCCCAGCAGCAGCTTCCACCCCCCTCCAAGCCTTCGGTAGCCCCGCTCGTGTCTCCAGCCCTGGCGTCTGTCTCTGTGAGAAAACCCTTGTCAAAACCCCCTGTAATGTCTGAAGAAGAAGTGTCGGTGTCGCCGACGAAGAAGAAAGTGAAAGTGAACCACCCCAACGTACCGCCCCCGTCTGGCTCCCACGGGAGCCAGACCCAGAAGTAAATTCCCCCAGTTGACCAAGTAAATTTTATATTTCATTCATTTTATTTTATTTTATTTTATTTATATATATCCGTGTTGCTTGTGTTGAGCATGTGTAATTGTTTTCCTGTGTGTTCTCGCACTTAGCCCAATCTTTGGTCTAAGTGTGAGAAGTTTATGTGTTTCTTCAGCATGTTTTTCTTTTCTCTATGACAATGTGGTCATCTCCCACTTAGCCCAATTCTTGGTCTAAGTGTGAGAAGATTTTGTTTATACTCAGTATGTTATTTCCTGTTTTATGTCTTTGTTTTCTCCCACTTAGCCCGTTGCTCGGTCTAAGTGTGAGAAGTTTTTTGTGTTTTATTTTGATTGTGTGCACCAACTCCCTCATTTCCCCCCTTCACTAGGATAGCTTGGGAACAAGCTGGAGTGAAGTGGGAGGGGGTGGGAGAGTTAGTGCAGTGTGTGCTCAACATGTGTTAGAGTCTCTAAGTCTAGGAATTAGTTTTCATTCTAGGATCTATGTGTTAGCATGAACTGGTGATAATAATAAGACAAGATTCCCTTAGTAAAAGTAATTGAGAATAGGATGCACGCAACTTTGAGGCCTCTTTCTTTTAAAAGTTGAAATCGGTTTGGAGGAGGCAAGAACGATAGAAGGTGTCTTAGCTGACCTAATTGTAAAGCCTCACTACTGATGTGAGTTAAAAGCCTTAACATTGAGTGCTAACATGATAAAAGGGGCTGCTACCTGATGCTTAGGGAGAAGAATTTAGAAAGGAGATAAATAAAAAAAAAAAAAAAAGGGTTTCAAACCTGGAGGTATAAGCTAGACAAAATCCAGAGGATAAAAAAATAATAAAAAAATAATCTGGAGATATAAGCTAGACAAAGTCCAGGAAAAGAGGAGGTATAAGCTGGACAAAGTCCAGGGGAAAAAGAGAGAAAAAATAGGAAAGGAGGATAGAAGGAGAAATTCTCATAACTCGAAGCATCAGTAGCAGGAACTAACTAAGAGCGATCGATCCTAACATCCCTGGTGAGGAATGAGTGATCGAGCGAATCCAACAATTAGTAAGCTATAGGCCATCTAGACAAGCTGACAAACCGACTAGGTAGATAAAGGGAAGGGGAGGAATTGGAGTGTGTAGACTATTTGATCGACCTTAAGCTTGTGGGGACGACTGCTTAAAAATTTAAACTAGTTCATGCCTATGTGTTTTATTTTCTTAAGTGTTGTTTTCTTTTTCTTTTTCTTTCGTATGTTAGTGTCTAGGTCTAGGAGTTTTCTTTGGTCAGGGAATAACCATACATCAAAATTCGTCTTATTTCTCTTTTTTTTCTTGTCTTTATACTTGGGGACAAGTATGGTTTAAGTGTGAGCAGTTTGATAAGGCTAATTTCATGCATTGGTTATGGGGTAAAATTCTGTGATTTCATGGGTCTGACAAGGTTTTATAAGCCAGGTGTGTAGAGAAATCGCTAGCCCCAGGAAAAAGATGAAGATTGCCGGGGGAGAAAAAGCGATCGGGAAAAATGAGCGAAAAAAAAGGAAGAGCTACTAGACTGAGGAGCATCAAATTGGAGGGCAAAATAGGGAACACAGGAACAGTCTAGAAGCTCTATCCACTATAAATAAGAGCATGCGATCAACATGAAAGATCATCACTTTTCATCTCTTAGCTTAGTTTTCCACTTCTCTACACACACTTTCACGGGGAATGGGTACGGGGGTTCATGTTTCAGTTTGATTGTGGAGCAACACCGTCTCTACGGAGGCGAAGAAACAATTACCTTTTGCTTTCCTGTTTACTTTCGTATTTTCCAAGTCCTCGTTGTTCGAGGCTCGGCTCTGTTTCGTTATTATCGTTGAATACTTAGTATTTTGCAATGGATGTTGCTACATTTGCTTCGTTTATCTTATTGAGGTGTTGTTGGTTTGATTTACTGATTATCGTTGGTTGATTTGAGTTTGGAGTTGGATTGTAAGGAATTTGTTGTTGATCGGTTGAATCTACGTAAACTTGTGAGGATCGAAGATGGAAATGATGTTTGATTGTTGTGGATGGCTTGGATCCGGAGTGGATTAAGCGTCCCGTGGATGGATCTGCTTGTTTTTGCTTGATTTTGTTGTTTAAATTCTGCATTCTTGTTTTGCCTCGTCTAGTAGTTGTAGATCTGCTTTAGTTTTACCTGTTCTTCGTTTCTGTCGGTTTAATTTCGTTCACTTTGCTTTGATCTTCGTTTTGCTCTGTTTTTCACATGTTGTTTCGTGGTAAAAGTTGGAGAAGATGATGTCGTTGTTAGTTAGTCCTTAGGTTAGTTATTTTGCGGCTTTTCAGTCGTACCCTGCCGTTTTAGGGAATGGTCCCCACGTCTAATTTTTCCCAAGTCTAGGTTAATTTAGGAAGCTGTTCGCTCGGTTTAGTAATTGTCTTGCTTTATTCTGGTTTATGCATGCTTAAAAGATCCCGTCTAGATCTAGCTGTTAGGATAAGTTCTTTAAATTCCCAAGTCTAAGAAGTAAGTCTCAAACCCAAAAATTGTGTGGCAGCAGCCAAAAATAGTTTCCAGGTCTTTGAACATGTTTACTTACGCATTCATCTCTGTAGATTCGATCCCTACTTCCATGTATGAATTTTCTTAGCTAAAGTGGGTTGAGGGTTTTCAAGGGGGAGTTAAGGTAGTGATCGTGTGCCCAACGACAGGTAGCTCAAGATTCTCTGAGTTCCTAGACCCAGTGTCTAGAGGATTTTCGAGATCGAGGGTTTTTAATTTTGAACACTCTTTCGCTGACCATTAAACTTCAGCTACTTCAGTGTGTTAAATACTCCCAAGCTGTTTGTGGTGAGAATCCAGGTGTGTCTTTTGGTGGGCCGTATACTATGTCATCCCATATACCCTCGTCATCCTCGGCATTTGTAAATAGCCCCATTCTGAGAGACCACTCCCTTACACTCAATGTATGCTAGATGGTGAAGAGACGGAAAGAGATGGAGTTTGCATCCGAATCGGTAGTTGTCTTGAAACGAAAGGTGGAGAAAAATTCCCGGGCTGCTTCCACTAGCACCTCCTGCTCGCTGTGGTTAAGTAGCCACTCGAAACCTATTCCCTTGATGTGGCCAAGGAATTCCTCCTCCGACTCTATTTGTTTCAGAGAGTCTCTGTCACACCGTTTTCCTGATTTGGCCAGCTTTCCCACTGCACTCCGATCCTTATGCGTTTGTGTCCTCCTGGAGTCATTGAACTTGGTCATAGCTCCCAAAAGCTTCATTGTGATCCAGATCTCCTCTCTCTCATAGTTAGGGACTTCTTCTTCTCCCTCTGACTCTTCCTCCGTCTCGCTGTCCACATTACCCGGTCCAGAAGCCTTTGGTAGCGTGCGGGGAGACTCCCTGACTAAGATGAGTCTCTGTGATTTCCTAGGCCGAGGGACGATAGTTGTTTTCCCTTTCCTCTTGCGCTCCCTGGCCACCCGACGCTCTTCTGCGGCGTCCACCTCCTCTTCAGACTCAGGAGTTTCTCCCTCCTGCACGCTCGTCGCTCCTGGGGCCAGGAACCCTGATCTCCTATCTCGGTCTCCCTCATCAACTTCGTCCAGCACGCTTCTTCGTGCCATTCTCCTCGACTCCCGTAGATTAACCGGTGAGTCCTCTGGCACAGTGTCCAGATCAACAAATTCTAACGGCCCATCCTCCTTGCGCCTCTGTCCTGCGGCAGTAACAGGGATCTCCCTCAGCACACATAATTCAGGTTTCCCCCGTAGATTTATTCGGAGTCTCCTCCTCAGGTTTGTTAGGGATTTCTCCCTCAGACACACAATTGGGGTTTCCCCCTCAACGAACAAAGTCGGGGTTGCCCCCTCAAAATCAAACGGGGTTCCCCCCTCGATATACAAACTCGGGGTCTCCCCCTCCACATTTTTAGAAACAGGGTTTTCCCCCTCCACAAGCTTAACAACAGGGGTTTCCCCCTCCACAGATTTAACAATAGGGTTTCCCCCTCCCACAGACTGTAATTTAGATGTGTTACCTTCCCTCGCGACTTCATCCACAGAGTGGTCCACCGCCATCTTGCCAATTTCGTCTGCAAAACCACTGACGCTCTCCTCCTCCATTCTGCCACCACTCTGTCCATGTTCTTCGATGTCTGGGGTTGGCCCAGTCTCCGTATGTGCCAGATCTAGGGTTTGGGATCCTTCTGGTTGTGAACTTGGTGGTTGCACCGTCGATTCGTCGAGAATCGTCTGCGGTTGTTGGCGGAATGCTGAGAAGCGAGAGAAGAGTTTCATGGCCTCCTCTTTACTGCCAAATTTCTCCTCTAACTCCTTTATGAACGCCTCCTCTTCAGGATTACTGACGACGGTGGTCTTCGGTACTGTAGGTGCACCCCACTCAGAGCATATATCCAAGACTGGAAAAGTCGCCTGAGCCGGCGGTTGTCTGGACGACTCACCGGACGGTGTTTTGGCGGCGGGGTCTCCCTTCTTCGAGGTGGTATCCTGTGCTTTCTTCATGGTGTTTCTGCAAAACCCACAGTTTCTGGAGTAGATTTGGTTAGGGTTTGAAACAATTTTGGGGAAAAATCATTGAGAGATAGAGAATTGTGAGAGTAGAGAGAGAAGTGATTGGTTGATTTCTGATTTGAAAAATATCTTTTGGCTTTTCAGAGTGGCAGGCGAACGGTTGCGATATGATGTAAGCAACCGTACGTTCCTCGAAAAGCGGAATTCGAAATTCCAAAAGCAACTGTCTTCCCTCCAAATTGCGAAGACTCTTCCTCCCCCTAGCAACTTACAAAACAAATGAAACGAAACACCAAATTCTCGGGTCGGAGATCATGAGTGACAAAACAATTTCCCCAGAGAGTTTGGTGCTTCGAAAAATATTTTTGGAAGATTAAAAATTTTAATTTGTTTCGATTTTCTTATGTTAGAAAGCAACTGAAGTATTTACATAGCAAATGAGTATCCTCAAGATTTCCTAGGTCAGTGTACAAATAAACTTTCATTCCCCATTTTACCTGACCTAGGAATTCATTGAGGATATCCACTTGCCTGACCAATTTAAGAAATAATAGCAGATGCATGTAGTGGCGTCTCCGCCACCACATGCAGATCTGTATTATCTCTGTATACCTTCACCCTGTGTCCATTGACTAGGAAAGGGACTGAGTTTGGAGCGGTTCCTTGAATCTCTACTGCTCCATTTGCTCGAAGGCCAACGATCGTGTATGGCCCTATCCACTTGAATTTCAACTTCCCAGGCATTAGCTTCAGCCGAGATTGAAAATGAAGTACTTTCTGCCCTACTCGAAGTTCCTTGACCCGGAGGCTCTTATCGTGCCAGAACTTTGTTCTTTCTTTATACCACATGGCCGAGTCAAATGCCTCCAGCCTTAACTCCTTCAATTCTTGTAGCTGCTACTTCCGTTCTTCTTCACAGGTCGGCGCCTTCATATTCATCTCTTTAATGGCCCAGTAAGCTTTATGTTCCACTTCCACGGGCAAATGGCACATTTTCCCAAACACCAATCTATAAGGTGACATCCCGATCGGTGTTTTGTAAGCAGTCCTGTACGCCCAGAGAGCATCGTCGAGATTCTCACTCCAATCTTTCCTCGTGGTGTTCACCATTTTTTCCAAGATGCCTTTGATTTTCCTATTCGAGACTTCAGCTTGACCATTCGACTTGGGGTGATATGGTGTAGACAGCCGATGATGTACACCATATTCTCTCATCAAAGCCTCTATTGTGCGGTTGCAGAAATGCGTTCCCTGGTCTGAGATGATGGTTCTGGGTACCCCATACCTATTGAAAATATTGGTCTTCAGAAATTTAGCTACCTCCTTTGACTCACAGGTGGGTGTAGCCTTTGCTTCTATCCATTTGGATACATAATCCACTTCAACCAAGATGTACGTGTTCCCATAAGAAGATGGGAAGGGGCCCATAAAGTCCATGCCCCAAACATCGAAAATTTCACAAACTATTATCGGCATCTGCGGCATCTCATCTCTTCTAGAAATCCCCCCGGTCAGTTGGCATCTTTCACAGACTTGACAAAATTCAAAAGAATCCTTGTTCAGAGTCGGCCAATAAAATCCACTATCCAAAACCTTCCTGGCAGTTTTCCTAGGTCCAAAATGACCTCCACAGGCTAAGGCATGGCAGTGGTTTAGGACATCTTTCTGTTCCCACTCTGGAATGCATCGTCGGATTACCTGGTCTGAGCACATCTTCCAGAGGTAGGGATCATCCCAGAAGTAGTATTTGGGTTCACTCTTCAGCTTCATTCTCTGGGCCCGGAAAATTTCTTGGGAACCTGGCATTTCTCCTGTGACTAAGTAATTAGTCAGGTCAACGAACCTTGGCTCTGCATTTATCGGATGCTTCCCTCTGTTTGATGTTCCTGGACCTGTTACTGTCAACACTGCTTCCCAGTTTATAGGTCTAGCAGACTTCCATATATGATAAAGATGTTCCTCGGGGAAGGCATCAAGTATAGCTTCGTCCGTATCCCCTTTGAATATTCGGCTTAAATGATATGCAACTTTGTTCTCCGTCCCCTTTTTATCCTTTACTTCCCAGTTAAATTCTTGCAATAATAGCACCCACCTAATCAACCTTGGTTTAGACTCTCTCTTGGCCAGGAGATACTTGATGGCTGCGTGATCCGTGTAGACTATCACCTTCGACCCTAACAAGTATGGTCGAAACTTCTCGAACGAGTATACCACTGCTAACATCTCTTTTTCTGTGGTATCATAGTTCTTCTGAGCCTGGTTGAGGGTCTTTGAGGCATAGAAAATGACATAGCTCTTCCCGTTGATCTTCTGACCTAGAACCGCTCCTACCGCAAAATCACTTGCATCGCACATCACCTCAAAAGGGTAGTTCCAATCTGGTGCTCTGATTATTGGGGCAGAGACAAGTCTATCCTTCAACAATTGGAAAGCCTTCTTGCAGCCTTCATCAAAATCAAACTCCACATCATTGTGCAAGAGATGTGTAAGTGGCTGGGCAATTTTTGCGAAATCCTTAATGAATCTCCTATAAAACCCTGCATGATCCAGGAACCCTCTAACTTCCTTCTGATTTGTGGGGTAAGGTAGCTTCGAGATCACATCTACCTTGGCTTTATCCACTTGAATCCCTCTTTCAGAAACCACATGACCTAGGACTATTTCTTCTGGTACCGTGAAATGGCATTTCTCGAAGTTTAGGACTAAATTCTTCTCCTGACACCTCAATACCAGATCCAAATTGGCCAAGCACGCATTGAAGGAATTCCCATACACCATGAAATCATCCATAAAGATTTCAATACACACTTCCAACAAATCTGAGAAGATGCTCATCATACAACGCTGGAATGTGCCCGGTGCATTGCATAATCCAAACAGCATTCTTCTATACGCATAAGTGCCAAACGGACAGGTAAAGGTTGTCTTCTCCTGGTCTTCAGGATCCACAAATATCTGGAAGTATCCACTGTATCCGTCTAGGAAGCAAAAGTATTGCTTCCCAGCCAATCTCTCCAACATCTGATCAATGAAGGGTAAAGAAAAATGGTCTTTCTTGGTGGCTTCATTAATCTTACGGTAATCAATGCACATCCTCCATCCAGTCATCCATACAGATTCGTTATCACTCCTTTTTATTACATGGAAATCAGCTGGGTACAGGAAATCATGCACTTTTACTATCACATTCTCCAGCACAATTTCGGGTGAAATGCATGTTCTATCGGCTAACTGAATTACTACTTTCGTATCAACCAAACTCACCCCTGTCAACTTCTTATATATCGAAAGTGGTAACACATTAATCGAGGCTCCTAGATCACACATCGCATGCTCAATTTTTATGTCACCCAGAGAAATGGGCAAAGTGAGCATACCTGGGTCTGTGCATTTTGATGGCATTCTCCTCTTCTTTATCACAGCCGACACATTTTCTCCAATTACTATCTTCCCGTCGGGCTTGGTTTTTCCCGCTATGAACTCCTTAATGAATTTACTGAATGTAGGCAGCTCCAAAGCTTGTGGGAAGGGCAGGTTGATCTCCAGTTTGCCGAAGATATCCATTAAGTCCTCAGTGTCATCCCTCTTCTTCTTAGCTTCCCCTCAGTGAGGAAATGGTTTCATGCGCTTCAACGTTCCTGTTGGACCTGGGACGGACGATTCTTCGACTTCTTTCCTTCCTTCCTCAATCTCCACTCCAGGCTCTGGGTCTAAAAAGAATGGATCAGCCATACGAGGTAGTGGTGTCTCCAGATCACCCTTTTGAAGTCCATCTTTTACCCCGGTGTCCCTTATCTCAACATCCCCTTTATCGGTGGTCATTTTCCCGTCTCCCCGGCTTGTCATAGGAGGTGTACTCTCATCTTCTCTCATTACTGGACCCTCATAGCCCCGTCCTGACCATAGAGTGATCTGACTGATATTTGCCCGGTCAGGTGGTTTCACTGAAGCTGGTATCCTTCCCTCGTGTCCCCTCATCTCATTCAACGAAGTGGCCAATTGCGACATTTGCTTGGCTAACATATCCATAGCAGACTTATGCTCTTGTTGTGCATCTTGAATTTTGTGTACCACATCATTGTTTGCCTGCATATTGTTTTGCATGTGTTGTTGAGAGCTGACTAGGTCGTGTACCATATAATCTAGATTCCTCGGAGATTTATAGTTTGGTTTATTTGAACTTGACCCCTGATTGTGGCTCGGTCCACTCCCCTGATTTGGGCGATAGTTCCCTTGACCTCCTTGATTGTTGTCGAACTTGTTCCCTGACCCTTGATTCCCCTGGTGTGTATGCTGGAAATTCTGACTGTTTCTAGAGGCGTTCCTCTGGTGTGGTGGCACATAAGAACTCCCTTGATTACCCTGGTTCCTGTTGTTCCAATTGGTCTGATCCCCTTGATTGCGATAACCCCAGTTGTTTGGCCCTTCCTGATTTTTTCTTGACCAGTTCGAATTATGATGTCCGTCCTGACTGCGGTTAGGCCAATTCTGCTGGACCTGGGTACTGTAGCCGGAGCTGTTGGTTTCCATCTGCCCACCTGAAACAGGGGTTGTCTCTCCATGGTGCCTCCTTAATCTTCCACTGATTCCAGCTTGTGTTCTAATTATTTTGATTCCAATTCCCCACTGCATTCACCTGGGCTTGGAACTCTCCATCGGGCGGTGGACCATAATAGAGTTGGAGTTGATTTTCATCTGGACCTGGCGGTTTCTCTTTCTCTTGCGAGGTCGGGGAATTCTTTTTCTCAATTGTACTCAAAAGTGTCTTCTCCAACCAATCTATCTTGTGTTGGAACCGGCAGCGGAAGCGGGCGCATAAATTAATCACATAATAATCAGATCTATTTAGCAGATTATTTAGACAAAAGCTATTCGCGTAATTATCACATGTATCATGCTCATAACTTGAATCAATCATGCTTTAAGAATATTGAAACCTAAAACATGCTTTTCTACGGAGCAGAAAAATACCTAATTAATTCTCCAAAGAATTGAAGATGGCTAGCTTCTTCTCCACGTGATGCTTTGAGTACTAAACCATAAATCTTCTCTCTGGTTCCCGAACTGTATCCCGATATCAGTGTGGGCTGATCTTACTAGAATACTAGGACTTAAATAAAGAAAGAAGAAATCCTTTTTGGAATAGGAGGGGAATTCGAAAATTCCTACAGCTTGTGACAGCTGAAATTTTCGAAAATTTTAGCAAATAAAATTGTGTTATTTCTGTCTCCTTTATTCTCCTATTTATATTAAGT
>NC_062969.1:24149051-24198571 GCF_023119035.1 Salvia hispanica
TAGTAATAATTAATAAATAATAATTATTATTTTATAGTATTAAATTAATAATTAATCAATATAGTCTTAGTCAAAATTTAAAATTGTGAATTGTATTCATAATAATAAAGAGTTAGTAATATTTTTAGTTAGGTGTTTCAACCCTAAAATGAGTATAAATAATTTAATTAAAACACTAAAAAGAATGCAATTAGATGTATGTATAAAACACTAAAAAGAAAGAAGAAAAAGAGGAAACATAAACTAAGGGGAAAATAAAGAAGAAAGGAAGATAAAATACTAAAAAAAAGAAGAAAATGTAGAAAAAAGAAAGAAGAATAAACTAAAGAAATAAAAAAGGAAAAAAAATCACATATTTGGTTCTATTTGATTAAAATTTTCAAAAATATCCTCCATAACAAAAAAAATCATATATTTAGTACCTAGGGTTATTTTTGTCATGGGGTATCAAAAACGATATAAAATAAAGATCAGGTACCATTTATGTGTGAAGGTGAAAGATCAGGTACCGTTTACGTAGTTCACTCTAGAAAAAAACTCGTTTGTCATTATTTTTTCTTTATTTTAACTATTTATTTTTATTTTTTTAAAATAAATGCGAAAAAGAAAGGGATCATCGTAACCGAGGAACTACAAAATAATTGAAAACCATTATTAATCTCTTCGAAAAAATAATTTCTGCTAGTAAAAATAGATTTATTTTGTGCATAGTAGTACTCCTTGTCACCTGTGTAGAATAATAGGAGTAAATACTAGGAGTTATATTTTTATTTGGTGTACGACACGTGACCAGTTCGCATGAAGGGTTCAAGATCTCTGCATAACCTCTTACTCTAATATAAATCGTGGCGGTAGCAGCAGATTAAATCACATGCAATTTATGTGTTTGCATATTATACTTGAATAATATTTTCAATCGTTGATACTCAGATTTAAAGCAAAAAACATTATACGCAAATTAATGACTATTCCATATAGTAGTAGTATTTACAATCAATAACATAGAAATTTGAATATTCTACAGGAAAACACGTTTCACCCCGTAATTCATCTTCCCAATCATGCCTCCCAACAACATAATTTCCAATTCTCATACGGATTAAGAAAACGCATTTAATATCCTTTGAAAAACTTAATATTAGTAGTTAGTGGAGAATCATATTTCGCCCTTATTTAGTGCTCCACGCTTCATTTTGACAAATTACCACTGCTAACAGAATACAGAATACAGTATTATTTTTAAAAATTCAGTGAAAAGATATACTGAACTTTTGGGATATCCCAATAGATGATGAACTGCGATCAAGAACCTCAGGGGACCGGTGGCTGTCTCCGACGTAGGAGACAAAGCATGTTTGGCACTGCAGCATCGAGTTTGTGGAAAGCTGTGGCGGCGGCCATAGGAGACGAGAGGGGTGGTGTGGTTCAACATTAAAGTAAACATTTCCCAAAGACGAGGAGAAGAACTTGCCGGTGCAGAGGCAATCAAAGCAAGTAGCAAATCAAGTGAATTCATTTGCAGATTTGGCTATATTTTCTAGTTTTGAGTCTATAAATGTTACACATTTAGCAACTTCATGAATTGGAGCTACAGTGTGGTATACTTGTCTGGCTTTTCCTAGCATAAGAGATCAACAGTGATTGAAACCTCACCGTTCGCTGCCGTAGATTGTTCAAGTCTTGCTCATCCAATCACTCGGAATAGGTATCGTTGTTCAGAAGCTGTACGCCGGAAATCCATGAAAAAGGTGGGAAGAACGTTGCGTTTTGTGCCATCAGTCGAGCAGCAGCGATCCATTCCTCCTTGCTATCGAAATTCACTGCTTTTTATACACAAAACAAACAATCAACCACCACTAGTCAAACTATGAATTTTATTTTCCTTTTACACAGACTCTGAAGATCTGGAAAACCATGACATTCCTGTTTTCTCTGTGATGCACAAGATCTGTACAATTCATCGATTTGATGGATGAGCAGTCAAACTAAATTGATTAAAAAAAAAGTCATTCCTTAATCGTGCGTTTCCGCAGCATAGAGAAAAACCTCACACGCACACCAGAAATCAACAGTCAATTAACATCGTCTAATCTTACCGGAGTAGGAAAAGCACCAGAGGATGAAGAAGCAGAGAAGCACCACGATAGGAATGAGATGCACCAGCTTCTCCGGCAATCGAGACTTCAAATTCTCCTTCTTCCCGGCGGAGGAATTCCTCTTGTAGAGCGGAAGATTAGCAGCCTCCTCGATCTTCCCCTTGGGAGAAGAAAACGGCACCAATCGGGGCTGCGATGCCTGCGGCAGCTCCACCGCGCGAGAGGTTCCTGCTTGTCTCTGCATCGTAGAGAGAGAGAGAATGGAACGAAACAAAATTATTCCTCTCAATTCTGTTAGTCACATTTCGATTTCTGTTTTTTATGTTTAGCATTCCAACTGATTGGCGGGAAAACTCTCCACAGTCACGCGCTTTGCACGCGACTCGTCTCTCTCATTTTGCTTTTTTTTTTCCTTCTCTCTCTAACAATAATCACAATAAAAAACCCAATAATATGTAAAAAAGCGAGAAAGATATAAGCTGCACATTTGCACCTCCATCCAAGTAAAAACCAACATAAAAGTACCAAGGCAATAATAGCTCTAAAACAGCCTCTCTATCCCTGTAGTCTGTATGCAGCAACAAATTGTTGAATAAATAGTTAAATACACTAGTAAAGCCGATGTTATAATAACTTGTAAACATCTATCTCTCCCCAAAAGTGTGGATTTACAGAGTTGAGTGGGAGTAAACTCCCTGATGGTCAAAAATGGTGAGAGTGGAAGCAGCTATATACTCTGCCTTCCCCGGGCTTGGTTGTCGTTGTCGTTGCGTTGGCCATATCCTTTTGATCTGCTTCGCGGAGTTTCGGGGCCTTGGACACCGTGGACACTCGGGTCATAGGCCTGCGAGGCAAGATAGTTGAGGGCCGTGACAATGTCAGCAACGAGGGGCCTCATGTTTGGCTGCTCTTGGACACACATTGCAGCTATTGCTAGAGCTTGGTATAGCCCTCTCACTGGGTAATGCCCTTCCAACGACGGATCAGCCATTTGGTGGAATCTTTTGCGGTCCTTGAATAGCGGCCTTGCCTGTCAAAAAATATCACCACCAATCAATATTCAATACAATGACAGTTAATTACATGGCATTCAAAGTTTCTGCTTCGACATGTTCAACGTATTAATAGCTCAATTATATGGAAATGAAAGCTAGGTCCTGTGAGCACCCCTAGTTCAGGCAAGCCTGGTTAAGCATCATTGTTCCGAAATGATTTAACGAAAAAGATTATACTATTTGAGATATATAAACACATATCATCACCTCACACATAGATGGGAATTTCTGGTAGAAAACAAAGCACCATGACCATGAACACTGTTAGGGATTCACACATTCGACGTTCATTCATAAAGGAGTTGGTCTGTATCGAATGAATATAGCAGCCAAAAGTTGTAATCTTCATTCATATGGCCAACCAATCATAATCAGCTATCATGCTAAGTTAGTGGAGCAATTTCGAGTGGCCTAACTGGCGAAACATCACAGCCAGCAGTTCGTTAAAATCATTTCATAGTGCCCGGATGAAAAAGTTTAACCTGTTGAACATGGACTATAAACATTACCACCAAACTACAAAAGCAGACGGTGCTTGTAGCTGATGTGACATTTCTCAAAAGGCCACACAAAACGAGCTATGTTTACTTCATAATATGGCACTTTTGATGGATACAATATTGTTTGAACTGAAAAGGCAATGACGTTTCACGTGGAGGTAAACACTGAACAATAAAGTATAGAAATTAGAGAAGCTTACCCATGAGACTAGATTTGCCTCTGGACCAGATTTTCTATTGTCAATGGCTCTCCTCCCCGTGATGATCTCAAGGAGAACAACACCAAAACTATAGATATCCGATTTGAAGGTGAGTTGACCTGTCATTGCATAATCAGGGGCACAATATCCATATGTGCCCATAACTCTGGTGGAGACATGAGTCTGATCACCGGAAGGGCCGACTTTAGCCAAACCAAAGTCAGATAGTTTGGGATGATATCCATCCCCTAACAATATATTGGAACCCTTCAAATCTCGATAAATAATGGGAGTTTTCATCTTGTCGTGCAAATACTCTAAGCCCCGGGCTGCACCAGCTGCAATATTCATCCTTATGTTCCAATCCAGCTTTTTCCTTTTCAGTTTAGGACCTGTAGCACAGCTAAAATGTCGGGTGAAGAGGGAAACGAGAAACTGTATGTTTCCAACTGGGCGTGACATACCGTGTAAGTGGTCCTCGAGAGATCCTAGAGGCATGTACTCATAGACTAACAGCCTCTGATCACCCTCAGCACAATAGCCAATCAACTTAACAAGATTGGGGTGGTCAGCCATACTTAAAGTCATAACTTCAACCACGAATTCCCTAATCCCTTGACATCCACCGCGATCAAGCTGCTTGACAGCCACAAGCTGCAAATGCACAAACTTTCAATAACTTCTCTTTAAAAGAAAAGGACGAAATAATTGATACACACGAAAACAAGGAGAGCAAATGGCGAAGAGGTACTATACTCGTACAACTTTCGATCTCACTGACCTCACCAGTGTCCAGCAAACGACCTTTATAAACTCTTCCAAATCCCCCTTCTCCGAGGAAATTTTCCTCCTTGAAATTCTGGGTCGCCGCAGCTAAGTTGGCAAAGGTAAAAGTCCGCGCTTTGGACTCCCCATCACGAGAACTCTTACTACCGCCATCTGCTTCGTTTGCTGAGGTCTCCACATGAGCTGGATTTGCAATGGAGCGATCCTCTTTCACAACCTTGGGCGAACTAACATTACGCGTATCTAAGCAATAATACAGCAACAGGATATTGAAGAATCAAAGGTCATTGAAACAACAAACAGAATACAAAAAAGGAGTAATGCATACAGGCAAAATTAATTGAAAATTTTCACCTCTCATAACATATTCTGAATAGTTACAGGACAAAGATATGATGTCTGCATTTGATGATGCAATCCAATCTCAACATAAAAACCTAAATTCTATAAAAAAAAATTCCAATCTTTGGATGCAAACAGGATTAGAAAGACACACGCTTGCGTATAAATTCAACATCACACATTTGCTCATGAAACAAAACACTCTAAGAAACATGGTTGTTTGAAAATCCATCAATAAGCGAGACACATAAATCGAAATTCATCAAACCCAATTTCAAAAGGAAAAAATACCAAATTTCCGCATAAGATCATCAAACGAATCCGAGAAGGTCACAAGCAAACGTCCAAATATCAAAACACGAGATTCGAAAATCATCAACACGATCTTTCTAGAACAAACGTCAATAATTCAAAAATGCGCGGAGAAGAAGAATAATAAAAATCGATTGCATTCGTGAAAACACAATTGAAAGAGAATCTTTTTTTTTACAGAGACTGATCGTGAAAATACCTGGTGAGTTTTTGGGCTGATCAGTTGTTTCAGAGAGGTTAATTTTTCTATCAATACTCGTTTTCCTCGTGTCCTTCTTGGAAATTGACGATTCGCGAGAGCAGAGGAAACACCCCATGGCTTCAACCTTTCTCTGTTTCAAATGCTTATGCACACGAATAAATTTAGCGGCGTATCTTTCTCTCTTTCTAAGCTACTGATGGAGAGCAGAGCCTATGGAAGAAGAAATTATTTTGAAACTACTTCTGGAGAGAACACGAGACAGAAGAAAGAGAAGATAAAAAAGAGTGATTTTTAAAATTGCTGATTGTTTGCCAATAAAAATTGTTGTATCCCAATTTCGCTCCCATATTTTAGCAAAATTTATCAAATAAAAAATTAATGTTTTACAGAACATACTATACTATAATAGGTAGTATTTATTATTCTTAAAAATGGGTACTTTGTTACATATACAATTAACAAATTAAAAAAATATATTTATAAGCACCATCTCATTAAATTAGAAAATTTAGCAAATATATAAAAATTGATTACAGTAATATTTTGAAACGACTCAAAATTAAAAAAATTATTACTATAATTAATAGACAAGGAAAGTATTGTTTATTTTGTTATGTAAATTAGGCTGGAAATTTGAGAATGTTTAAGAACAGTAACTTTTTAAGTGATGGGTGAGTAATTTATTTATTTTCGGGTTGATTTGGTGCATGCCACGTACAATAAATCCTACTGATCATCCACTAATGACGGCCGTCCCTCCTACGTCACTCAATTTGATGACGCGTAGAGCTGTGATTGGCTCGAGGTCCCGCTAGAAAAGGGGGATTCTTCGGTCACACGCCTGTCACGTTACGCACTGCGCAAAAAGTGGTGTGCGAGCTTTGTCTGTCAAGGTAACGGAACGTTGTCCCGTTGGATGAGTGTTGGCAACGCGCGTTATTTAATGCGTGGGATATGCGTTGACCTAGGCTTTATAGAATCAATAAAGTAATGACACGTGGATGATTAAACCGATGCGTATTAAATTAGGGATTTGATAACACGGACAGACTTTTTGCTCATAAATATTTGGGGGCCAAACATAAAAAATGATAAAATTGTCATATTCCCTATTTTTATATACTTTATTCCTTCAGCGATAATAGTCACATTTTACGTTTACCATAAATAATACTTCCTCCATTTCACTATGGTTAAGGCGAAATTTTTCGATACGGAATTTTAGAAAATAATGTTAGGTGTGTTAAATAATTAAATAAAAAAATAAGAAAGAGGAAAAAGTCGAGAAAATAAAGTATAAAGTGAATAAAATAAAGATAATAAATTAAGAAATAATAAAGTAAGAAAGAGGAAAAAGTTACTCCCTCCGCCCCACATAATTTTACCCATTATTCCATTTTAGTCTGTCCCATATAATTTTACCCATTTCACTTTTATCATTTTTGGTAGTGGACCTCATATTCCACTAACTCATTCCTACTTACATTTTATTATAAAACTAATACTTTAAAAGTAGGACTCATATTCCATCAATTTTTTCAACTCACTTTCTATTACATTTCTTAAAACATTTGTTGAAAAAGTTAATGGATACCAAGTCAAACTGTATAAAATTATGTGTGATGGAGGGAGTACCACATAAGGAAATGACTCAACTATAAAGAAACTTCCCGAAATAGTAAAATGACTCAACTACAGTGAAACGGAGGGAGTAAGTAAATATTATATTCCACTAACTCACTTCACTCACATTCTATTATAAAATTAATATAAAAAATGGACTTTATATCCATTAACTTTTTCAACCCACTATTTTTTACTATATTCTTAAAAACTCGTGCTCATAAAATATGTGACTCCTATTGTGGGACGGAGGGAGTATTAGTTTTATACTAATAAAATGTGAGTGGAATTGAGTTGGTATTGAGTTGGTGAATGTAGGATCTACTACCAAAAATGGTAAAAGTGAAAAGTGATAAATTTTTAAGGACGGACGAAAATGGAAATAAGTGACTAATTTTAAGGAAAAACATAAAAGTACTAAAGTATTGTTGGTAAAAAATGGTTTCCAAAAGAATTTTCAAAATTAGAAAGTGATTTATTTCGTGGAACAAAGAGAACATCATTTTTTTTTTTATTTAAACAATTTCACTACTTTAAAACTCTTTGATCCCATATTACGTCACGCGTTTTTTTCTTATGGAATTTTAAAAAGTGATATGTAGTTATATACTGGTAGTAAAGAGGGATAAAATATAAAGAAGATACAGTAGAGAAAATAAAATCTAAGTTACTAAAGTACAAGAGAGAAATAAGAAAAATTAAAACAATGGAATTTTGTAAAAAAATATAAATGATTCAATTAAATTGTGGAACACGAAAAGGAATTTAATTCACTTAATTTGAGAGCGGAGGAAGTAATATTTGTTACAAAAGAAATTTATTATTATTTCATAATAATACATTGTGATTAACATTTATTACATCATCCATGAAAAAATATTGTTTTTCATCTCCTGAAATTAGTCATTATCTATTTATGTAAAATTTCTGTTTTTTAATGAGATGTTTCTCATTTTTCACTAATAATATTATAGTCATTTTTCTCTCTATCTCTTATTTTGCCAATTTAACATTAAAAAGAAAACTCTTTTGCTTGGACGGTTGTAGTATAACAAAATTGGAATCCAAACAAAAAATGCAAACCACAAAATCGGTATATGAACCTAAATAATTATTTCTTTGAGAGCAATTGGTCGTTGGTATCATGATTTTTGGCTGATTTCTGAAATTTATCAAAAACTTAAAATTTGGTCGTAATTCGTAAAGGCCACAAACTTTATTGTTGTTAATTCCCCTACAATCTCTAAAATCAGAAATAATGTGATAAAATCAAAGTTAAGAGATAAAGTATGTTGTACTTCGTATATTTCTAAAAAAATGACACAACTGTAATAGAACAATAAAAAAAAAGAAATAGGAGTAATATTTAAGCTTTATGTGGATGACCACACCATGTTTGATTGATCTCTTTAAAAAAGAATTATTTAAAATTATATTGTTCTGATATGTAGTACATCAGATATAAATTTAATTACTACTATATTTGTTTTTATTTTGAGAATAGTAGTAACAATATTAAAGTGAATGGTTTTTATGATCTAAGTTTTAAATTTATGGAAATTTTGAAATTCGACCAAAATTATGATATACTCCATAATTTTTGTTATTAATAGTATTAATCATGAAGTAACGTGATAATAATGGACTTTTATTGAATAAACATTAACATAATAAAATAGCAATAAATTATTAGTGAGATGTTGTGATACACGGCAGATTATGGAATAAAAAATATCTTATGCTTTTGTTTTAGCCATTTTTAGCTTAATTTATCAATGAAGATTACGGAAATGAAAAATCACTTCTGCTTTTGTATTAGAGCATCTGCAATGGTGCTTAGGCCAGCAATAGGCCAGCCATTCTCTCCTCTGCCACGTCATCAACACTAAAAAATCCACCTGCCAAATCAGATTTAGGCCAGCCATAGGCCAGCCGCAATAAAAATAATTCAAAATATACTACATTTACGGAATTAAAATTACGATTAAATTGCGGAATTAAATTTACGAGACATATACGGGAAAATTCATTAATTGCATTTAAAAAAGGTACATAGATAAATAAAATTACATTTAAAAAGGTACATAATAAAGAAAAAAAACTATCGTCGTGCAATCCTCCGTGCCCACAACTCTTCAATTATATCCTTTTGGAGTTGAATATGAGCATCCACTTGGCGCATGTTGGCAAATTCCTTGAGGCGGTCGGCTTCATCGAGAGGTACCCCACGTCGTACACTAGGGGTGGCCGTTCCGTGGCTTGGACCGGCTTCATCGTCATTGACCCAACTAGTCAGTTGTACGCCTTCGTCTTCGACGATCATGTTGTGCAGGATAATGTAGGCGTACATTATCTCGGGAAACGCATCCGACATCCCACAAACGCGTTGGACCCTTAATTGCCGCCCATCGAGACTGGAGCACACCAAATACGCGCTCCACGTCCTTGCGCGCCGACTCCTGTCGTTCCGCAAAGTAGGCCTTCTTTTCATCACTTGTTTGTCTGATCGTCTTCACAAAGACCGGCCACCGAGGGTATATCCCATCCGCCAAGTAGTAGCCCATATCATGCCGGTTGCCGTTGGCCACAAATGAGACGGCTGGACCGACGCCCCGGCACTTCTCGTTGAAGAGGGGAGACGAGTTCAGGACGTTGAGGTCGTTGTTCGACCCGGCTACCCCAAAATACGCATGCCAGATCCACAGCCGGTAATCAGCTACGGCCTCGAGGATTATCGTGGGATTCTTTGACTTGTAGCCGGTCGTGTAGGCCCCCTTCCAGGCAGGTCGGACAGTTCTTCCACTCCCAATGCATACAATCTATCTTTGCCTAACATCCCGGGGAACCCATGCTCCTCCCCGTGCATCTCGCATCAAATTCTGACAATTTTCGGGAGTAGGGCTTCGAAGGTACTGCTCACCGAAAACGCTTATCACGCCCCCCACAGAAATCCTTCAGACATTTCAGGGGCGTGTCGACTCACCGATGTGGAGGTACTCATCCCACATGTCCGCCGCGCCTCCGTAGGCCAACTGCCTGATTGCCACCGTGCACTTTTGAATAGGGGTGTGGCCGGGTCTGCCAGCCGCATCGTGCCTGAAGCGGAAACACAGATATTGACGCTCTAATGCCCCAACGATGCGCATAAACAACTCCCTGTGCATTCTAAAACGCCGCCGGAACATGTTGGCGGGAAACCGCGGGTACTCTGAAAAGTAGTCGTCGTACAGCCGCTGATGTGCAGCTACGTGATCCTGATCAATCACTGCTCGGCGGTGGACAACTCGTGGAGGGCGAGGTATCGCCTGCTGTTCCACCCTACGCATGTACCGCTCCATCTCGCGGTTCATGTAGGCATTCATAGCCTCGTTCATCCTCCGTTCGTACTCCTCGGCATCCCCACCACTACCACCACCGCTACCACCCGCGTTACTCATCGCGCGATGATGCTCTTGTACAGAAAGTTAGAGAGAGAGAAAACTCGTTAAAACAAGTGGTGCAAATGAAAATGAAACGAAAATCGCGTTTATATAGGTTTGAAAAAAAAAATACAAAAATCGGCGCTGGCCGATCGGGCCGCCACAATGGCGGCTAGCCGATCGGCCAGCCCACGCCGATCGGCTCGCCGGTTAGCCGCTTGCCGCTTCCAATGGTTCGGCTAGTCCAAAGAATCGGCTAGCCGGTCGCTAGCCGACCATTGCGGATGCTCTTAGCCACGTTGAGTCGTAGTAGTATATTTTAGACTAATTTATTAATTAATTTGTAAGTACATTTTTGTACAAATGGACAATAATAACTTACACACTTTTCTTTGCATATACTTTTTCTTTTAAGGTCGTGGTGGAACAAGGGGAAGGTCGAAAGAACATGCACAAATCACAATCCATGTTTTGATCATTTGATGTTTTTCGACATGAATTTTCGTAGCTCTTAATAAATATTACTTCTCCTTGTCATTTAGGTTATGCCGTTGAATCATTTTATTTTTTCGCAAATATTTTTTTTTCTTACTTTACTATCTCTTTCTCTCTCATACTGTATTCCCTTTATATTAATTTCTTAAGAAAAATATCCATTTCCATCCCATAATTAAAATACATCAGTTTCTTAAATCTCATATTTAAAAGAAATATTTCAACTATCTTGGAACGAAGGGAAGTGGAGTAGTATTACTTAAGAGTTAATAAACCGTAAAATGCAAAATATGAGAGGAAAAAATAAGAGAGAAAAAGAGAAAAAATTGATAAAATATGAGAAAATTTTCATTTTTGACATGAGACTATTGTTCTTGGACACTGCAAAATAGCAAAATGAGACTATTTTCATGGACGAAGTTAGTAAAATTTTATAAAATGGAAGGTTTTAGTAAAAGTTCAAGTATAAATAAATTGAGATGACTATTAAGTTTTATAAAAACTTATTTAGCTAATACTATATGAGATCCATAAAAAAACAAAAGGTGTGATACTGAAGTGATTTATTTAAAGTCCAATTATCTTAAACATAAATTAAGAATTTATTTTAATACATACATAAGATATATTATAAATAAACATAGAAATAAAATAACACAAGAATTAAAGTCTAACATTTTTTTCAGTAGAACACTCCATTGTTCATGCTTGTCTTGGTTCATTATATAAGGACTAAAATTGAATTTTTCCAAAGGAAAAAATTGGGTAGCCAACGAGGGTGACACAATAATATAATATCATGAAAATGCTCAAGTATATTCTTATTGCTATCTTGGAAAATAAAATAAAAAAAATTTAGTGCAAAACCATCATTAATAATGGTCAAACACTGAGTTATCTTTCAATGGACAAACCTTTTAGTAGGCATATATATCACGTTTATGTATCACGAATTAAGTTGTGTAAACCTGTATACTCCATAAGACAAATATATAGAACTTCTAACAATGAATATAGAGCTGTTTTATATATGTGCAATCGAATATTGAGCTGTTTTACTCGAAAAGAATAAATGGAAATATTCATGCTATCAATATCATACCAAATATATGGTTATACAAAAAATTCGTTACGCCACGGTACACTGTGGTATAGAAAAATTGATACTGTTGTCGTACTGAAACTATACAGAAAATTGCGGCATACCGAATAACCAGAATTTTTGGATACAGTAAAGTGTGGTATTTAATTATTTGTTCACCCCTAATTAATAACAAAATAATAACAATATAAGCATTTATACATATATATTTTGCAGGATGGTGGACATAGCTTCTTTAATCGTTCAAATTTATACTGTAATGATAGAACTTTTTTTTCTCGAGGCACATATCCCACGTGTGTGGTGGTAAAGCCGTGAAAGATTTTTAATTAAGCTAATCAAATTAGGATTTATTAATCCGGAATATTATAATTAAGTCGCCGAAAGTGAGGTTGATTATGGAGCAAAACCTAATCATCTTCTATTTTCTCAACTGTTTGGGATCCCAAACAAGATTGACGAACTTATGATTGGCTTAAACTGGGATTAACCACAAATTAGGTGACATATAATTGTGCACCTGTACTTTGCCTAAATATTCCAAATCCTAGTCATTTTTTGTCGGGAGGAATAAGATGTCTAGACGGTATATGATTTGTATTTTCTGCATTATTTTAATCAGAGGGGTGAAAATGATTTAAATTAATAATTTACGGAGACGTGTTCTTCTTTAATTCACGACGTTTGTCTTTAATTCCTGATCCTGGAGTGGGTGAGGAGGGGGCAATTAGAATTTTACAACAAATCACAACTATTTCTATTAATTAACATTTGGACCGTGTAATGATTAAGATTTTGTTTGAACAGGTTTTCTCTTGAATGAATAATTATGTTATACATAGTTTTTTATTCATTTGAGACTGGTTTGTTATTATATAGAGGTTGAATTACAATCAGTATATATCCCAATTGATTATTAGAAACTATAGAAATTAACTCCATAGTATGTCCACAATCCTTGTCACCTTGATTAGCGTGAAACAAAAATAGCTTAGGACGGATGGAATATAATGTTTAAAGACATATATTATGTTAGGATCGTTTTCGTATTGTGTCTAATTATATTATATTTGTCGTCGTGTGTGATTTGTGTTTAGTTTTGAATGTAGTAGGTCAGTTTTGTGTTCGGATTAAGAATTTTCTTAACAAGTCAGATTTGAATTTGAATTTAAATTAGACCTCGTTAGATTGGGCCGTTACACCTACTATATAATTAATTTAGTAAATCACAATTATGTGTTAGTTTGTTACGCCATATCCAATAATATTCTAAAACCTACCGTACGAAAATACCTTTATCGGTATTTGAAAATGCATCTCATTTGACGTTTTTTTATTATACTACTCTTTCAAAAATTTTATTTATTGTGTTCAAGTCCAAAATCCTTGTATATTTATCGAAATTGGAAATAAAAGTGAAGAGTAATCAACATACGTGAAGAAATTTTTTTAAAAAAAACCATACGTGAAGAAATTGGAAGGAAAGGAAGAATTTACAGAAAAGAATAACATTGGTGATTGGTGGACGAGGCGGCACAACGCCGATCGAGATAATATCTTGATTTTATTAGTATGAGTATTATAGTATTATGATTTATGACTTTGATTGTTGACCTAATTTAATTACTGGGCTCCCTTATAAATAGTCCAATTTAACTAATCTATTTTATAAATATAAATGAATTTGTATTAAATTAGATTAGTTAATTAGTTGACCCAATTTAATTAAATAATTTTAATTAATTTAATTAAATATTTTTTTAATTCTATAAAAAATTTAAATAAATTTAACTAATAATTAATTGCTTAATATGAGTATGAAATATAACAAAACAACAGTTAACATTAATAATTAAAAAGATGCATAAGACAGAAATCCTTTGAATAAAAAATACTAGACAAGACAACTACATAAAATAAAAGTAGAAGATAAATATTTGTGGGAGCAGTACAAATTTTGAGTTTTTAATATTATTTATGCTAGTATGTTTAAACACTTAGATTACGTTAGTAAGTTGCACGGAGTAGCATGTTTTATGTAATTGTGATATAAGTATTTGAATCTATTTTTGTTTTAGTTTAAATATTAGAGTGAACTATAAAATTAGTCCTTACGTATGACTGATCGAATGCTGGAGGTACCTATATTTCAAAAAATGCACCAGACACCTCTACGTATGAGTATAATATCATTTGAAGTCCTTTTTCACTTTTTATGGTCTTTCATGCCCTTCCCACCCTCATTTTTTTCCAAAATGCCACTCCAAGGGTATTTCAATCTTTCCATATTTCGTAGTTCACAAAAATATTGATATATCTAAACATCTTCTTCTTCTTTTCTGAAATTCACATCTCATTTCTCTCTTTGTCGCCCTTCTCTCTATTTTTCTTATTTGTTTGAAAGTAATTAGTGTTATCTTTGTCGTTCCTCTTCTTCAATGTCAACCCAGTCGATGAACTTGTCAAATGTCTGCAAAATTGGTTGCAGGTGGCCCAGATTTAACTACGAAAAGTGTTGGTGTGGCAACAAAGCTGATTTAGAAATTGTCTCTGATTCAAGAGAGTGGTGAGAGTGAGAGTGAGAGTGAGAATGTTAGACAAGGAATGTTGAAGAAGGATGGAAGCTTAGTCTTATTTTAGGAGGGAACGAAAACCTCTTTGCATAGTAACTGTGAATTCTACACCAAAACATATCAAATTATCTCCCTGGACACACTGTCTTAAAGCATGCAGTCAATATCCCAATTCAAAAAGTAATGATGAAATATTGTAAAGACTGAAATGCCCTTAGTGGCATTTCGGAAAAAAAGGGAGGATGAGAAGGGCATAAAAGACCATAAAAAGTGAAAAAAGACTTCAAACGATATTATACCCATACGTAGAGGTGTCTGATGCATTTTTTGAAACATAGATACCTCCAGCGTTCAATCAGCCATACATAGAGACTAAATATGTAGTTCACTCTAAATATTATTATACTACTACTCTATTTTGCATAGTGTTGTGGATATGGGACTAAGCACATGAATAGTGTGAGTGCGTAAAATTTATGTGCCATTCCACGCACTAGATGATGCCCATAATGTTAGTGTCGGGTTTGAAATCCTTTCGCCAAAACAAACAAACAAATAATTGCTTCTCTTGTTTTAATCAACTGCAGCAAATATCAATATGACAAATTGACAAACTCAAAGGGTGTTGCCGAGTGGCATAAGACTCGTCCATCCGTAACGTCAAGGGATTGTTCCTGCCTTTAAGTATGGAGCAACACAACTTATAATCTATCGACTCCAATCTATACCACAAACAATGTAGTACTTCTTCCAAACCAAGGTATAACTAATTCCAAGATTGCTATGTTTCTTTGCTCAAAATATAATCCACCGCTTCTTCCACTGTGTCAACCACCTGCACATTACCATGAAACCACATCAAATTACTGTCACCTTTGGTGAAAACATACATTTACTTAAGGGCATTATACAACATGAAATTGAACTTTAGAGAAGATGTACCAAATCCGCGGGATATAATGGATGATTTTCCTTCCCTTTGAAAACCCCCGTCCTCGTCAAGATCGAGAACCAAGGATGTCCCGCCTGCAACCATAAACCATGTACTATTATCTAACAACATCTGAAGAGTTGGAAAATTAGCAAGAAATTTGTTTGCTGGGGAGAAAACCTGACGAGCTCCGTTAATGTCAACATGGGGATTATCTCCTATCATGTATAGCGTCTTGAACGGATGTACTTCATTACTCTCAACAGTTGTGCTCAAGGGTGCAACTTGCATTAGCACATTCTCAGCATTCTTGAATACAGATGGATTTGGTTTCCCATAGGATGTATAATCCAGAGGATTAGAGTACATTCTGAGCAATCAAAGAAGATCTCCTTAGAGTGTAGATTAGCAGATTTATGATTCTATTATCTGAATAAATTGGCAATATAAATCTATGATTTAACTCTATTTCAAAGCATTACCTGTTGTAGATGGATTCTAAAGCAATCCTGAAAGCACCCATGCCAAAACGCTCAGTCGGAAATAGACCCTACCTTTGGAAGCAATTAGTTAGTAAAGTAACAAAATATAGTTAACTCAGTAATATAGGTTAACACATAGGTTAACACCAGGCTTCATGTGTAGAAGGCAAACTAACTTGATAGGAGAGGTCGTCATTTGCAAAATACACAGGTGGTTGGCTGGAAATTTCTCTTCCAGGAAGACCTCCAGTGCTCAAAATGTCACACAGAACCTGAAATTGAGGCTATATGCTTAGACTTTGGGGGCTCTGCTCGAAACTAACAAAGTCCCAACAAAACTAAAAGAAAGTTACATGTTTAATTAATCTGTCATAGTAGAGGATAAGTTTCGTTCATCACAAAAGGATGGGTTAAGTAACAAACCATTTACCTTAACACTCAAAATATAGGCCTCGTTATCTAGAACAGAGCTGTTAACAATATTTCTATAAATTCCAAACAAGGCTGTTCCTCTGCAGGCTTAGGGCTAAACCCTATTTACTCCTATAAGAGTAAGTAGTTCAAAGCCGTCTTGTGATGGAGATAAAGTTGTTTCTTGTATTGAACTTTATGTCACACTAATAAATGGCTATGACTACATTATTTAGTTTGATAAATAATAAGTAGAGCCCAGGGCAGAAAATCATTAACTCAAGAGAGTAACTTTTATAACGCAGTTTACAAGCATAAACTTGTACTCCATTTTTCACTTGTATTAGAAGTGGCATGGTCAAGATATGATTAACTTATTAAAAGATACCTGTACCTATACCACGTAACCCTATTGGTATTCGACAATTCGTCACCCATGCAAGAGTGATGGAGCAGGATTCTATCCCCAACCCCTACCCCCAACTTCCGAAAAGAAATATGGTTACCTTTCATTCGTAAGACAGCAAAGATTTGGAGCAAAACTGTATCATGGCCTAAACTCTTTTCTAACCAATTACTCTATTAAATAAATTTCATAAAGCTAACCAAGCCATAACTGAAAAATGAATTGTATTCTTTTGTGAGAGGGTGAAAAAACGCGTTCAGATAGAGAAACACCTGAATGTCCCTGCTCCAATCAACAGAATCACTAACTATGAAGACAGCTTGCACTCTTTCTGAACAAGGATCAACTTTCCTGTGTCTGCTTTTCCAATAACCAACTTGTTGCTTGGACCAATTTTTAAATTTCCCCAGTGGGTCGATATGCTCAAAATAAGATGCATATTCATCGATGGAAAGAACATTTCTGAGAAATAATGGGCGTAATTAAGCAACACAGAAGAAGATTAGGCCACATTGACAAAATATGCAAGAGCAGATAACAAATGCATGGGAAAGCTTACTTGAAACCATATTCAGACATCACCGCAACAGGTTCACCTTTGCCTACTGCAATTACGAGATCATTTTCAAATCTGCAGAAAGAAGACTGATAAGCGAGAGCTTTATTCACTGAATCGTGAAAATCAAAATCTACTTTTATGATTTATCTCAATCTACTATATTCTCATGGACTTTTTCTCCAAGAACTTAATTGGCATTTCATAAGAACCAGTACTTCCAGTAAATGGATATGTTACACTAGTGTCAAATAATTCACACAATTGTGCTAGCCACCTTGGCGGAGCTGAAGTTGTTCAAAACATCTAATGATTTATAGCAACATGCCATCCGCATGGTTTTATGGAGAACAATCTATTCAACCAAATACAAAATCATGTCATATTAACCGTAGGGGTGAGTAGATTATAGAGGAAGCATTGCCAGAAACTAATCATAACTTCATTAGAATGTTCAAATATATTAGATCAATCAGAAATACGGTTAATTTAGTAGAAGAGGAAAACAAATTGCTAACCTAGAGAGAGAATGACTTCATGACTCATGTATCTAACAAGCAGGATCTAGTTCACATTCTTTTATATTCCTTCAAGGCATATGATGTTATTTATCAATAAAAATATCTTAAGAAACTGTGCCCAGGGATAATTTTTTATTTAGTCTCAGAGACTCGCCATCTCCATATAATATCAAGCAGAGTTTTCCCTCCAATGCTGACTTGTGAGAGTGAAGCAGTAGTTTGAAACAATATGTATAGTAAGATGTTTAAAACATTTTACCAAAGCGATAGACTCTTGACCTCTTGTAACACTATCTATTTGAGAAACAGTCAGTATATAGACTCAACAACAAACATCCTAAAATGAAATACGTAGATAACCTCTTTGCAAGCTGCTTGAAAGGCGAATGCCCCTGTATAACCTGCAATGAAATTAGGCAAGAGTTGGCCTTCTAACAATCAGGGAAATAAAAAATTCATGAATGTAAAATTAACTTCGACTCACCTGGGAGGCCGAAATAGGGACATTCAGTAATTTGCTCAATTCTGTAGCCCTTTCGGATTCAGGAACACCACCTCCTGTGAGTAGCTCATAAGTTTAGAAAACGAACATCATAAAACACTTGTCAAATATAAATCTGAAACAGGAAATCCCTTTCTCATTGAATCATTCAGTATTTTGTTGAATAAATCATCAAAAGTGAACTGAACCGGTGCTTGACAAGACGAATATACAGCATAATAGATCATACAACATGTAAGTTTTAGGAAAAAAAAGGAAAACTGATATACTTAACTAAGTCTACTAGAGCCCTCTCAGTAGAAAAGCTATACAATATACTTACTATTTAATTTTGAATTGCTGAAGGTAATACTCACCGTTGGTCAAAAATACATAGGGTACTCTCAGATTACCTGCAATCAGAAAAGAACAAAAAAAAATCAAATAGCTAAATCAATTTCTTAGCAAAATAATATACATTGCACTCCTATACTATCAGAATTCAGTTACCAGACTCGTCGTATAATCTTTCCAAAGCCTGCGGAGAGCCGCCGACGGGAGTTTCGCCACGCAGAAGCACGCCGTCAATGTCAAAAGCAATGCCGAAGGAGGAGCTTCCGGGAAATCAACAAGACAAAAATAGTATGACAATCAATCTCTCTTTTAGTAACGAACATTTTCATGTTCGCGAATATAAATCAAAATTACCGGCGATGAGATTGGGAGTGAGCCTGATCGGAGAAGAAGCGGCCATTGGCGGCGATTGAAAAAACTCTACTCCGATTGTGGCGAGAAGTAGAAGCTTTTGTCAGAATATGAAGAAATTTCATTTTTTTTCCGTTTCTCTTGTTCTACCACTGTTATTAATTGATGCCTATAGATCTTATATGCCTTCACCAACAAAATCAGAAGTTATTCAATCTGACTAATGATTGAAGGTCTAAAACAATTCCGTAAGATAGAAATAAATTGTTTTATTGGTAAATCATTATAAGCTCCTCCTCTATGAAGCATTTTCATTTTCGGCGACTCCACACATTCTTGTTCCTCTAACACAATTCGTAATATGCACCAAATATTTAAACGAAACGATTGCTCCATTAATAAGTTAATATACTATCAGCCATTTTTTTTTTACTTTTTGTCCAAATTGTGGGTCATATTTTATAAATAGAAAATCACATTCCATCATAAAGTATTTCTAACATTTATACTAAATTCAAACCTTAAAAAAAAAAAAAAAAACTCAAACCCTAGCGTATATATTATACTATCAAATACAGTAGTAATTTTACTCCATCCTCTTTAAAAGAATATTTTCTACAAAATTGTAATTTTACTATATTATTGTATGATTTTACTCACAAAATTGTAATTTTACTTCAACCTTCCAAATAGGACGATTTTCTACATTTTTTGGATGGACGCATGTGAGTAAACTCGACTTTTACGCCCGATGATGCAATGAGTAAATATTTGTTAAATTTTTATACACGATGAACTCGATCTACTAAACAAAATTCACTATTCCTACAGTGATGTGACACTCATTTTTAACGATGAAACAAATGAAGTTCTAAAATTGTTAAGACACCTTATGTCTATGATCATATATCCCCTCTGAAGAAAAGAAGATCCATGATCAGAGATTCAGTAGAATAATCTAAGAGCATCTTTATAGACAGAATCGTCGTATCACGCAGATGAAGATTAAGAACAAATTGAGTAACTATGAAAAATATATCAGAAAACAAACCACATGAGTGACCAACAATTTTCATTATGATACTCAGCAAACAACAAACCGCAAAATCAATTACAACACGAACAATTCTTTCGATTTTCCCTTACAGGATTGTTGGAGTTCCCCTTCCCGACATCCGATATTTTCTGAAGACAGATATAGGAATACATCTTATACAAAACCATAAACACACTTAACAAATGCAAATCTCCTATCTACACTAAGCCAAGACAAACAAGAAGCCGTAAAAACCAAGGAAAACAGATGTCATGACTATTCTGGGTTGAACTTGAGAGACTCCACCAATATTAGCTCCTTTATGTCCTCTTCACTTAAAGAGGATTGTTCAAAATCAAACACAAAGGGAGAAGGGCAAGTAGGCTCCTCGTTGATCTCATGGAGACTTGATAAAAATGGATGATTCAGTGCTTCCTCAACTATAACCATATAAAACCACTAATCAGCAACGAGATGAATAAATGATTAAAATGATTAAAATGCTCAAAGTACAAGAACAACCAGTCTCACCAGAAATACGTTTAGCTGGATCAAATACTAGCATCCTCCCTGCAAGATCTATCGCGACAGGGGATACACCTTGAAACTTCTGAGAAAAGGGTTGCTTGGGTACATGAGGAAGCTGCTTGATGTACCTTTGAGCATTCTCACTCCTTAAAAATCCAAGATCAGAATCTTCAGGGGAACCCAATAGCTGTTCAAAAATGTAAATAGAAAAGTTAAAGCTTGAGTTTCATGTCCTAATTTATTCATAAACTAGGGAAATATATATAGTGCCTGCAGGAATGATAATTTTTTTTCTTTCATCTTGAAATGAGAACAAAATAAGTTTTAAAGAACATGATAAGGTTGCTTTAACTATGGTCCAGGGAAGGTACCTCAGTTATCAGCCCCAGCTGCTGGATGTAGTCTTTGCCCGGAAAAAGAGGTTCTCTTTTAATGATCTCCATCAATATGCAACCAACTGACCACATATCTATTGCTGCAGTATACTCGGAACAGTTGAGTAATAATTCAGGAGCTCGATACCATCGGGTTACAACATACTCAGTCATTAAGTCTGTCTCTGTGCTGGTTCTTGCAAGTCCAAAGTCACAAATCTTGAGATCACAGTTAGAATTCAGGAGTAAATTGCTGGGCTTGAGATCTCGGTGGAGAACACCAGCTGAATGTACATATTTAAGCCCCCGCAGTAACTGATAAAGGAAATACTGCCAAAACCAGACACAGGCAACACATTAAGCAGTTATTCATCAAATCAAGCAAACATGCACTTCATAAGATCATTCTAAGGTATCCCAAGCGAAAGAATCATCACAGGGGATTCAAAAAGGTAAGTTTCCTAAGGAGGCATATTTTTCCAGTTATGATTTCAAAGTTGTGGTTTAAGATGGAGAACAGTAGTTTAAATGTTTAATCCACACAAAAAATCAGATTAGGCATAGAAGGTTGTAAAGATGATATTTAGTAGTATGATAAAATACATGATCCTTCTGTTGCTGCCAATGTGATTTTAATACAAAGATACATGAAGGTATGACTCAACCCATCCGCTGATCCAATTCAAGAAGGCAAAAAATTCTCTGGGGCAATAATAATGTGGTATTGAGAAAGGCAAATGTTTTCTGGGAAGGGAACACATATGTTAATCAATAAAAAGGACCTTGAGCAGATCACTATATCTTAGTTGCACCAACAGCAAACAAAAACAGGAATTTGTACTTGCAGCAGGAACAAAGTATTGCTGATCATGAATCATGATGCACTTGAGAGAAAGGGGGGAAAGAAAGGAGGAAGATATTCAAAGAAGTTTATACAGATTGTTGATAACACAGTGCTGTTATCAGTTATCACTCAATAGAATACCATTACACTAGTAGTGAAACACTGCAATCATGCAAATTACAGAACTATAAAATACGCAAAAATAAAAGATCACTATATGGCTTATGCGTTATTGGATCAATCCCAGAAAACATAATGAAATTCATTTTATTTATCATTCATTAGACCTTCATATAGATACATTGAGAACAAAAGACATCCATGGGACCTAATACAGAACAATAGAGGAGCGTTAGTCAAATATCCATTGGGGAACCAAATAGTAAAATCATGTCCTGCAGGTCAACATGTACCGTATGCAGTTTATTTTATTTTAATATCATTCAAGGCATCAATCAATACCAACTCTTCTAAATTGATTTATAGTCTTTTCATGCCCTCTCACTAGCATCTCACTGGAAGATATAGGCATCAAATTTGAGTCTCATACCAAGCTACAAAAAACTTTAATAATCCTGAGCGCATAATAATTAGAATAACTTAATATAATTTAGCAATTTAAGAAGTTGATGCGCTTAAAAATCAACGGATAAGAGGCAAATAACCAAATGATAATGCTAACCAAAAGCATGAACTCACTTGGCAGTGATCTTCAGTTAGTTCCTGTGTCGAGCATATTATCTGGTGCAGATCAGTATCCATTAACTCATAAGCAATGTAGACATCATTAAAATCCGCTTTATCTGGTGGTCGAATAATATCCTTAATTTTGATAACCTGCAAACAGTAATCAACAAACCTCATACTTAATGAATCCTCGAAGCAGAGACCTAATAAATTAACACAGCCGAAACAAAAAAAAATTCCAATAAACGATTTACATTTTCATGATCCATGTGTGTAAGCAGCTTGATCTCGCGCAGAGTCCGCTTTGCATCAATCCTGTTATCGAAAGCATTCGCGATTCTCTTAATCGCCACCTCCTCCATCGTCTCGGCATTGGTAGCAGAGCTGCGGGGAAGCAATACCACACCAAATCACACAAATCACTAACGGAAAAAACAAGCACAGCAGAATTGCGGAAATTGAGTTTACCAAACGAGACCGTAAGCGCCGCGGCCAACGGGAGTAATCGGCGGTGCGTATTTGGAGGGGACCTCGAAGAGGTTGCCGAGGACGTTGTACTGAATGAATTTTCCGCCATGGATTGGAACGCCTTTTACTTGGACAGCTGAAGCATTGGATTCGATTTCGTTTTCGTTTTCCTTCTCCCTTTCCATTTCGTTTTGCTGTGAGACTGTGGGAGACTGCAAATTTGTTAAGGAGATTTTGGAGGTATGCGAATTTGAAAGCTCAAGTGCAAGGGGGGAAAAGAACGGGAGGTGGGGAAGGGGTTTAGGGATTATCGAGTGTGGAGGGGCCTTTTTTTTCGCAAATTTGAAATATTCTGCCCCCATCCCCTCTCATTCCACTTTAAATTACATTATTATTTGTTGTTTCAAAATTCTAATTCCCCAAACTACCTAAACCAATAATTTACGGAGTACTAACATAAGGTGAGCAAAATTAGAAATCATATTACTAGAAAACATATTTATTTATGTTTCAACAGTTTTTATAAATAAATTGAGCCAAGACCAAGACCATGAGCATTGCAATATGCAGTTTTTATTCCTTGTTTTAGGCTAGTTATAATGAAAAAATAAATTTCAAACAGCAATGTCACCATGTGAGGAAATGAAAGTGGTCGAAATAAAAAACATTACTAGCATTAGATCATCTCCAATGGAGGCTAGCGGATCGGCTAGCCTATCCGCTAGCCTCCATTGCGACCGGCCAGATCGATTTCGGCTAGCTCACGCCGATTCACGCGATCGACTAGCCTCCATTGCAGCCTCCAAAATCGGCTAGCGACCGGCTAGCTTTTTTTTTTTTATATATATATTTTTTAGGTATTTTAATTAATATGTAATTTTTTTTGTATTTTAATTAGTTATGTAATTTTTTTTGTATTTTAATTAATTATGTAAATTTTTTTGTGTTTTAATTGATTATGTAATTTTTTTTGTATTTTAATTAATTATGTAAATTGTTTTAGGATGTAGTACTTTTTTTTTAATTTACATAAAATGATTGCATTTTTTCGTATTTGTGTCGTAAACCATATTTGTGTGAATGTAATTTTATGCACGGTGATAGATTTTTTTATGTATTTTTTTTAATTATGTAATTTTTTCTATGTAATTTTTTAAATTTAAATAAAATTATTGTAATTTATTTATTTAATTTTGTTTATTGTGGCTAGTCCTAGTGCTAATCCAATTTCTTGTTCTGATGACGTGGAGGATGAGTTTTTGGCTAGTTTATTACTAGCCTATTGCCATCGGAGATACTCTAACATTTTTATACTGATTGAAATTTGCAACACCAGTGGGGTAGCATTACTTGTGATTATTTTAAAAACTGCATTCTGTAGATGGATCCAACAATCCATATTTCAATTATTAATTTGTCTACAAAATTGGCTTTTGTCAACAAGTTATGCACTGTTTTTGTCCTTTTAATATAGTAACAAAATGGTAGAGGAGTATAGTAGTAGTACTAGTATTAGTACAATATTTTTATGAGAATATTCAGGGTAATATTCGACTATACGTACGGTCAATAATTTCCCCTAAAGCTAATACTCCCCCGTCCCCCATTAGGAGTAGCACTTTGACCGGATACGAGTTTTAAAAAATATAAAGAAAAGTTAGTTGAAAAAAGTTAGTGGAATGTCCATTTATGGTAAAAGTGAAGTGCTACTCTTAATTGGGGACGGACTAAAATGAAAATTAGTACTAACTCTTATTCGGGGACAGAGGAAGTATTTGGAGTACAGTTTATACATGTTAATATGTCATAATTTATCGTTGAACTATAGAACTAGAAAACGATCTAATCAATCATTCCCAGAAGCATATATTTTATTTTTTGTTATCCTAACATAAGACTGTCAGTAAAATTACCATATCATGAGTATCAATATATCATCAAATGTGAAGTGGCATCATTCATGTAAAAAAGCTTGCTAGAAAGAGAATCTTATTTATGAACAAAACAAAGTATTTAAAACAAAACAAGGTAATTAATCTCATATTGCTACAAGTAACATAACCACCGCGGCTTCAGCTTCTCAGCTGCAACTCGAAGAAAAGAAAAAAAATGGAAGTAAAAATTTGTACAAAATGGAGATGGAGCGATGTGTTGAGTATCCGTCAAGTATCTGTATAATGATGAGGTGAGATGGAGTTGGGAGTTTGAAGAGGGGTTGTACAAGTGGAGGTCTCTCCATTACCTCCTGTGTTGCTCTCCCACAACAACCCAGCTGCTGATTTCATCATACACTTGAAGATCTTGCTCTTGATTTGCCCTCTTCTCGGTGGAGGGCTGTAATTTGGCTTACAAACATGATTTGGGGCCTTGTATTCCATGAGAGAGACAAAAGTTCAAACAGAGGAAATGTTACTCTTAAGTCTTAATGAATGAATAATCAATAATGAGGTGTGTGGGTTGAAGACTCAGAGACTGAGCGTGTGTATATATATTCAAATCCTTTGACTTCAAAAAAATTCTTGGGCTCCAAGACTGATCTGATTGGCCATTGTATTTAAATAAATTTCAAAACAGTAGTAATATCTGACATGTACTCAATAGTGACTCAACAAAGTCACCAAATTAAGAAGATAAAACATAGAAAGAGAAGGGGGTATAAATATTTATTCATTTTTAATTATGGGAACGGATGATCATGTTTAAAATTAGCCCAAACAAAAAAAGACAAAAAAATGTTTTAAGTCGCAACAATCAAAGTATTTTGTATGTACAATCTCATAAGCTCGTATTCATAGTTCAGAGTGAAAAATTAAAATGAGTACTATGATTTACATTAGGAAATTGATATAGGTATGGCTATCAAGACCAGAGTTGTAGTCGGCCGGTGATGTGGAGTCTTGTGTGAGAGAAAGAGGGGAAAACACATTAGATATTAGGAGTAGAATTAATAGGTCAAATCTTGTGCACCAAGATTGGAATCAAAGTGGGCTCCATGCATGACACAAGTGTATGTATATCAATATCTGTAATCTGTTAATAGTACTACTGCATTAGTAAATCTGGAAAACATGGAATATTTATTAAATTGTTATCACTGGATTTTTGTGGTGGTTACACACACTACAGGAAATAACATTCTACTGACTACAGTTGAATGTTATAGTATAATACTCATTCCCTCCTTATACCCGATGTATTTATACACTGCAGCATGTTATCACAAAAGATAGTTGTCATAACAAATTTTATCTATTATGACACGACATAAACAGGTGTCGCAATAGTTAGCAACTTAGCATGGTTGCAAATTGCAATGCAACTGATTATGGATTTCTGAGTTCTGATTATGAATTTCTGAGTTCTGATTATGAATTTCTGAGCTCATAATATATGTCAAGATTCATAAATACTAACATATACTATGCATTCTCCTTTATTTGCATATAACTACAAAATAACCACTGGGAAATGAGTGACCATAACAAAACCAACCACAACAACTCATCATTCCATCACATACTAAAAAAATGATATTTTTACAGCAATCTCTGGATAAATAGTATATAATAATAAAACAAAAATAAAATAATAAAATTAGACCTATGTTGTAAATTGTAATTTCTCCATGAAACCAATAAATAACCATTCACCTATAAAATTAAATTGTGAAAGCTAATTAAGTTCTCTTTGAAAATCTTGGTGGGAAACTAAAATTGGAGCCTTTCTCCGGTCTTGGTAGCCGCTAATCCGACAACCGATTTCAGGACAATCTTGAACATCTTCTTCTTGATCTCTCCTCTCGGTGGCGGAAGCGTCTGATTTTTCTTCGAAACATACTTGTTTCCATAAAACTCCATCTTGATCAACAAGAATTTTGTAGATGAAAGCAGGGGCGTTTTTGCTTGAGCAAGAACAGAGGTATACAGGGGAAAACAGGGGAGGGAGTTTGTTGGATAAAATTGTTGAATAATTGCGGATTTTATAGTGAGTTGTATCCAAGTACTAATATAAGTGGCAGTAGGGACTTTCGAATAAATTCTGGTACTTGCTTTATACGACTTGTTATTTTTGAGACAAAGAAATACGTACAAATTTGAAAAAAAATAAAATTGGTTATGAAATACGATATGTAGTGCAATAGAAATCATGCTTAATATATGTCTTACATTTATTTTATATTCTGGTCTGATTAAAATGATTAATCATGATATTGAATTTATGAATGTGTTAAAATTTATTTATTACGTTTTAAAACAAGATTTCACAATTCATGCTGATGTCATAATTACAAAGAACCAAGTCCCAAAAGAGAAGAGTTGGAAGTCACCAAGAATATATTGAGCTGGAAACAAAAATAGACGATAATAATAACAAAACATAAATGGAGTAAGTGTCAACTTTTCATTTACAGTGAAATATTCTACTTGGACTTTGGCGGTTGCCGCCAATTCGTACACGTGATTAATAACATAATAGTATAAGCAAACAATTAAGCATAAATGAAATGAGCAATTATAAACATACTTCTAGAAATCAGACTTTATTGGAGGAGTATTAAATTTCAGCATAGAACGGGAAATTATTCTGAAATTTCTTAACAATTTCGTACTGGCCTCATCGCTATTAAGAAGGGTTTAATCTATTGATAAAATGGCTAATTTAGGACCCCTCTCCTTCAAAAAATATTTAGTTTTATTTAAAATGGTGAGCAACATATATTACATCTTTTATAAAATTTCATAGAAATGGTTTTTATGTATATCAAATTTTATACTGCATTAAAACATAGCTAAATGAAAGTTATTGAGTTCACGAATAACCTGAAATCACACGTTTTATTCATGAAATTGAAAGTATAAGACTTAATAAATAAATTATGTTTTACTTGTGTTGTGCATAAATGTTTGGAATTTATTCTCCACCTAGGACCTTTAAATATTAGGAGTATTACTAATCTCACACTAATATCTCGATTAAATATTTTTCACCAATTGAGTGGGGAATCAAGAGAACAGAGTGTTATTACTTATTACCCACTACTAAATTATTTTTTCCTAAAAATTGATTTATTAAGGCGCCAATTGTAGATAAATAAAGTGATTAAGAGCAATGTTTTGTTAAGCCTTTTTGTAGATAAAAATTGTTTTATTATGGCATACCAATTAATAGTTATATCAGACGATTCCAATTAATTACATGGCACTATCATGTCATTAATAGCGACAATATACATTTTTTTATTTCTTTCTCCTATTAAGAAAGAGTGAAAGACGAAGGTTGATTTTTGACAACTTTTGAATGATTTCTATCAATATTTTTTGACTGAGACTTTTCTTGAGCTCATTATATTATACTACTCCTTATTAAATGGCCACGTCGTTTCTTATTATCACTATTTTGATTATAACTTATAAGTTTCGTAGTAATTAATATTTTGTCACTTAAGTATCTATTCGTCAAGATTCTTAGCAATGATAGTATATGTACTACTCCCTCCGTCCCAAGGAAGATGACCCCTTTTTTTGGACGGCACAGGATTTTATGCAAATTTATTTTGTGTGTTGAGAGGAGAGAGTAAAGTTAAAGAGAGAGAATAAAGTAGAGATAAAGATGTTTCTATTTTAAGTAATGGGTCATCTTAGTTGGGATAAACTAAAAAGAAAAGTGAGTCATCTTCAATGGGACGGAGGGAGTATCAACTATCAACCTACCTAAACAAAGTGAACAACCCATTCTCTATTTAGATTTTTAAATAGGTGAAAGTCATATTAAAATCACGTGACGGGAAACTTCCTAAACCCCTAAAAAATCACTAATGTCTATTTATTTTAAAATGTGTTTGTTGTTAAGTTATTTGAATTGTTCTCTCAGATAATAGGAACTTAATTAAGTCAGGAGAGTGCATATACATTTTCCTATTGCATGGAGTAGTATATATATGTAAATGTAATCATATTGTTGTGTTATTGATTGTCATATGCGAACATGTTAAAAATATGATTTTTTTTTAAATCACGTTCAATTTGATACTCTATTGATTACTAGAATAGAAGTAAATAAATAAAATAAAAATTACAAGTTGCGCGATAACATGTTAGGGTCAATAGTTGTTTTTTGTTAGTTTCTTCAATCAGTATACTGTTAACCAGCAATTAGGTTTAGGGTGGTTTAGGGTCCACAATTTTGTTGGCGATGAAGACTTGTGGAATTCTTAAAATAAATGTTGTGCCCCGCAACGAAGAAAGTTAACGATAGAATTCAAGATGGTTCACACTAGGCCAACAAAATTAATAGACTGATGACGTTGCTTAATAGTATTTGAATAATAAATTGTTAAATTCTCTAAAATTCCGTCTCACGTTGACTTGGTGAAGATCTCATCTAATCTATATAAGTGCAGATAACCCTCCCCCTTATAAGATCTTTTAAGGGGTGAGTGACTCATTTATAATATGGTATCAGAGCGGGCCCAAATCGATGATGTTTTTCTTTTTATCTCTATATATCTCTTGCATTGTCTACCATCGATGATGGTTTCTCTTATCTCTTGCATTATCTACCCACGTGATGGAAGACCGATGTTCTTTCCGGCCCACACGCAAGGGGGCGTGTTAAATTCCACGTGATGGAAGACCGATGTTCTTTCCGGCCCACACGCAAGGGGGCGTGTTAAATTCCACGTGATGGAAGACCGATGTCCTTTCCGGCCCACGTGAGGGGGCGTGTTAAATTCTCTAAAATTTTGTTGCACATTGACTTGGTGAAGATTCTCTTATCTCTTGCATTGTCTACCCACATGTTGGAAAACCGATGTCCTTTCCGGCCCACACGTGAGGGGACGTGTTAAATTCTCTAAAATTCTGTCGCATATTGACTTGGTGAAGATCTCATCTAATATATATAAGTGTGGATAACCCTTCCCTTATAACCCCTTTAAAGGACGAATGACTCATTTCTGTGGCCATTTCTTTATCAATTCGACCCAAGTATTCTACTTTGTGTTCAACGTTTTGTTGTATTTTTAAGTGTTTCGTGATCTGAGGCATTTTTATTGAAGTACTACTTTATATTGTGATATTACATTTTTAAGGAGAATCCTTTCAGTGATTTAATTAAAGCCTAGAGGCGAAGCATTTGATCAGCAATCTGTTCTAAAAAGACGATTGTAGATTTTTGACAACTGTTGAATCATTAAATTACACTTCTTCAATAAATATAATTTATTTGAGGTTAACTATCACTTTTAACTCTAAATTATACTCGATTTATAAAAAATGGCTAGAATTATGACTAATTTTTTAATTAAACTCCAAACTATAAGAAATACTTCAGTTGGAATGCTCTATATCATTGTCACTTTGTATAAGTATACATTACTACTCCTATAATTTATGTTTTCCGGTTAACATTTGGAGACCAATGTTATGAACCCCTACTCTTGACGAAGATTACCGTCCAACTTCCTCACGCAACACTGCAATCCGGTGCCCTTAACACAAGGGTCGGCGGCTGAAATTGATTATTTGGCGCGGAGAATCGCCCTCCATCGGCAGTGAATTAGGTTTTCACGAGTATTACGCAAATATTTGGGCAAAATAATTCTTCATTAATTGAATACCGAATTAATGAATAGTCCTATTTATAATAACTAGGATCCTAGGGTTGGTTCGACCTAAACCTATACATCGGGAAAGAACCAACAAAGAAAACCTGACGGAGCTTATAAACCGCTCGACCCAATAACTGTTCAGAAAATAATAAATAATTACACTTTAAGAAATAGTAAAATCAAGCTTAAAAAATAAACAGCAATCTCGCTGAGGCAATTCATCAAGCAGCTGGTCTGCTACTTGGCCACGAAGTCTTGGTAGCGCTCCGGCTGCTTGAGTTCCTTTCGCGGCCTTAGCTTCCTTATTGTGTCCACCTCCGTGACTACCGGCTTCTGTTTCTCGGACTCCACTGATGTCGCCGCCTCTTCTTCAGTTGGCGTAGATGTTGGCGGCGAATCTGCCATAGTCGACGTCGAAGTTCCCTCTACTTCAGTTGGGTCGGATGAGGTCGTAACAACTCCCCCTTCCTTAGACACTCCCTTGTCCTCAAGGAAAAGAGATGGAAACTGTTTCATCATTTCAGCCAGTGGTTCCCACGACGGGGACTCCGACCCATCGGACCACTTGATCAGCACGTGTTCCACGGCAACGCCATTGTGCCACAAGATCTTGGAATCGAGGATCGATACCGGGTGAGCAATAGGCCTGTTCCCCACGAATTTATCTGGCAAGGGACGATTGGATCGTCCTTGATTGGATCGTCCTTGACAAATGCACGTAGTAAGCTCACATGAAAAACATCGTGAATTCGGCTCCCCTCCGGCAGCCTCAACTTATATGCCACAGGCCCAATTCGCTGCATCACCTCGAAGGGGCCATAAAATCTTTCAGCCAATTTAGCAGACAACGGTTTGGCCACCGAATGTTGGCGATACGGCTGCAGTTTCAACCAAACAAAGTCCCCCACATCATATTCCACATGGCGCCTATGCTTGTTGGCCGCCGAGGTCATCCTTTTGCTGAGCCCGCAGGAGGTTTTGACGCAACTCCACGAGCAACTCACCACGCTGCCGAATCAGTTCCGCGACATTGGGAGGGGTTTGGGTCGAGGGAGTGGATGCCACCAATAGAAGCGGCTCGCGGCCGTACAGTGCCCGAAAAGGGGAAGTTCCCAAGCCAGCTTGATGGAAACAATTGAGAGATAATTCGGCCCATGGTAGAAAGTTAGACTAGGTTGACGGACGGTCAGCCGTGAAGGTGCGAAGGTATTGCTCCAAACCTTTGTTCCGGATTTCAGTTTGGCCATCGGACTGAGGATGATAGGCGGTCATAAAATTTAACTTCGTTCCACTGAGGCGGAGAATTTTCTCCCAAACCGCATTAAGATACACCGAATCTCTGTTGGAGACTAAGGTCTTCGGAAAACCGTGATGACGAACAACAGTGTTAACAAAGAGATAGGCCACTCGCAAGGCATCAAAACAGGTAGGTAAAGCAGCAAAATGTGCGTATTTAGAGAGTCTATCAACCACTACCATAATGGTGGTGTTACCTCGCGATTGGGGGAGGCCAGTTATGAAATCCATTGAGACATCGTCCCACACCTGCGTCGGCACCGGTAATGGTGGCAGAAGGCCCGCCGATTTTTGCGTCGAGTACTTAGTTGATTGACACACAACACAAGCGTCGACGAAAGCCCGAACATCTTTTCTCATCTTAGGCCAATAAAACCTGGCGGCCAGTAGACGGAATGTACGCTCATGTCCCGGGTGGCCCGCCATTGGTGTACTATGATGCTCCTCCAGCAACACCCGCTTTAGAGATGACGATTGGCTGACCAGAATTCTCCTTTGAAAGTAGATCAGTCCGTCGATGAAAGATAAGTGAGCTGGAGCCTCCCTAGATTGGATTTTCGTCCTTAATTCCAATAAATCCGGTCGCGAAACTGTCTCGCGGTGCAACGCCTCAATCAGCTGAGGCACGGTGTGAGCGACGGTGGATAGGCACGCCGCATCTGCCGCCTGTGCGGTCTGTTCCGCTGCCTGTTCTTCTGCCGAAGGTTCGGCCGGCAGAACGTGCTCGACCTCCTCCCTGCGGGAAAGCGCATCTGCAACTCTATTGGAAGACCCCTTTTTATACTCAATCCGGAATTTGTAACCCATTAGTTTCCTCACATAAAGCTGTTGGTCGGGTGTCTGGACGACTTGTTGAAGCAGCTCCTTTAAACTTTTTTGATCGCTGCGAATGATAAATTCCCGGCCCAAGAGATACTGCCTCCATTTCTGAACTGCCTCAACGATCGCGTAGAGCTCCTTATGATATGTTGAGCCACTCGACGACGCAGGCCCAATTTGAGGCTGAAGTAGGCCATTGGGTGGCCTTCCTGAATTAAAACCGCACCTATACCCAAGTCGGAGGCATCGGTCTCCACATGAAAAGGTTTGGAGAAGTCCGGAAGTCGAAGAAACGGAGTGGAAATCATCGCCGACTTGAGAGCCTCGAAAGCCTCAGTAGCTCCCTCAGACAACACGAAGGCTTCTTTCTTAAGCAAATCTGCCTACGGAGCCGCGATCATGTCGTAATTTGCCACAAAACGGCAGTAGTATCCGGTCAAGCCCAAGAAACCACGGAGTTGTTTAACATTTCGCGGTACAGGCCACACCGTCATTGCCTCAATTTTTCGGGGATCCGCTTTTAACAAACCATCTGCAATTAAGTGACCCAAGTATTCAACAGTAGTACTGCAGAAGGAACATTTCGATAATTTAACAAAAAATTGATTGAAACTCCAAAGTTTTGCCAACAAAGTCAGCAGAAATTCTTCCCAAAGACTCTAGCCACGCCATGCCTAGAATCACATCCCATCCATGAACATCTAGGATATGTAGATCTGTCAAAAAAATTGCCCCCTGGACCTTTAATTGAGTTTGGCGGGAAACGTGGGAGCACATTATCGAGGCGCCATTTCCAACGTACACCTGGAAGGGACGGGTCGTCGACAGGGGCAGCTGCAACTGTTTGTCAATCCAGAGATGGAGGAAGTTGTGGGTGCTTCCGGTGTCTATCAAAATCCTCAACTCGGTGTCACCTATTGTTCCCACGACTTGGAAGGGAATGGATCTGCCCCCACCGGCCAAAGAGTGAAGGTGGGAGATATCCTCTGTGATAATCTCCTCATCATGGGGCTGTTCCTCGTCGTTCAGTCCCGGCGTGTCCACGCCGTCGTCCCCCACATAACATAGCAGCTTGACGGCACAAACGTGGCCCAGAACATATTTTTCTGGACAATCCAACACAGCCCTTTGCGAGAGCGCTCCGATTTCTCTACATTAGAAACCAAAATCGGTGCAAAACAGGGACGATCCTGATCGCGAGACTGCTGATTTTTAGTCGGCACCTGGGCTGAGTTGCCCGAAGGGGCTGACGCCGAAAAAGGTTGCTGCTGATACCTGTGATCTTGGTTCGCGGCCAATTGAAGTGCAAAGGTCATGGCCTCGGCTAGCGACTGAGGCTGTTGCAACTCTACTTTCTCTTGAATGGGCATTTTAAGGCCCTCAATAAAAATTGGAATAAGAGCGTAATCTGGGAGACCCTTTACCCGATTTAAGTACTTCTCAAAAGTGTCATGATATTCAGCGATGGAGCCGGTCTGGACTAACTTCGCTAAAGGTCCGATATAATTTCGGAAACTCTGCGGGTCGAATCTGTGGCGGACATCTTCCAAGAATTCTGGCCAGGTAACAAAGCGGTTGTTGTTTCTGTAATTAAATATCCACTCCGCCGCCGGTGGATCAAAAAGCATTACCGCGTAGTGCATACGATCTTCTTCATGCATCATAAGATGGTCGAAATAGTATTCGACTCTCGAAATCTAATTAGTAGCATCAGATCCATCGAAGTGGGAAGCACAAATCTTGACCCCATGGCGATTGTCTGATCCGAATTGGGAAAAGCCCCTATCTCGTGATCAAGGGGGATCCCAACAGGAGGATCAGCGGCGATTGTCAAAGCCACCCGCGACGACGAGTCGCCGGAGGATCCCAACTAGAAGTGCAGCGTGGTTGATAAGGCACGATCCTGGTCTCCGGATTAAAATCCTGGTACCAATCCCTATCGCGGCGAGGATCATTACGCCGAGAGAGACTGCCTCGCCTGCCGCCCCTCGTATTCCGGCCATCATGCAGCCCATATTCAGATTCCCTGTACGCCGCATACTCACGATCCTCCGAATCATAATCGTCATCAGGAGGACCCGTGTCATGGTACAATGGATCATCCAAACTATCCATCCGACGATCTGAATTATCCATCCGAACCTCCAACTGATCAAATCGGGTCATGATCCGATCAAAGCCTTGTGCCAGTGGATCGGCGGCACCGGTGTCCTGTCGTTGTCGACCAATTGAGGTTGGATCACCCCTAGGCGGCGGACGAGGTAATCCCGCCGTGCCACGCCTGTTACCCGCCGGTTGGCGGCGTGCGGAACCCACCATTAACTCCTGAGCGTTCCTCCCTTCCTCCCTGTAAGAACCGACGGTGAACCCCGTACGTCCTCCTCAATCTCCATGAGTTCGAGATGAAGCACCAGATGTTATGAACCCCTACTCTTGACGAAGATTACCGTCCAACTTCCTCACGCAACACTGCAATCTGGCGCCCTTAACACAAGGGGTCGGCGGCTGAAATTGATTACTAGTGCGGATAATCGCCCTCCGTCGGCAGTGAATTAGGTTTTCACGAGTATTACGCAAATATTTGGGCAAAATAATTCTTCATTAATTGAATACCGAATTAATGAATAGCCCTATTTATAATAACTAGGACCCTAGGGTTGGTTCGACCTAAACCTATACATCGGGAAAGAACTAACAAAGAAAATCCGACGGAGCTTATAAATCGCTCGACCCAATAACTGTTCAAAAAATAAAAATAATTTCAATTTTAGAAATAGTAAAATCACGCTTAAAAAATAAACAGCAATCTCGCTGAGGCAATTCATCAAGCAACTGGTCTGCTACTTGGCCACGAAGTCTTGGTAGCGCTCCGGCTGCTTGAGTTCCTTTCGCGGCCTTAGCTTCCTTATTGTGTCCACCTCCGTGACTACCAGCTTCTGTTTCTCGGACTCCATCGGACTCCACTGATGTCGCCGCCTCTTCTTCAGTTGGCGTAGATGTTGGCGGCGAATCTGCCATAGTCGACGTCGAAGTTCCCTCTACTTCAGCTGGGTCAGATGAGGTCGTAACAACCAATTGGAGGAATGGAATCGAATTAGAATTAATTAGAGAGTGGAACATTTTTTTTGGTATGCGAAGAAGAGTGGAGTATTTTTTTTCTATGCAAATCAATTTTTGTCCATAATATTTAAAAATATCCTATGATATCCATTAACTTTGATGTAATATTAATTGAACTATTTTTCATTGTTTGAATTATTTTTGGATGAAAATTCACTCAAGCCCATGAATGACATTTCAGGCATCTTAAAAGGTAATTTTAAATTAATTACACATTTATTTATTTCTAAGTACTATATTGTTACTTCAAGTGAAGAGATGAGGAGAAAATGGAGAAGAAGAGACAGTTAAAAAATGTGAAAGAAGCGAGAAAAAAGAAGGAAGAAAGGAAAAGAAGAATTAGAGATATAAATCAAATATTTTAATGAAGAAGAGAGAGTAAATAGAATGAAATGCAGATTTGAGGATATTTTCATCCAAAAAAAAGTTTGAAATAATGAAAAAGTAGTCAAATTATATTACGTAGAAGTTAATGGGCCTCAAAAGATATACTTACTTTCAAATATTACGGACCAAAATTGGTATCTTGACAAAATTCACTGAACAAAAAAAATGTTCCCTAAAGTTTAAAATTGTATTAATTCAAAAAGAAAGAAAGAAAAGAATGTCCTAATAACTTCCACAGCCACGCTACCTCTGTTATGGGATTATGGGACGGTGAGAATAGTAGGAGTATTATGGATACATCAGAAATGAAAAGAGTGGATCGTAAAAATAATTAAGAATTAGACCGGAAAACTTCTTTTTGGATTCCATCCCCTCCAAGATAAATGTAGGTGGCCTTTACTCAATGAAGTGACTATTGTGCCCTCAACTTTAATTTAAATTGACGATTATACCTTCTGGGAAATACACGAACCTCACCACTGTTCCCAGATTTTGACGCTCGAATTTGGAAGGTAGCTTGAAAATTTAATCACGAAATTACAGTGTGAAATAGCCATGAATCGTCGAATAACAAAATAAATCTAATTTGGAATTTTGGTGGGAGCAGACCACAATATTATCATTAAGGGCAATTTAGGAAAGGACGTTTTCGGGAAGAATGAGAAAATAATCGCGTGCATAATGTTAAAACTTGATTAATTATAGATAGTTGGGCTTTGGTTTTTGCATATCAAACAGTTTTGGCTAGAAAAAGTAGTATACTAAGTATTTCATCATTGGCATCAAACACCTACTTCTAAAACTTAATTGCTAGTACAAATTTCCCTCTAATCCCTGCCAATCCTTTCATGCTCATTGTTCCTTCACTTCCTTTCCGACGACCACATTCTTCTACCACAACCACGGATCTGTTCTGCCTTGAAACCCACATAAACTGGAAAATTAGTTTTTATTATAGTAATAAATTTTTTTTAAAAAAAACCAGTTCAACCGGACACCGATTTACATCCCAAGCGGATGGTTTTGCCGGTTCAAAATGGCTCGAATGTTGGACGTTAGTATAAAGGAGCAAATCAGAGTGTACATGTACAACACACCAGTTTACGACCTAAACAGCCGGTCCGATTCCGATTCGAAGTTACCAAAAAATAAGCATAAGAAAATTCATGGAAAATAAACATATAATTCGTCAAAAATAACAATCCAACGATTAATAATTAATCTGAGTATATTCCACACCGAAAATTAATGAATTGAAGATGAGAAAGTGAAAGCGTGGACCCTAACGGAGTCATGTCTTCATCATACACACAAATCACAATGATACAACACAACACAACACAACACAGCACTTTTTATTTAATCTTTATATTTGAGTCACTCTGTGAAGTAGCATTTCCTGAAAAACGCAGCAACGCCGCCGAGCACGTCAGCGGCTACCGAGCTCATCGAGGCGACGGAACCTCCCCATTCCTGCATGATCCTAGCTTTGATCGCGCCTCTCTTCCGCGGCAGCCTCTCCAAGGTCGCCATCATCATCATCTGCGGAAACAACACTTTAATTAGGGCGGAATCAATTTCTCAGCTCTTAAACATCAAATTAAACACTAATCTCCCCAAATTGGAAACTCAATTTTCGGAAAATGCCCTGCTTGCTAGGATGTTTGTGAGTATACGTGTGTGTATTTATGTGTATTTATGTGTGTGTGTGTGTGTGTGTGTGTGTGTGTGTGTGTGAGAGAGAGAGAGAGAGAGAGAGAGAGAGAGAGAGAGAGAGAGAGAGGTGCTACCTTTCTCTACTCTGCATGAGGTGGTATGAGGTTAATTTATAGGAGATTAGGAGTAGAAATATGTTGATTAAATTAAAACAAAAATAAAAATTAAAAAAAATGGAAACAGATGAGAAGGTTCGTGCCAACGCCACAGGTTCAACTTCAAATTGGAGATATAACAAGTTCGTATTAATCTGTTTCCCCTGTTCCAAATTAATCCATACTTCTTAATAAGTACTACGCCTTTACGAAACTTGATATGCATCTGATGTGTTTTAGTTTATATTATGCTCCATTTTATTAAATTTTTCTACTTATATTCTTTAGTTAGAATAACGTAAATATTAATTTATATTTTAAACTTCTTCAAAATTAGTATGATTCTTGCCTATAACTATTAACTATTTTTTTTTGAGGGGGGGGGGGGGGGGGTTTTCATTTCTCATGTAATTATGTGATGACAATAATGTTTAATAGTAGTGCAATCTTATTTGAACTAGTTCGGCCATATATTTTACGTTTTCATATAGTAATATTTTATTTGTATATAACCTAAATCAGCGAAATAAAAATGAAACTATACATATGTAATAAGTACTAATTTCCATTTTGATCTGTCCCCAATTAAGAGTAACACTTCATTTTTATCATAAATGGTAAGTAGGTCTCACATTCCACTAACTCATTTCACTCACATTTTATTATAAAATCAATATAAAAAAGTGGGTCTCACTTCCACTAACTTTTTCAACCAACTTTTTTTTACATTTCTTAAAATTCGTGTCCAGTCAAAATGTTACTCCTAATGGGTGACGAGGAGTATAAAAGAAATATTTTATCGCTAGTGAAATTTTAAATTTTCTTTACGTGTTTTGCCACTATTAAATTATCAACATTTTTAAAATAATTCAGTTTTAAGTGGGTTGGTTGTGTATTTGAGTATGTGAATCTTGCATACCTATAAACAGAGAGGACTAAAGAGGAATCATACACATAATGACAATATAAGCATAACTGAAGATATGGAAAATTGATTGTGCTGGAATTTTAATTATAGATTATGAAGTACTGTAGATATTATTAAATTTTAAGGATTTGGAAAATTAAGTGAAAAAAAAATCTAACTCTCACTAAAATGTGTAATTAATAGATATCGTATGAGATTGGATATATTTTTATGATTACGGAACCAATTAGCGTGCATTTTTTTTAAATAAATACACTTCTCTCTCAAAAAAGAAGATAAGTACGAGTACAATTTTCTTAAGTTTATATTGGGGAGAAATATATAATCCATTTTCACACGAATCTTACGCGGTTGGCTGATGAAATCAACTGTAATTGCACATTGGCTACCGATTTTAAGGCTAACTTGAATGGAAGTTTAATTTTTTTTAGAAAATTTATCTTTTCTGAATACGATTTTAATAATAATAGATACTATAATCATGCAAACTGAGTCTTCCGTGTGAGATATAATAGCTCGTGCGAATAAAAAATTAATTAATTTATTTATTCCTTCTGAGGGCCAGATGAAAGGATTTGTTGCATTAATAAAAATACCACAAAAGTCAGTACCAAGTGGGCTTCATTCAGTGTATGTTTGATTTATTTTTTGTTTTATTTTATTTTTGTTTTTCTTCCAGATGAATTATTTCCGTGGCAATATAAGACCCTATTTGATCAGCCGTTATGGATTTCTATTTATTTTCTCATTTTTCTTGCTACTGTGACAAACACTTGTGCTCCATAATATTACAATGATCGTTAATCAGATATTACTTATAATATGACTTGAATTTTAACTATTTGATCATTTCGGTTTAATTGAATATAAGGTATTATCATTTGATTTTGTATTACCACTACTCCAGTAAAACATATAGTTGAAATACATCATTACCAATAAATAAACCAACATCATGAGTAATGTTATAGGAGTACGTATCTCAAAGGATAATTATAATTTGTGTGGGAGTTGTTTAACGGCAATTAAATAAATATTCAAGATTGGAATCTCGTAAACGGTGCACATGATTCAGTAATTAAATTCCGGCGCTGTGGGCTGAAATGGAAGACGCCGCTGTTCCCCAATGTCAAGCTTGCTTCATCAAATTTTACACTAACATTATAAGAAACTTCTCATAAACTAAGATTGACAATATAAAATACATCAAGCTACAATTTTGATTTGATTTATGGTTGCATCTCATATCTTGTTTTATTATTTTATATGTCATTCTAGCTTGTTATCATTTTTAAATGAATATAAACATAAGACGTTATCTTTCTACCAATTGGCCAACTCACACACGCATATTTTCCTTCTATATATTATGATTGTTACTAACATTGCTATTAGTTGGTCAAAGAAAATTACTCCTTTTGTTTGCTCAACTAGTTCAAGAAGTTTCTTGATCATAAGATGGGATTCAATACCCAAAAATTGAAGACTGGTGCAGAATACAAACAAAATAACATTGGAATGATTAAATTAAATATTCAAGATTGGAATCTCGTAGAATGAAACACATGATTCAATAATCAAATAGAGTTATTCCGGCGCTAAATCTTATTCGGTGTGGGCCGAAATGGGACACGCCAACGCCGGTGCTCCCTAATATCAAGCTTGTGTGAGATCAAATATTACTATAACATTACATGAAATTTCTCATCAACTGGGATTCACAATTATAAAATACATTTAGTTTGATTTTTTACTTTTTGAGTAAGTTGAGTGACTTAATCGAATGTCCTTTTAGCTTGCTATCTTTTTTCCTTTTATTATGATTATATATTTTGGTCAAAGAAAAGTTTTTACTGATCCAGATAAAGAAATTTGTTGATCACATAAGATGGGATTCAGATACAAACAAAACAATAATGGATCTCCCTTGGATTTTACTGTCTTACTGCAAAAAGGTAAAATCGAAAAAAGAGCGGATCCGATCCATTGAAGAGAAGCAAAGAGAGAATTAGAAAGAGAAAGACAGAAATGTTTATTGAAATAAGGCTCTCGTTTACGGTAAATAAACGAGAGCCTGTATTTGGTTCAACGGATACGACATGGGAAAAGAACCAAATGAAGAAAAACCCATGAAGGAGCTTATTATATGCTCAAACACACACAATCAAACTAGACTAACTAATCGGCAACAATCTTCACCCCACCTTCTCCTCTGCTGTTCTTGTTGGAGCCGAATTTATACAGAAAAAAAGTTCCTCTTATTGCCAACATACCATCTCCAATCTAAAACTTGAGAAACAATACTGGAAGAGGACCACAACTTTAAACCTATAAACACACACACACACGGAGTAACCGTCAGAAGCCATGATTAAAAGGCACAAGGCTTCTCATCTCATCTCCAACAAACTCACAAAATTAAACACACACGCAAACAGACTAACATATACTAGTACTACATTTCAGCTCGATCCGGTGAAAATCAGCGAAAAAACAAGCCTATTTCACCGGATCAGGCCTGGTCGGAGTAGCCGTCGGAGGTGTAGGCGCTCGGCGGCGGGGAGGATGACGTGGAGGTGGTGGCGGAGGCGGTAGTGGCTGGTTTGAATTTGGTGAGGGCTTTAGCGGCGGCGGAGGAGAGGTTTCCGGCAAGGCTCTCAAAAATTTGAGCCTTGACGAGGCCTCTCCTGGGCGGAAGGCTGGCGGTTCGCTTCTTTGGAGGTGGAGGGGCTGATTCCATAATTGGACCAGTTGGAAGAGTATATGTGTGTAGAGGAAGATGGAGAAACTAAAGCAGGAAGAGAGGAAAGCCCCAGTGGGGCGGAAAAAACTGTGAGAGGGGAGTCAGAAGAGGATATTGTGGTAAGCAGACATTGCTTTGGCGGGGTTCTTATTGGAGGAGATGAGGGTGTTTTCGTCATTTCAATCCACACGTTTTCCTGTTACTTTCCGATGTCACTCGTTTAATTTCACCTACGTCACTTATTTTATTGTTTAATCCTATTTACATTTATTCGTTCAATCCACACTTTCTCATTTTTGTTAGTTTTTTTTTTGTTTGTTTTGAGGGAATATATAGTATGCAAATCCAAATCTTAGATAAAATTACTAGTACTATAATTCATTAAAAAAATCACCTGGAACCGTTTATTAATTAGACTATTTGGACCGCTACTACTAGGTTGTGTGTATTTGTTTTTTTAAAGTTTCCTTGCATGTTTCTTACACCAAATTCATTTTTTGTACATTCGTATGATTATATCAATTAGAATTTGCAATTATTTTAGCATTTAATTTCATTTTTGTACTATTGTTTAGTAAGTTTAAAATAATTTATTTTCTAAATGATGAATTTATAATAGGAACTGGATCTTGCAAAGCCTTGGGAAATTTTGTTCTAGAAAAACTGCTAAGGAAACATATCAATTAGTTAATCACAGACCAGTGTGTAATTGTAATTTGTAAGTGTTTTAATAGTAGCATTTTTTTGCGATACTATCTCAAACTAATTAATCTATATATAATAAGTTGAACATGTGATTAAGAGTATTATTTTCCTTTAGCGTGTTTTTGCACGCATATTTATATGCAATGCATAAACATAAACACATACGCTTTCGTAGTGGTTTTCTTATATCTAGATCTAGATGCATCTTCTTGTCGATTAATTAAAGTGATATTTTAGTGTTTTTAGCTTCCATTTTTCAGTTGGTGAAAGAGTCAATGATTTATATAAGGTTTATGATCAATTTTTCAGTTGGTGAAAGAGTCAATGATTTATATAAGGTTTATGATCAATTGAGATTTTTTAATCTAATTGAGAATTAAGATGTATTATCACCCACTCAACTTTTATTAAATGAGTGGTCCAGAATTTGCCAGATAAAAAATATTTTTAGATTAATTAATTATGAAAGGACAGAATGGTAATTTCATGATACATTTTATTCAATAAATACTTTTTTAATTTAATTTTTTTTAAAAAGTATTTTTTTTAATTTTTTTAATTTTTTTATTTTTTCATTTTTAATTTTTTTTTATTTTTATTCTTTAAAAATTGTCAACTACATATACAATTCATGTCAACTACACACATATAATCTTAACTACATATACAATCCATGTCAACTATGTGTACAATCCATGTCAACTACATATACAATTCATGTCAACTACACACATATAATGTTAACTATGTATATAATTTATGTCAACTATACACATATAATGTCAACTATAAGTTGTTGACATTTGATGTGTTGACATTTCGAAAATGTTGTGGATGAGTGACTGAAAATGCATCTCAATTCTCAATTAAGCTAAAAAATCTCAACTTAATAGACCCTATGTTTATATATATATACTTACACACTTTGTATACATCATGAAAATGATGCAGTATTTATCTAAAATTCTTGTAATTATGATGATCCCATATTTAGTAAATTAATAGCAGCATAGTTCGAGCTATTTAATTATTCTATACCACAGGATTGTATCTTTATTAATCAATAGAAACATGCAATTAAAATAAGCCACACGATAAAGAAAGATAAGAAAAAAAAATATTCTAAATTGTACGCACAAAAAATCTATAGTACGGACGAATTTTAAAATATTGACTAAGTAGGTAATAGTAGTACTATCAACTATGATTGAATCAATGATTCCTAGCTCGTCGGTCTAAACTAATAAAGATAATGCTAGTATTTGGCGAATAATAAAAATTAAAAGTACGTTAAATGTTAAATATACTAAATTGCTTGAAACGAGAAAGTGACAAAATCACGAAAATAATGAGCTTAAAAATTAAATCCAAAAATATATTTTCAATTCAAAGTTATAAAGTAGAGCATTGCAACCCATCTATTGAGATTGCATAATTTCTAAATGCAGTGGTGGATCTAGGAGTAAGAGGAGACGATGCAACTAATTTCCTCTTATTCGGATATAAAATTGCCAGCCTCCGTTTGCTTTTGATATCGCTCCGAAAAGTAAAAAATAGTCATATCCGCTCTAAATCAAGCTAGTAATTACATATATTTCGTCCACTTAATTTTGGAACCTGGATACGGCAGTAATGTCTAGGAGCACCCATATCTAACTGAATATCCTTTTCATCCCCAATTGCCTGGAAAAAAGGATGATCTGTGATCATATAAAAGATGAATAAAATTGTAAGTGGTGTGTGAAAGTCAATCCACTTGGTATGATTGACCAAAAGTGATGCCCTTTTTCCAGATGGAATGCAAAAGAAGCCAATTCGGACAAGCAAATAATAAGATAAAATTGAAACCTAAATAATTAGTTAGTACGAAAAGATAAGGCGTTGGATTAGTTTATGTTACTTTCCGACTAATAAAGTGAAGACTTGTTATTATCAGTTTATCACTTTATTATAATTCGATTTGATCGATGGCTGTCCATAACTAATCGACACATATTTATTTTATTCGGCCCCCTATACTCAAAGCTCAAATCAGATTGTTGAAATCTGTGATAATTACACATTAACTACCTTATTTGTTTCCTTCTATTTTTATTATCGCGACACCTATAAATAGACATTCATTCTAGATGTCCATCATATACTAACAAATAACAATGTTATTATACAAAAAAACACGTAAGCTTGATTTGTACTATTATTATCTAATCAAGTTAGATAATAAAGTTTTATTTATTATACTAACAAATAACAATGTTATTATATATAAAAAACACGTAAAAACGAGGATTTCCATAGAAACCAAAACATCACTAATCTTTTATTTATAAAATTACATTGGTTACTTGCGTCTTTATTTGGTTTGCAATTGTGTGCCAATCTAATCAAAGTTAGATAAGTTACTCCCTAAATTATAAAGATACTAGTACATGTTTATAAGTAAAATCGTGAGGTCTAACTTTTCTCTGTCAATAGAAATATGCATAGTACTAGCTAGATCATGATAGTATTTTTCTTAAAATCACAACACAAAATTATATCACTTCGTTGATTTATGAATATCAATATATGTTCTTATGTTTAGGATTTTCTTTGCATATAAAAGCTTCATTGTTGGACTAAAAACACATTATTAAAGATCAATATTATTATGAGTTTTTATCTTTCTTGAGTTCTCTCTTGAATTTTCAATTTAATTAAGCTTTTATCCGACCGATCAAACAAATTTCACTCTCAGTTGTGGCATTATTTGAACTCCATCTCACAACTTATTAGACAGTTTCTCCATTTTGTTTGTGAAATCATTCATCTACCTATATCAGTCATTCCACCCATCCTTGTAGATTCTTCATCATTCTTCAAACAACCTACGGAGAAATATAGTATTCCCTCCGTCCCATTTCAAAACAAAAAACAAAAGTCAAAAGGTACCCACTTTCAACCAACTCCACCATCTCGCTTCATTTATTATACACTTCAACTCTTTCTTAGAGCATCTCCAATAGCAGCTAGCCCACCGGCTAGCCGATTTGCGTCGCTAGCCGGTCGGCTAGCCGAACCATTGGAATCGGCCAGCGCGTTTTCGGCGAGAGAATAGGCGAGTGCACGCCGATTTGTGGGCGCTGGCCGCCATTGTAGCGTGCCGATCAGCGAGGGATCGGCCAACGGTATTTTTTATTTTTATTTCTTTGAAAATTTTTGAAAAACTATATATACGCGATTTAAGTTTCATTTTCATTTGCACCACTTGTTTTAACGAGTTTTCTCTCTCTCTAAATTTACTGTACAAGAGCAACATCGAGCGATGGATAACAACAACGAGTCCAGCCCGACGACGAGTGGATCTCAGACTCCCACGGTACCCGTGGGATCTGGATGGGGCCAGATGGGCGGGCAGATGGGCCCAAGGGTTTAACGTCCCTTGGCAACAGTTGATGGGGATGATGGCGGGAGCGCGGGGCAGGCCAGCGGCGGGCAGGCAATGCCGGGGTGGGGAGGTATGCCCCAGATGCAACAATAGATGATGGGGATGGTGCCCGTATGGCAGGGAGAGATGCAGCCCGGTATGCATCCCGGGATGCAGGGGTCACCGGGGGAGGGGGGGACACGATCTATCGTCCCTCTCTTGATTTTTTGACGGCTTCGTCTCACACGTCGACCCCAGGTGGAGACGCAGTTCACTGGGGATGACCATTTCTCATTGCATGAGCTGGGGATCGATATCGGGGAGGCGGACACTCCCGTTCCAGCGGGTCGGGCCGCGCCGAAGAAGAAGAAGACCAAGAGGAAGAGCAAGGTGGTCGGCGAGTCGTCACAGCCGGCTGTTGACGACACCCCCACGTGGAGGAAGTGGACGGTGGATGAGTACATCGCCCTGGCCAAGGCGTGGCTGTCGGTTTGCGACGATCCGCTGGTTGCGAACAACCAGCGGATCGTCAACATGTAGGCTAAGATTAGAGCAGCCTACGGGAGGAACTGCCCGCACGCAAAGGACTACAGCGGGGAGGAGTGCCGGAAGGGGTGGGAATGCATCGGGGCCGCGGTCGGCCGATTTTCGAGGTTGTACACCAACGCCCTCCGCATGATGACTAGTGGGCAGACTGAGGAGGACGCCCGGAGGATAGCGGAGTCATTTCCCCATGCCGGGGACTTATAAGGAGTTCACCTTCTGGGAATGCTATCTGGTGCTGAAGGACTCCGAGAAGTTCCAGGCGGGGTGCGACGCTGGGTGGCCAAAGAAGCAGAAGCTGAACTATTCCGGTGATTACAGCGGCATCAGCAGCGGATCCCACGACCTCCCCCTGGATGTTGAAGAGTTTCCGACTCCTCCATCCTTTGCTCGTCGCCCTCGCCCGATTGGCCAAAAGCGGGCGCAACAGGTAGCGAGGGGATCCTCCCTCCTATCGCCCCCGGAGGTCCTCTCGGCACCCCCCCACGCGCGTACACCTTATTCTCGCGTCAAAAAACACGGGAACAGATGTACAAGGTCTTCCAAGAGTGGAGGGCCGCAACTGACCCCACGGAGAAGAGGTTTCTTCACTCGATGCTCGAGAACATGCAGGTGGATTTGGATGCCACGAGGGCATTGATAGGGGGCTCGAGACGCGGGCTCGGATGCCACCGATGTGGAGGTCCCGGGTGGCGGCGGCAACGACGGCGATGGCGATGAGGAGTAGAGAGAGGCGGGGCTCGTGTGTGGAAGCCTGATAAGGCTAATTTCATGCATTGGTTATAGGGATAAATTCTGTGATTTCCTGGGTCTAACAAAGTTTTATAAGCCAGGTGTGTAGAGAAATAGCCAGCCCCAGGAAGAAGACAAAGATAACCTGGAAGAAGAAGCTGGCGGAAAAGTGAGCAGAAGAAGGAGGAGTTACTAGACTGAGGAGCATCCGATTGGAGGGCAAAATGAGAATCACAGGAATAGTCTAGAAGCTCTATCCACTATAAATAAGAGCATGCGATCAACATGAAGATATCTCTCACTTTTCATTCGGCTCTTAGCTTAGTTTTTCCACTTTTCTCTACACACACTTGAGGGGAAACATTCTGGGGAGTGCACTTTCGGATCTAGCTGTGGTGTAACACCGTCTCTACGGAGGCAAAGATACAATCCTTTACTATTTTTCGCTTTACATTCCGTATTTCCCCGAGTCTTCGCTGTTCGAAGCTCGGTTATGCTTGTTATTGTTTCGCTCAACCCCAAAAATTGCGTGGCAGCAGCCAAAAATAGCTTCCAGGTCTTTGAACATGTTTTCTTACACATCCGTCTCTGTGGATTCGATCCCTGCTTCCCTGTACTAATCTTTTTAGCTATAGCGGGTTGAGGGTTTTGAAGGGTGAAGGAAGTGATTGTGTGCCCAACGACAGGTTACCCAAGGATTCTCTGAGTTCCTAGACCCGTTGTCTAGTGGATTCTCTGGATCGGAGGATTTTATTTTAAACACATCTCGCTTACTCTTTAACTAACTCTTCAAATGGCGCCGTTGCCGGGGATGGATGACGTAGTTTGTTTACGTGTTTGAGGATTTGGTGTACATAGTTTTAATTTATGTTATTTGTTTTTCTTGATAGTTTATGAGCAATGGCTCACGATTTGGGAACTGGAGTAACCCGTCTGGGTTGAGGGACGCTCAAGTCAGGTGGCAGGTTAAGGAATCAATATCCACAGTCACCACCAGATCAGGGTTTACGACAGTAGATCTATTTCCATTCGAATCAGAAAGTGAGAAGGAGTGGAACTCATCGGGAGGGGAGGACCCGAACTCGTCTACAGAAACAGAGCACTCCGAAACCGAGGAGGAGGAAGATGTAGATATGGCACACCTGGAGGATCCTGATCCGGAGATCGGTTCACTCACCGCGCATCTGGATGGTGAACCCGCCCATGCCATAGTCTCGAACCAGCGCCAGAGGTCTATTGATATCAAGACAAATGTGCTGGGTGTTTTACCTACATTCTCTGGACGAAGGAATGAATGTCCTTACGAATTCCTAAATGAATTTAGTAAGCTGTGCAATATCCAAAAGCGACTCAACGATGCCACTGTGGAGGACTACCGTCTGCGTGCAGTCCCATTTGCCCTTAAAGGGGAGGCTAATACTTGGCTGTTGAGGCTTCCACCCGACTCGATCAACACATGGAAGGATTTCAAACTGGAATTCCTGGACTATTTCTTTCCGTCCAACAAAACAAATGCCTTAAAGAAGGAGATTCAGGAATGCAAGCAGGATTACTATGAGTCCTTGAGTCAGTACTGGTCTCGGTTTAAGGGGCTGATCGACGCCTGTCCAAATCATAGGATGATGGAGGCTGAGACCTTTTACTTGTTCTATGAAGGAGCTAATCCTGAGTCCAAGGACTTAATGAATTCCTCGAGCGGGAGGAATTTTACTGAGAACAAGGCAAGTGAAGCATGAGAGATTTTGGGAAGGCTGATCGACGCAAAGAAGAAGACATACGACCACCCACGTATCATGAGGAGAGGTTCAGCTAACGCAATTAAGGAACAAGAAGGAGAAGGAGTCGGGGACAAGATGTTAGAGTTTATATACTAGAAATCACGTTTCCAGTGATTGAATACTGTGTAAAACTCTTATTTTATTTTCCAATAAATAAAACAGGTTATTTTTGTCATAATGTTGTTATGTTTTACATTTAATGGATGTTAATGCATGTTTAAGTGTATAAGTTAACTTAACAAAGTCTATGTCTTTGTTTTAGTAGACCAGAGACTTGATTGTGGGCGTCGTCCACTTTAAGGTAATACGGTCAGTTCTAAAACAAAGAAAAAGATGAATTTCACAACCTAGATGGAATTTGACTATCCATCGAAAAAGGTTGCAATGTCAGTCCGCATATTTCTAAGCCTTACTGAACTAAGATGACATTGGTGTGGTATAGCATTGAGACGGATCTAACAGCAAGACTTGCCTTGGGCTATCTACTGAAAGACTAAGTCTTGATAAA
>NC_062969.1:24198671-24251964 GCF_023119035.1 Salvia hispanica
TGAATTCGATGGCGTCTGATAGCAAGAGCAATAACGCCACCACCCACCACAAACCCATGTCTTCAAGACTCCACCAGCAACAACAATTAGTGTCCACAATGATCAAGCAGGGCTTCATCTCCGACCCCTTCCTCTCCCCCTCTCGCCTCACTCCTCTCTCTCCTACCCCTCACCACCACCACCACCACAGCCCTACCCTCTTCGAGATCATGTCGGCCGACCCAAATCCCGCCCTCGAAGCCCGCAAGAAGCTCCAAGAAAGGGTCTCCGCCGCCCTCTCCCAGGCCCCCTTCAATATCTCCAACCAATGGGGCCCTGCCGACGTCACCCTCACAGTAGCGGGCCGCGCGGAGCCCGATGCGCCGCCCTTCCGGGTCACCCTCGATGTCCACCTACGCGTCTTGGCCGCCAAAAGCCGCTTCTTTTCCGACAAACTTCGCCGGAGCGGGACCCACTCTGTCGAGATTCTCGAGTGCGATGACGTGGCCGTCTATGTGGAGGCTGTCGTCCTCATGTACTCTGCCGAATTGAAGACCAAGCTCCTCGGCATGGAGGTCTCCAAGATCTTGGCCCTTTTGAAGGTTTCCCTCTCCCTCTCTCCTAATAACCACTTCAATTTTCCTTTCTTTCTTTGTTAATGTTTATCTAGAGTGATTAATGATGCTTTCTCTACTCAATCTGGACTCATAAACGCATAATTTGAGTTCAAACTGGGAAGTAAGATACAATCTCGAGATTGTTTATTTAATAATGTGAAAATTAGCAAGAAGTTGTAGCAATGTGGTATGTTCTGCCTTTAATAAGTGAAAAATTAGTGAAATGAGATAGTATGTTCTTATGCCAGAGTTGCTTGGCATTTGCAGATATGTTGTGCAATTATGTTTGAGGATGGGATTAGGGCATGTTTGGAGTATCTGGAAGCAGTGCCATGGTCTGAGGGAGAAGAGGAGAGTGTTGTTTCGCATCTAAATCAACTCCAGATTGATTGTTCAAGAGCAGAAACTGTGCTACAGAGAGTGGTAGCCGACCCTTCAACATCTTCAAGGCTGGAGAGTGTCTTCTTGAAATTGTCATTAGGTGTCTTGCAGGCCAAAGATGAAAAGGCCCGTAGAGAAATGAAAGGGTTTATATCTCGACTGCTAAAAGAAGATGATAAGGATGGCCTTGATATCTCAAGAGATGTATTGTATCAGCTTTGCCACAGGTGCCTAGGCTCTCTTGTTCTGTGCTTATCTGGAACCACTGGCTTGGATGAAAGCAGGCAAGACCGAGGAGCTATAATGGCTGAGATTTCTCGAGAAGCTGAGAATATGCAGTGGATTCTTGGCATCCTTATAGAGAGAAACTTGGGGGAAGAGTTTGTGGACTTATGGGCTGACCAGAAGGAACTAGCACTTCTTCACTCCAAGATACCTACTATGTATCGCCACGAAATAAGCAAGATCACTGCCCAACTCTGCATTTCTATTGGGAGAGGGCAGATTCTAGTGCCTAAGGAGACTAGGTTTGCCTTGCTGTCGACTTGGTTGGAAGCTCTTTACGACGATTTTGGTTGGATGAGAATAGGGGGGAAACCTGTTGATAGGAAATTGATTGAGGAGGGGCTTAGTCAAACAATTCTTACTCTACCACTGCCTCAACAACAATCGGTTTTGGTTAAGTGGTTTGACAGGTTTCTTAACAAGGGCGACGATTGTCCCAATATTCAGAGAGCGTTTGAAATCTGGTGGAGAAGGGCTTTTGTGAAACAATATGCAATTGAGTCGCAATTGCAGCTAGCTGTCTGTGATATTCCAGACTGATGGGTATGTTTGCTTGAATTCCATGCCACATGTAATGATGTAAATAAAAATTCATTCCTTCCCATATCCAATATGTTTATATCTTGTTCTTCTAATTTCTGATAAGAATGACATCATATTCTAGATCAATGAAAAAGTAGTTGTGCAGTTAAAATTGCTTTCTACTTCCACCATGTAGTTCCAAGTAAACCGTGTGAAAACATATTCAATTTCCATGTTGAACTAATTCATCAGATTAATAGTTCACTACTTAATTTTCCTCCATCCATGTCTCTGTAACTCGTTTACATAGCTACTAATCACACATTCTATCAGCAAAATTGATGGAATCTTTTGAAGCTTGCACAATTTCATATATTTGTTACTATGAAATTAGTCTTTGCTGGCATGTTAAGAAGACCCTGGTAACCTTACCCCTTTTGTCATTCGACTGCGGAAATTCTGTAAAATAGAGTTTCTTTCCAGTAGGCTTGATTAATTTTCTTTAATAATGTCGGCTCATTTTCTACTCGCATAAGTGAACTACCTATCGTCTCTCACGCCACATTTCAGGGCAGATAGCAAAGAGAGATTGGCTGAGATCAGTCAGTGAGTCATATCTACTGCTATATCTCATATGTTACAGAATATAAAGAAAATTTATGAAGTAACTGATAGGTTACTAGTATATCTCATATAAGTGACTTTTCACCTCTTTCCACTTTGGGTGAGTTTGGGGCTTACATAGAGGCACAAGACTAAGTTTAAAAAAAAAAAGAATAAAAAAGGCACGATTACAGTGGTATAATACAACCCCTCAGAAAGAGTACAAGTTTTTTAGTTTTTATTTTTGGTGTATGTATGCAGTTAAAAGCGAGCTGTGAAATAATAGCCTCACTTTTGAGAGGCTAAGAAGTCTTGTGACTGTCTCTCATACTTGAAATTAGCCTTCTTGGAGTCATCTGCAGACCAAATGAAGATCCCATGAAGCTTCCCCTGCTTGCTCAGTTCGCTGCAGGCATCGAAGAACCCATTTTGAGGGGATAGCCCGCCACTCCCGTCAGTCCCAAAACTCACCAGAACTTTGCCTCCTTTGTAGTTAGAGCTTTGTTCGTCGAAATACTTTAGAAACTGAGAAACAGTGGTGCTCCTTGGATAGGCGTAGAACTGGAAATTCACGTAGTCGATGAGATGGCCGTACTTTTTCCACAGAGCTAGATAGTACGGCTGGACAGAATCATCTTCATACGGTGCTATGGAGGTGAAGGAGACGATCTTGTTCTGTTTCAGGTAGAAGATAAGTTGCCCGATACACTCGGCAAATGTATCAGGATCTGAACCGAAGTGTTCGTAATCTATATCGATTCCATCTAAACTGTAAGTTGTGACTATCTCAGTTATGGAATGAATTGCATTTGCAACCCAGCTCTTGACTGAGTTAGGATGAAAGTAGACTGGTTTGTTGTGGCCAATGGTGTCACCTCCAAGGCTCATGCCTACTCGAACATTTGCATGCTTAGCTTTGATCGCAGACACCTGAGACGGGCTGAGGTTCTTCGTGTCCCAGTAGACTCGGAAATCACCGTTCGTGGGAGTCGGGTGGGCTCCATCCGTGTAGTCGATGGCGAAGGAGAGGAGGAAGTGGAAGTCGATGCTGGGGTTGATCGGCACATCTGTGAATCTCACTTTGGTGTCCTCAGCTCCGATGTATTCTCGGAAGAGCTTCTCCGGCTGTGCTGCTCCGATCGTCGGGAGATTGAAGAACAGAGAGTGGAGAGGAAGAAAAATGAAGAGAAGAGCAAATTTACTTAACATTTTTTTCTTCGATTTTTGTGGTGTGTGTGTGGATATACAAATAAGGCATATTTATGCTATGTGAAATTGGATTTTGGTGTGATTCTTCTATTAATGGTGCCGGTTGATTTTGTATGTTATGATCAGCTCTAACAATGCGTTGTGATTTGATTGTAGGGTGATGGTTTTGTTTGTTAGGGTTTTGTACAAATTGTTACATTGTTTTTGGACTGCAGTTGCCGAATAGATTTTGAGTGTTGCAAATAAGTTTAAGAGGAAGACCAAATTAATCACCCTCTGCAGTCGTGTTTTGATTTAATGGTATGATAACTGATCGTTACGTTCTATAAATCATGCTTGAAATAAAAGCCTCAATAAGTTATGGTCATGACTCAGTTTTCCGGCATATTAGCAAAGCTCCTCTAAATAACAAATAATGTGTAGTTGATTCTATTATAACTACATCAAATTTATTGTTCACCTCAATTTATGGAGTTTTTTCGGGAAAAACTTTACTAAATTTTGATGTAGTCAGTTTGAACCTTTTAATTTCGAATAGTTTTTGGACCATGCCACTGATTTTTTGAACTAATAAACTGTGAGTATAAGTGTTAATTTGTTGCAATCCCATTATTCCCATATCATCTACCAACTTTCAACTAAGAAAAAATATATGTAAATAGAAAAACGACAAATAATTTATAGTGTACAAATTAAAAGGTAGTACTAGTTGAGATGGACCAATTGCACATAATATATTAATATATTGTTATAATTCTTTCTAACATGATTTTGATTAATTTCCATACAGATTATTAAAACGTAGGACTTCAAATTAAAGAGGTCACGTACACACCCAAGTGGTGTGGTTCAGTGGTATGAGACTCGTCTATCCTATTATTCAAATGGTCAAGGGATCGATCACCAAGCAGTTTTAAATTCTTGGGTAAGTTGTTCCACCATTGAAGTGCCTACAAATAAGTACAGGGATTAATCATCTAAAAATACATTGTTTATCATGATGTAAGCCAAATTAAATGTTTGCGATGCATAAAAGACAGATGAGAATTAATTTCATAGTTGTCAATCTATAGATGATGACATGATGTTATTGAATACCATTAACTTCCGTTGGGCTTAAGATGTGAGCAAACCTATAAAGTAAATATTTCTAACGCGCGGTTATTCAATACTGGAATTGAAAGCGGAATCTTGTGCAATTATATATTACTTCAATTAGTTCAAATTAAGGTGACGTTTGGTTCGAGTACATGAACAAAAAAGGAGCATGGAAGAAAAAAAATTTAAAACTAGTACAAGTAATAAAAGAGAATTAAATGATTATGATATTTTTTTCAATCGGCCGTTTGCTGGGAATTGCGAGTTCCCTCTTGTGTTATGTTAAACTGTTTGATTAAAAAGAAAATCAACTTTGGTGGCAGTGTAAATGATGGTGGGGTTGGATTTGTTGCGTTGTAGGTGGCATTTGACAGGGGATTTGATTGCCTTGACGAGCAATAGGTATAGAAGAGTGACAACAATGTACTACTAGTATTTTCATGGAGTATCAAACTAATAGGAATGATATTGGTTGACACATATTGTAATTTAAAATTTATAGAGTGAAACAGAGCCTTAAAGATAGAGGAAAAAATGATTCAAAATAGGATGTGCCTCTCACTTTTATCATATATAAATAGAGACTAATTTAGTGGAGGAGTCAAAATTCAAAGATAACCCACTTTACTTTTTTTTATTTGTCCCAATTAAAATGACACCATACTAAAAATAGAAACATATTTTCCTCTACTTTATTCCCTCTCTCTTATTTTACTTTAACCATTTCATACACAAAATAAAGTTAGCATAAATTCTCGTGTCACTTAAGGAAGGGCATCCTCCTTGGGACGGAAGGAGTACGTGAAAAGCAGAGAATGCCGCAAGGGGAGAAATCTATATAAAAACAGAAATAGTAAACCAAAGAAAATGAAAAAATAATTACTATTAAGTAAAGCTAACTAAGATTATCATATTTCTATATTGTAGAACCAAAATATCGATATCAATTTGACCAACCCACATTTAAGTTATTACCATTATTTATTTCGGACTAAAAATATTTCGCACTCAATAAATAACTCTCTAACTAGTCTGTTGGGCCAGGGTGTTTATGAAAAAATTTACTATTTGCACAAACATTCTTGATAATTATTCTTGTAACAAAAATAGATCATGTTTTTTTCATATTGAATAATTTTATTTTATCATTTCAACCTTAATACACAAAATTACTGATAAATTACACCATATGAAGTAGTAATGAATTTGCACACACTGCCGTCATATATACAAATCTTATTACCGTATTTTAAAGACTAAAGTCTCTTTTTGGTTCTAAACATATTGATTTTTTAATTTTGGTCCGGAACATTAACTTTTGAATTTTCAGTCCCTCACAAATAAAAACGGGTCACATTTGGTCCGAATTTGACGGAACTGTTAAAATTTGACGGAACTGTATTTTAATTACATTTTGACTGGATTAAGAGTTAATATTAGAATTTTAAATTTTTTTAAAAAAATGAGAAAAATGCAGCAGGAAATTGCTCTCAAATCGGCGTGGATTTCTTCGCTAAGGAAAAATTTGATGAATGCTTCGTTCCAGCATGGCGATTCCGTTCACAATTAACAAAATTATTAATACAGCAAGGAGATCTAGCACATTGAAGCCTTAAAGAAGGAATTAACACTAAATCAGAGGAAATCGGGATTAATACTGAAGATGCTAGCGAGATAGGAGGACCAGGTTCGCCCTAATCCGGCGGCGCCGATGAGTCCTTCGAGCAAAATGTTACCGGCGGCATGAACGCGATGAAATCCCCTAATTCGAGGCGGAGGAAGGAGGAGGATCCACCACCGACGGGGATCTCGACGGCGAATTCGGTCTAGCAGAAGACGAAGAGGAGAGCGGAGAGGCCGGAGACTGCGTAGGAGGTGACGATCGCGGGGCAGGCAGTGTCGCGCGTCTCCAATTCGGTAATGCTAAAGATGCCGGAGCCGAAGACGGAGCCAGATCAGGTCCTACCAGGCGAGGCACTTCTTCATCTCGTGCTCGGATTGCTTCTTCGCCTCGATGAGCTCGTCGGATTCGGAGGCGCAGCCGAGGAGGCGGTCGCGGAGGCAGCGGTGGGGTGGCGGAGAGGGCGGAGAAGCTCTGGAAGGAAGGCTCCGGGAAGAAGTCGTGCTTGCTGAATCGTGATTTTTCTCTGGCGGTGAGGGGAGAGATGTGAGGTCGTCGTGATTTTGATTTTGGTTTGATTAGTGTATCCCATTTGTGGAAAGTGATTGAGATTTCTTACAACACAAGAGTAACTGGAGGAATTGGTGGATTTGGTGAAGAATTGGTGGATTTGGAGAGGAATTGAGTTATGGATTTGCAGATTTGGATGAATTTTTTCCTTTTTTAAAAAAAATAATTTAAATTCTAATTAGATATTAGACATTAATTAAACATAATTATTAACTTAATCCGGTCAACATCGAATTAAAACTCGTTGACCGTTAAATTTTAACAGTTCAGTTAAACTCGGACCAAATGTGACCCATTTTTATTTGTGAAGGACCAAATAATTCAAAAGATAATATTCTTGACCAAAATAAAAAAATCACAGTATATCAAGAACAAAAATGGAGTTTAGTCTATTTTAAAATAACTTAATACCAAAAATTTCGGTTAATCATGCCACCTCTCTAGGTGAATCGGACTTTTTAAAAATAAATTTCGAGCTACAAATTTCCCACGCAGTATTTTGCTTCAAGCTTTTTTGTTTTATATTGGGAGGACGCAGACTTTGTTGAAAGTATGATGCATTATGGAGTACTATTATTTAAGTCACATACCAACTCTTACACATTCTAATTAATCTTCAGATAAAGTTTTGGACCACAATACTTTGTCTCTTTAATTTTAAATTCATGAGGATTATAATGCTCAATGAACTTCTATCTAACAATTTCATTATTATTAAAAGCTGAACAGATAAATATTAATTAAAAGGTTCAATGCTATTCCTGATTATTTATATATATTAATTATTTTGGTCCGCCGTCTTAACCTAACCAAAGGGGAAAACCCTAAATAGTCGAATACGATACTAATGGGAAAAAAATATGGGTAGTGATGAAATCTCTCACGAAAGAGAGGTCATCTATGCAGTGGCGGACGCAGAAATAAACGGTGGTAGGGGCTAGGAGCTTCACTATACTCCATATTTTTCTATCTAATACTTTATACTGTGTGGTGTGAAAAATAATATTTTCTGTCTTTTTTTAACTGTGACATTGATTTATGGTAGGAGAATTAAGAACAAAGTAGAAAAAAAATAAAGGATAGTGTTAATATTGCCAAAAAAAATTATTCACCTACCTTTGTGACGTCCCAAAAAATATATAAACAAATTAAAAAGAGTGAAGATAATATATTATTAAAAAGGGTCGCGTTAAAATGCTAACTAATTTCATTTCAGAACTTCAATTTTGTATGTAAAAAATATTAACACAAGGATATAAGAATATCAACATTATTATTAATATATTTATGTTTTGTGTTGATATTAAAATTTACATTAAACATTAGTATTGATAATTTTAATACATGACATTGAAGTTCTGAATTTTGGATTAAGAATTAGTTATCATTTGACATCCCTTATTAAAAAATCATAATACAACAATGCAAATTCATAAATAACAACACTTAACTAACCATTATAACAATTAACATTTTATAGTTGTGCTTATTTTAATTTGGGATTAATTTTTTACTCTTTCAATAATAGGTTTTCTTGAATAATCTCCAACCCCAACGAAACAATAAATTTAAATTTTGCATAGCTGAATTTAAAAGAAAATTAAGAAAAAAAATTGAACTCACTAATTAATTGGTTGCCTTCCCTAGAAAACATTAATCTTTACAAGTCTTTAATTAAAATCGTGAGTAACACTTTAGAATTAGAAAAAGAAACGTGTTGTTACTTTGCTATTTTCTCAGCAATTCTATATATCAGCCCCTCCTGTCACTCAACTTTCGAAGATTTAGTCTCCAAAGACAATAATTTGGTAGGGGCTGAAGTTAATTTCTGAAAATTTCGAACAAAAATTAAAGTAGAAATTCAATAAAAAAGAAACTTTTGGGAAGGGCTTAAGCCCCTCCCTCTTTGTACCTGTGTCCGCCAATGCATCTATGTATCCTGCATCTTAAAATGTATATGGTAATTATATAGTTTGACTTGGATTAATAATTGCTTGTATATATCTAATTAAAATATATCTAAATTTTAATTTTTAATCAATATTATATGTTTGTCAATAATTATATATGTGAATTTTTTAACCTTTTTAGAGTTATTGGTTACAACAATTTTCAAATTATTAAAAAAGTTTGCAAGCTTCACAATTTATTAATAAGGTGTGTATATAAGTGACAACAACCTTTAGTTAATCATTCTACTTGGTAATTAACATATATGCTAAAGGCCTTAATTATCAGGATTAAATTGAATTTATCAAATGATCCTCGATTTCACTTTTCTTTTGGGTGCGTAGTACTAGTAACATGCTAATACTACCTGTTAACATATGTATTTTATTTTATTTTTTCGATTAATTGTTATTAGTGGTCCAAATTTTGGAGTCATTTAAACAAATTGCTTGACTTAAAATAATATTCCACCGTCCACGAAAAATAGTTTCATTTTGTCATTTTGATATGTCCACAAAAAATAGTCTTATTTCTAAAAATGAAAAGTTTATATATATCTCATACTTTACTCATTTTTTTTCTCTCTCTTCTATACATTTACTTATTTTTTCTCCATGTCTCTCTTACTTTACTTAATTATCCTTCTCTTTTACTTTATCAATTTCTCATTAAAACCTATGTTGTCTATAAATGAGATTATTTTTTATAGACATAGCGGAGTTTAAAAAAAATAGCGTGAACTTAAATAATTATTGCAGAAAATATATGGCCCCAACTTTCAAAAATAGTAGTAGTGCAAAATATAGCGTGAATATCAATAAAATTTTATTGGCCCAAAATTTTAAAATGCAATAAAACAATCCAATCTTATTCGAAAAAAAACAACTTTAATTGTTCGTAAATATCGGTTTATATTTACATTTTTTCATAAAAATGCCTTTTGTACTTTTAAAAATGCATGTCATATTTAAAATTCTTTTCAGAGTTTGGATCACAGACTACTATAAACTCTTTTTATACATTATTGTATCAACATGTTAATATCACTTTCCTAGCAATATTAATACCCTTTTACTTTTCCTAGAGGGTTATATTAATATCACAATTTTCTAGAGGGTTATATTAATATCTTGGAAAGTCCTTTAATCTTAGATCATAGTCTTCTTTTCTCTAGATTTATATAAATGTATTATGATACAAGAGAACTATTATAATTATAAGCTAAGAAACATTATGGAAAATAATTTTTTGGTAAAGAATGGATGACTTAAGCTGAAGATTAAGGGGTAATTGCTTTTATGCAAATGCCAATAAAAAAATAGATAACGGGGCGGTTTGAGTTTTCAATTCCTTGATTGAATCACACGCGCGCACCATTATTCGAGGGTTTCCTCATTTTCAGAACTAGTATTAATTATTCCTTTTATTTACATATACTAACTCAATCAAATAAAATACATTCTGCAACAGTTTTGATGATCAGGTCCAAACTTAATAAATTTGAAATCTAGCGACACAGGTAGATAGAGAAATTATTACGTACGAACCTTAGATAGCGTGTGAAAAAACGAAATGAAATTAAATCCAACTGATACGAATGGTCCAAATCAAAATTTATTATTTTCCTCGTAATAGTAAAGACTTAAACTATATGGTCTGTACTTTCGTTACATTATTTTTGCAAAATTAATTTTTTTGAACAGAGCAAAATACAAAGAATACAATTTAAAGTATCCCAATATACTATTTCAAAGAAATTATTGATCCAGCGGTAGTATTAATCGCTGTAATGCCCACGGTGTCAGATTCCAACGGTTAGCGTTATTTAAATTCAAGTAATTAATTAGCTTGAAATTAATTGGAGTGTCCGTAATAATTGTCCTAAAATGATTTATACATTTAAAAAATAAATAAATAACGGTTAAGTTTGGTGTCTAATCTCTGTGTATCGTTCCAATTTTATCTAATGTCTCCAAAGGAACTGGTGTGCTACTAATTAGGAACTTGTGAGTATCTTGAAATTGAATAGCGCTAATTATTACGAACTTAAACTCACAAAATCAACCAATCACTTTTCTAATTATCCTAATCACACTGCTTTTTTAACAAATCTATACCATTATCATTTCATGCCTTTTTCAACGCAAGCAATCAATAGCCTCGCAAGTTTAATACTAGTACTATAGTACTACATCATATGATCATGCATTCAGTTAATTCATGGAGTATGTTATAAATGTAAGTTCAAACATAGCACATACCAAAAGTCCTATAGGTGCATGGTATGTATTAAACCAATCCAAATCTAGATTAAACTATAATTAACATGACGAACTCTGATATGACGGCTGCAATTATCGGTGACTCCGGAAATGGCTAAAAGAGAGTAGATAGAGAAATAGTGAGAAAGACATTTTAGTTTACTCTAGTCAAATTCAATTACTCTAGTATTTAAATGTTTATAGCTAACTATTAATTTCAACTATTTAAATGAGCAATTCTATTAATATTCACACATTGTTATAACTAACAAATATACTAACAAATACTCATTCTGTACCAATAAATATGAACTATTTGGTTTTCGGTACATGATTTTATATAGTATTGTTTTATAAATTAATAAAAAGAGAATAAAGTAAAAAAGAAGAAAAAGTAGAGATCGTGTTGTTTCTATTTTAGGAAAAATTTCATTTTTAATATGACAACTTAAAAAGAAAAAACGTTTCATTTTAATAAGACAAATATAATACTATATATTTCCTAGTTTAGTCTACTATGTAAGAAGTACTCTCTTTGTCCCGCCATTAATTGTTGAGCGTTTCTTTTCGGCACGAAGATTAATAAAAATATGTTTATTGTGTTAAATGGAGGAAGAGAAAAGTAACAGAGGGGATAGAGAAGAGAGAATAAAGTAGAAAAGTGAATAAAACTAGAGAGAATGTAGTAGGAAAGGGAAGTGAGTTAATTATTTTCATATAGGGAAATGACTCAACTATGAAGAAACTTTCCAAAATAGAAAAACCAACCAACTATGTTGGGGCGGAGAGAGTAAGAATATATCGCAATCAACTTTCAAGACATCCTACTAGCTTCCGAACAATAGAAGTAATTGTTTGTAACTATTTTTAATCTTATTACACACCTTAAAGTTCATATATATCTACGGGTTGTCAATTGGCTAATCTGTTCGGGTCCAGACTAACCTACTCGGGTTGGCGAGCTATTTGCATGTGGCTATTCAAATTATGAATTTTTTGGGTTATGAATTTTTAACCCTACTCCTTGTCCGCCGGGTTTCGGGTTGACCCATCAGGCTATTCGGACCAAAATTTTTTCAAAAACAAACTCGTGTAATCAAAATTTTCCTATGTAAAATGATTCTAAATTTTAGATATTTTTCTATTTTTAGTTTTAGAATCACATAATATCTTCCAATTTTCATGACTTTCCTCATTAATAGTAGGAGATTAGTCTTTCATCCTGGTCAACTAGAAATCATATCTTACATGAATTACTGTTAAAACGATAAATATATTGGGATTTGTTGTCTAATTCTCAATTTTGTCTTGATTGAATTGGCGGTGGTGAGTCAATGGTGACAGATGACAGGATGATGGAAGAATGGGTCGAGGTGGAACTTGAAAGTTGATGGTGTTATCACGAGTGGAAAGACGTGGAATGAAGATTGAAAAAACTAGTGAATTGCAGCGCATGAAATCCAAAAGCACAAGAAAAAACCTAAAACCTGCACTTTTTAATTAAAAATAGCACCTCCTCGCACCAACTGTTAGGGTCGGTATACTGGAAAGCATGTTTCGAGCAAGTTCGCGAGAATAGAATCTTGCTTTTGTATGCAAAAACTCTACAATCCATTTTTAACCCAATTCAGTATTATTCGAGTAGTTTCGTACGAATAGAATCAGTATATTATTACATTGTGTTTGCTTGTGCATTTATAAGATGTTTTATAAACATTTAAATGTATAAGAAGCAAACATAGTTTAAGTCTTTTGCTTAGTAGATGAGATAGGCAGGACGCCCTTTTCTCATCATTGTGGTAGCTTGGAGCGCGGAGATTATGGCGGTTCGCCGGTTCTCGAGATTCCATGGTATACGGTGGGTTCCCTTCCCGGAGCTTGTAGGGATATTTGTCTCTCCTTACAACGATATCCATTCTTAGGATTACATCGATATCTCTCATCGCCATAACTTGTAGGTCGTGAGCGACTAATTTAAGATCTCCTAATAGAATTTCTACGTTCGGGCATGTTCGAGAGATTTCTATTGTCCCACCCACTGATGAAGACACTAACATCTTATCGATCAACAATTATCACATTAAAAGTCATGCATACTTCAGAATAAACAAGTAACCAAATAACATTTCACATCTACTTTCAACCATTTTCTTCAAACTCACACTTTTTCCTCAAAGTTTCCATATTGCCTCTTATAACGATTTTGATCTCGAGTCTAGTGCTAACAAGAAACTATTGCATCATCTTTTCTCCAAGCATCCGATTATAACAAATATCTAAATTCTCCGTTTCGTTATTCATGCATTGATCATCAGCTACTCGTAAGCATATTTCCTTTCTCAAGAGTTTATTGCTTAAGTTCGATCTTCTAGCAGCTTGTGGCAGGTAGTTCGTTGTTGCAGAATATCTAACGTCTCGTTTATTGGTTATGTCGATGCTTAGTTGGTGTATAAATTTCCACGCGTGTTTGGCCATATGAACTTATTCCTCGTGTGTATCCGAAAAGCACAGCTCTAACATTTCCTTGAGTCTAGTATTAATAATTCGAAAATTGATCAAACAGTCTTACTTGGATAGAAACTGATTTCAACTCGAAGAAGCACCACAAAATATCTTTCATCGGAAAGGCTCCAAACTTAATTAATTCGCCACAATATATTTCACCCTGCATCAAATATTCACACAGTCACGTCACAAATTTCAACCATTTTCACTTTCACCTCATATTCTCAACACATTGACCTTTCAATGACCACGTCATATACTCCACATCTTTGACTATTCAACAGCCACGTCATATACTCAACATATTTGACTATTCACATAAATCTCAACTCCAAGTCGCAATTAGGTCACAAAGAAATCATGCATTTAATTCACTCATCATTTAATCCACATACTTCATAGCATTGAAAACATTTAATGCAAAAATTTTATGACTCGAAAATTAGGGTTCGAAAAGTGGGGCGTTACAGGTATAGCACTGAACGGATCTAACAGCAAGACGCGTATTTATGCTATCTACTCAAAGACTAGGTCTTGATAAAATACTATTTCTTAATCTACATATGTTAGCATTGAGCATACGGTATTGATTATACACTACTTTGACTTATCAAATGATGCGGGTTTTTCGCAACCCAATAATCCCGATATATTGGGTAGTGGTGATTAATATCTAGCGGTGCTAGGATTGCTATTATGTTGAAACGTGCGCGAGGTGAGTTTCGTTTGATAATGTCCTTAAGAGGAACTCGAACAAGGTTTTATTATTAGTTGGAGTTTTATTACTCTATGAATAATAAATAAGTGTTTCTTGCTAAGTCCACTCTTGGAATTAATAAGATATTAATTAATTAAGTCCATAGCAGGCATTAATTAATTAATGGACATTTATATCTTAAGCGCGGGAAATAAACAACAAACAAAATGGAAACTCGGATTACTTATAATTTCGGATTTGGATGGGGAGAGTTTAATATTACTTCTGTAGTGGCTGCTCATAATATTTCAATATAAGCTTGTATTAAATTGTGGGTTCAATTTAATTAGTAAAAAGCTAATTGGGGGAGCCCATATCCAAAACCTTCCATAGATCTCTGTCTGGGCCCAAAAGGAACTTAATATAAATAGGAGAATAAAGGAGACAGGAAACACTTAATTTTATGTGAAAACCACGCCAGTCCCAAAAAATTAGAGAGGGGAACGATTTTTTTTTCTATTTTTTCTCCTCCGTGAGGAATTTTCTGTCTTCTTTATTCGAGTCCTCTTATTTTGATAAGATCATCCCACACTGATATCAGAATACAGTTCGGGAACCAGAGAGAAAATCCGTGGTCTAGTATTGAAGATCATCACGTGGAGAGAAGGCGCGAGCAATCGTCGATTCTTTAGAGAATCAAATCGGTAACCCTAAACCGTAGAAATCATGTTTAGGATTTATATTTTCTAAGCATGAATTATTTACGTTCTAGCATGCAATTATCTGTTGAACATGTGAATTGATTAATCGCATAATAGGTTAAATAGATCCGCGTCTGATTTATTTGTTTTGTACAAGTCTTCCGCTGTGCAAGGGCACCAAACCCCAGCACCAACCCTAATGGGCTAGCCCGTTTTTGTGTTTGGATTGCGAAATTACAGCCCTAAATTGCTAATTTTGTCGGTCTATTCGGGCTGATCCATGGATTTCAGGTTGATTGTCATCCCTATCTATATACATCTTGCAAATACTACAAAATAGTAGTATTATTTAATTTCTGTATAAATAATTAAAAAAAATTCACACACCAATAACTTGAGAAACTAAAATTATTCAGCATAACAAATGAAGGAAGTGTGAATACAAATCTGGATCTTACATATCACAAAATAGTAAAACTGAAAAAATTGAGGTGTCCCTGATAATTGGATTGATAATGAGAACATGATTTGCGGAAGACGTCAGCGTGAGTAAATTGTTTGGTAGAGCTTTATTATCTCTCCATAAATAGGGTTTGTCTTTGCATGGGTGTGTGAACTGAAAGGTGAATAGACATCAGCATGACAGAGTGTTTGGTACGAATTAATCTCTCTCATCACTCACTCACTATATACCTAGCTGTCTAGTAGGAGTATTTATATATACAGGATATAGAGGATTCATTTCATGCATATACTGAAGGAGAAGTGAAAATGAGCAACAGAAGATGGTGCCCAACTCCGGAGCAAGTGATGGTGCTTGAGGAGCTGTACAGAAGAGGCCTCCGCACCCCCACCGCCCACCAGATTCAGAAGATCACCGCTCATCTCTCTCTCTACGGCAACATCCAGGGCAAAAGCGTCTTTTACTGGTTCCAGAACCACAAGGCCCGCGACCGCCAGAAACTCCGCAACAAACTCCTCTTCTACCAAACCCTCCATTTCCAGGTAGAACAACACAACATATAAGCTTAACAAGTTAAGTTAGCATGCACCAACTTAGAACATCTTAATCAACAAACAGATCTGTAAGGTTAACATTCTCCACCGTCTTTTCAATCCGTCGAGGAAAGGTTTGCTTTACTTTTACCTAAGGAATGTACTTAAAGCATGTTTGGTAGCAGGAATGGAGCTAGGATTTCACTTAAGGAGGGCCAAAAATATTATGTAGAAAAATTTTATGCATTTGAGAGGGGCATTTAGTGTAGTTTGTTAATATAATTGAAATTTATATATAACATACAATAGTGTTGAAGGCATGAGGGGGGTCATTTGACCCTGCTCCATACATACCGGCTCCGCCCCTGTTTAGTAGTATAGATAACTCATCTAGGGATGAAATTCTATTAACAAACGGATCTCTAGGATTAACGTTCTCCATCGTCTTTTCAATTCGTCAAGGAGAAAAGTTTTGTTTTACTTTTACCTTAGGAAAGCTTAAATTTATTGTACTCCACTAAGATGTAGTGTTATTCCCTATTTCTGAATTAGTTGGAAATATTCGCATCTAATTTCATATTTTCATTTTGTGTGGTCACACCCAAATTTTAGGGTTATCATCTGCAGAAATAGAAATTTAATGTCTTCAATTTGGCGTCTGAGTAGAATAAATAGGGAACTTATTGGCACATCAGCTCATTTAAATGCGGTTGGAATCAATTAGATTGATGAATGATGATCTTGGACCACTTGTAGAATTACGCACGAAAATGAAATCGAATTGATAGTGAGTTCTTTCCTTATTTGATAATGTCTTCACTCTCTCACTGTGTAGTGTGTCGATTTTTGGCAATGAACCATAAGTTGTGTTAGCTGAAAACAAATATGAGCATTAATGATGTGTGTTATAATACGTGTAGGGTAACAGTGGGATGATGATGCGGCAGACAATACCAGATCCCCCAAAAGATTGGGTAATGATGCGATCATCGTACGGCCATGATTCCGTGATGGTTATGGACAATCTGGGCCCCACTCCCACACTAAACCAGCCCCTCCAAACCCTACAACTCTTCCCACTCACTTCACCTGCTGCTGCAAATCATCCATGAAAATCAAACTGCAATTGCTAATTAGCTTTATGAATATCTAAGAGTTGGTAAGACACATGCAAATCTCTCTCTATAGTAGATTTGAGTGCTTGTGTTGTTTTTCTGTTATGTGTCTGTGGACTTCCCAAATATGCTGAAATGTCCAACAGTTGCATTGAGGAGTACTCCTCTTTACTGCTGGCCACTATAGTCTCATCTTCTGTTTAGTACTTTTCCCAATTCAGAATCTATCAGAATTTGCTGAATCTCTCTCTTACATAGGCTTAAATGGAGTATCAATTTTTATCCCAACCTTTACCTATTTTTTTCAATTCTATAGTACTCCTACCAAATTTTACATTTCAATTTAATTGTGCTACATATGTCATATTCAAACTCAATTAATCCATTATACTTCCGATGAAATAATTGAATATATAATTGGACCACTCAAATCATGGGCTTCAACAACCCTCAGCCAAATTTCAGTTTAAACCATCTCTACATTATTTTTGAAGGATACAGGGTATAAAGCTTATAGGTAGTGGTAGTAGTAGTAGTATATTATTGAAAAAGTATGAAATAGTGAATATATTTGTGTCTCTTTTCTAATTCGAAAGCAGTGCAGATGCAGAGTTTTTTTTTCTAAGAGATCTATGAGAGACAAGTCGAGGAAGATGCATGCATGCATCACATATCATTAATTTAAAACGCATCGTAGATTCGTAACGAAATAGTACTCCTCCACATATTGTTGGGGGAACAATTTTCAAGGAAGCAGTGGTCTACTTGAATGGCTAGTGATTGAGTGGATTGTGGGATTTATTAATAAATTGTTTTTATTTTGTTTTGACAGTTTTGGATTGGACGAGACATGTACATTGTCTTGAAAAGTCTATCTTACATGTATGATGTTAGGGGATGGATCAATCACTCACTCAATCTTTGACTTTCTAGTAAGGACAAAACTCCAAACAGCCAAATATAGATATCATATTTATCGCGACACATTAATTAAGTTTGTTTGTGAATCAATTCTAATACCAACTATAATGACAACCTTTTGAAATGTAATAAAAACAAATTAATCAAATCCATGGTCTACAAATGACCAACCCCAACCATATTTATAACTAGTATTTTAATGTTTATTTGAGTACCAATTATTTTTAGTCTATAGGGTTATCAATCGGCTAACGTGTAGTAATATTGAAAGTTATTTCAATCAACTTTATTTTTTTTAATACTCCACTTCAGTTTATCGCTAAGATTAATTAAAGTATGCAAATATTCAGTCGTGCATAATGATTTTGTCGATCTTCTTATTTAGTGACAATTAATCATGTTCCAAACATGAATTATTATTTCAATCTATACTGTCCATATATATTTACACATGCACATATACGTCATACGTGTGCATTAATTAATATATAGTGTAAAATATTTATGTCTTTGAAATATGATCTTTAAAGTATGTACTATTACATTAATGTGTTCTTTTTAATGTTTTAAAAATTGGAAAGGACCAGCTGGTTTGCTAATTGGCATTTGGTCTAGTCTGATTCGCATATAAAACTCGCTTATTAGTCTAGCCACTGCAAACTAAAAAAATATCGATTTGATCCACAGTTGGCCGATTCAACTAGTATATGGAGCATTTTGCTCTAAAAAAAAAAAAAAAAAAAAACTTTAGCTTCTTGGTATGATGGAATGGAATGGAGATGAAAATAGAATGAGGGTGGGAATGGAGTGGGGATTCCATTCCATTCTTGTGCTTGGTTAATGTAAGGAATACAAATAGAATGGAATTGAGTAGTGTGTGTAAATTATGTGTAGTGTGTGTGGTGTGAGCAATGTATGCAATGTGTGGAGTGTGCATAGTGTGTGTAGTGTGTGTGCGAGCGCAATGTGTATAGTGTGGATTTTTATTAATAACTAAAAATTCTAAAGTTTTAGTTTTATTATAAATTATAAAATTATAAAATTGAGGATATTAAATTTTAATATAAATTAATACTAAATAAATAGAAAAGAGAAAAATGGAATGTAATGGTCATTTATTAGCTAAATGGAAAGAATGGCTATTCCCGTATGGAATGGACGGAAGAAAAATACCTAGCAAATGAATGGAATATCTATTTTTCTATCGACATAATTAATTTCTCAATTCCTATTTGAAGGCAGCAATATCTCATGTGGTTTTTGAGAATTATTATGCAAAATTACCATCATCAAAAATCGAATAATTAGATTGTAATATTGCCATCACTAAATTGTTACTTAGTACACCGTATGATATATATTTAATTATATATATATATTTGTTAAAGTATTCTAGTCCGATCAATCGTCAAATTGATTGAACTTTCACTGACTCTATCCAATTGTGATCCGTTACTTGTCTTGGAGGAATTGAATACAGGTGATAGAATTCAATAAGCCTGTCTGCGATTACAACTAACTAGTTTGATTTTAGTAGTGTATTAAATATCATAGTTCTAAATTTTTGAATGATTATCTCGTGGCTAATGTTATATGGTGTACCTTCAACCACGATGTCATTCCGGAGGCCATATAAATTTTTAAACCATGCATTAACAGATAATCTAGCTATTAATGATAATATGACTGTCTTTAATCATAAATAATAAATGCACATCATATATACAAAATCACTAAAAGCAATGAACAAAACAGTTATATCTTCGTTTCAAAAAAAAAAAATCACATTTAGATCAAAGCAATTAACTCGATTATCTTTGGGCTGTAGTCGAGCCCAACCCAAAATCATTGGGCTTTGGAATGTTGAGTTGGGACAAAGTAATCTTGTTTTATCTGCAGGCTGAAATAGCCCGCAAATAACAATTTTCTAGTAATGGTAGCAATTAGCAAAATCATGAACCTTAGCCAAAATCTCATATTTTCATTAAAAATTTTAGTTGATCATAAATATCATGAGCTAAGATCCTTTCCCAAATTTTCCACGTCGTCGATAATGCACTTTTTATTAGTACTAAAATAATATTTTGATGCAACTAAAAATTAATTCTGATCATATTATTGTGTCTTGTTTGATCCATCAAATGCAATTCCCTTCCGCCTGCAGATCTCGTCAACATTACTTTTAAAAATAAATTATAGGAGTACTCATTAATTCAACGGTAATTCAATCACAATAAATTGTGCCAATAATAGAAAATAATTGCGAAAGTGCATATATGAATATATGAAAATTAATCGCAGATCTTCTCTAGTTAATTAACTACCAATTCTTCTTCAAACAGTTAATCTAGACTCAAACATAAAAATCTGCATTGAACTAGGCACATTAAATCTCATTCGCGATTTAACTTTTTTCCCCAAAATAAGCACACTTTTGCATGAAACAATTCATCACACTTTCACTATAAGTACAAACTAAAATCAAACAAACATCGCAAAAGAAACCTTAATATTTTCTACAAAAACAGAAAAATCGATGGATCAGAAGAAAACAACAAAGGGTCGTCAAAAAATAGCGATAGAGAAAATAGAGAAAGAAAACGATTGCTACGCGACGTTCTCAAAGAGGCGGCAAGGATTGTTCAAGAAAGCGAGCGAGCTCTCCACCTTATGCGAGGCCGACGTCGGCCTCTTCGTCTTTTCTCCCACAGGAAAGCCCTTCTCCTTCTTCCACCCTTCCATGGAGCCTGTTGTGTCTAGGTTCCTATCGGGAGGCGGGGGCAGGGGCGACGACGCGTCTCGGCTGGCTGAGGCCTTCTCGAGAAGTAGGGTTCGCCATCTCAACCAAATGATTGAGAAGATTGGGGAGAGGCTGGACGATGAGGAGGCGAGAGAGAAGGAGTTGGATGAAGCGGCGACGACGAGGGAGAGATGGTGGGAGATGGGTGTTGAGGATCTTGACAAGGAACAGGTTGAGCAGTTGATTGCTTTCATGAAGAATTTGCAGTCGGAGTTGCACAAAATGTTACATTATTAAATATTCTTAAATTGTTTGCTACTGTTTGTCGATTTATGTTGTGATTATTTTCGGTTTTTTTATTATTACAGGTGTCTTAGTTACTAAGGAGTATTATCATATTATTTATTATTTCAGATAGTCCCTTTCAAAACCTTTTCACTCCCCCATATCTATTATGTAAAAACTACAAAAAAATCATATTCCACATTAAACGTAGAAACTTTTGGAACCTAAGTGTCATATTCTTATATACTCCCTCCATCCCAGATAATTCGTCCCAGTTCATTTTTCACACTCATTTTGCAAAAATAATAATAAATAGGTAAAGTTGAGAGAAAGTAAAATAAGAGAAACAATAATGTAGATAAGACTATTCTCTACATTATTCTCTCTTTTACTTTACTTTCTCTCCACTTTAACTATTTATTATTATTTTTGCAAAATGAGTGTAAAAAAGGAACTGGGACGAATTATCTGGGACGGAGGGAGTAATACATATGCATTAAAAATTAAATGTAACATTTCTAATGGCAATTATGTTAATTTGTCCAAAACGCAGAAAGCTTTGAAATTTAGGTGTCATATACTTAAATAATAGTACTATGGATATAAAAAAAAAAAAATTGCTCCCTCCATCCCACTTTAGGAGTCCCATTTAAGTTCGGTACGGGTTTTAAGAAATGTAAAGGAAAGTGAGTGTAAAGAGATAGTGGAATAAGAGTCCTACTTTTATGAGTATTAGTTTTATAATATAATAATATGAGTGGCCTATTACCATTTATTGAATATTCCAACTGAGACTCCTAAAGTGAGACACCAAAAAATAGTCAGGACTCCTAAAATGGGACGAAGGAAGTAAAATGTAACGGTTCTAATGGCACTTCTATTAATTTCTTCAAAACATGTCTTTTATATATGTATAAATACACATTAAAAATATTAAATTCTTGTATTTAAAAAGGTACTCGCTCTATCCCAAAGTAATTGAAGCTTCTTTTAGGCATGACATTTAAAAAATTGGCATGTTAAAGGTTAAAGTGAATAAAATAAAGTAAGAAAGAGGAAAAGAAAGTAAAAAAAGAGAGAAGATGAAGTTTTTGCTAAAAAGAAAAATAACTAATTACTTTAAAACACCCTAAAAAAGAATATAACTCAAATATCTTGGAATTGGGGGAATAGTCTTGTATAAGTTCGAGAGATGCCTCTAATATGAGTAAAAGGCAAGGGATGTATATTGTGTAATATGGTGGATTTATAAAGGCCCAAGGGATGATATGGTGGATTTAAACAAATTAATGAAATGGACATGAAAAGGCCCAAGGGAAGTATATTGAAATTCTCAAATTCCCCACTATTTCACTTCCATTACAAATCATATCAAATGTTTAAGAGTAAACAACCTCGATATCCCACTCATCAATAAATGAAGAGAAAACAATCACAATAAAGTGGTACGTGGAAATGGCTCTTATTTTAGAGGATATAGAAGAGGTTTTAAATTTTTATTCAATTTTTCAAAACTGAATTACATCAAGTATAAATAGAAGCATCTACATATATATGAAAAATAGTTGAATATAAGTATTGGAGAATATGATAGTATGTAGTAACATTGTTAGAAAAATAAATTTATTAAAAATAAATTAGACTAATTTTTTTTAGAAAGTCCAATAAAATCTATATTGTGGATGAAGGGAATATTTGTCATGTTGTTACAATTGTGATTAATTTTTGTTTGCATTAGAGCATCTCCAATGCAAATAGGCCAGTCATAGGCCAACCACTCTTTCTCCCTGCCACGTCAGCATCACTAAAAATCCACCTGCCACATCAGATTTAGGCCAGCCGCAATAAAAATAATTCAAAAAATACTACATTTACGGAATTAAATTTACGACACATATACGGGAAAAATTCGTTAATTTTATTTAAATAAAAAAAAGTACATTAACTCAAAATAAAAAAAATTACATAATAAAAAAAAATTCGGGCTTCCACACACGAGCCACCGCCCCACTCTACTCCTCACTAATTTATTAAAAAAATACATTAAAAAATATTAGTATGCCTTGAATCCGTTATAGTCAGCGAGTCAGGGGGTCAAGGGGGCGACGCCCCCTTGCCATGGGGGTCCGGGGGCGCGGAGAGGCCCCCGACCCGACGCTATGACATGTTTCTGTTTTAGGTCTTAATTTTGTATTGGGTCTAGCCTGTCGTCTGTGTGCCTATTTAAAAATTATATAATTAAAAAAAATTCATAAAAAAATACATTAAAAATGCAATAAATAAAAAAAATGCATAAAAAATACATTTAAAAAAATACATCAAAAATTTAAAAAAAAAATAAAAAATAGCGCTGGCCGATTGCTGGCCGATCTGCACGTCACAATGGCGGCCAGCGCCACGCCACCGGCTAGCCCACGCCGAAAATTTAGCCGATTTCCCGCTCGCCTACTCCAATGGTTCGGCTAGCGACGCGAATCGGCTAGCCGGCATTAGAGATGCTCTTAGACTGACCTATCTTTCAAATCTTAATTACAGATTCCTTATCCTCTCAGGCTCTCCTTGCTGTAGTTGGCAAAAGGATTGTAAAACGAAATGTAGGAATACAACAAAGTAAGGGGGTAATAATTTTGTAGTGTAGTAAAATATGTAATTTAAAGCAATGCGATGTGATTAATGAATCGGGTCGGACCCGGTGTGGCACGTGACATCAGTGATCCAACGGCTCACACACCACGTCTTCTTCTTCCTTCTTCTTTCACCCAAGTCCAAGTGTAATCGTACGCGCACCCTCTCTCACACACTACACGCACTGCGCCCTTCCCCATCTCTCTCTCTCACACACACGCACAATATAACCGCCTGCCTTACTTTTTCTCGTATACCTATTGCTAGGGTTTCCTCGCGATTGAGGATATTCGCGATCGGCCCTTCTGCCGCTCTCGTCTCCGTTTCCGTTTCCGTTTCCGTTTCCGTCTCATCCACCAATTCAGGTGCGTTTTTGCTTTTCAATCTCGTTCTTCAGATTTGTGATTTGTTTTGTTCTGTTGAATTTTTTTTTCTAATTCTGGCCGTACTCCCTTATACGGGAATTGTTGTTTTTCTAGATGTTTAATAGGGTGGGAAAGGATGGAGTGCTGAGTGAGGCTCTATGTCGTGTCTAATTGTGCCTAATTAAGTGTCTAATTGTGTCTATTAAGTGTTTAAGCTGGTGTGGTTGTAGTTTCTGCTGTTGCTCCACACCCCAACCCCTCGGCCAACGTCACTGGTTGAGGGTTTTTCGTTTCTCGGACTGATTGGTTGTTATTTTATTAATCTAGGGTTTTGAATTGAAGTGGAGCTTTATCTTGAATCTGGGTTATTTGTTCGAGGTAATGTTACTGTTGAATGGCGATTGAAAAGAATAGCTTTAAGGTAGCACGTTTTGACCTGGAGTTTCAATCCCCTCACAGTAGGGATACACATACACCTATGTCTAGCGATGACGATGCAGATTTTCAGCGGAATCCTGGTGCTCCTGCTGTTGAATCTGATGATGATGATGATGATGAATTTGATGATTGTGATTCCGGAGCAGGTTCAGATGACTTTGATTTGTTGGAATTGGGTGAATCTGGCGAGGAGTTTTGCCAGGTTGGCGATCAAACATGTAGCATTCCTTATGAACTGTATGATCTCCCAGGGTTGAAAGATGTGCTCTCCATGGAGGTTTGGAATGAGACTTTAACCGAAGAAGAAAGATTTGGTCTTTCCAAGTATCTGCCTGATATGGACCAAGAAAACTTTATGTGTACGCTCAAAGAACTATTTTCTGGTGATAATTTGCATTTTGGGAGCCCCATTGATAAGTTGTTTGAGATGTTGAAGGGAGGATTATGCGAGCCAAGGGTGGCACTCTACAAAAAGGGTTTGAATTTTTTTCAGAGAAAACAGCACTATCATACCTTGCAGATGCATCATAACGGTTTAGTAAACAATATTTGTCAGATTAGAGATGCATGGATGAATTGCAGGGGGTACAGTATTGAGGAGAAGCTTCGTGTATTGAACATTATGAGGAGTCAGAAGAGTTTGATGAATGAAAACATGGAAGAGTTTCAAAGCGATTCATCTGATAGGGAAGAGTCTGCTGATGGTTTGTGGGACAAAAGGCTGAAGGATTCAAAACTTGTTCAGAAGACAGGTCGTCATTCAGCACACAGCATGGGTCCAGCATCAGATATTTCTTCTCAAACCCGGAAAACCAAAAGCAACATGGAATCAGCCAAGTTTGAAAAACGATTTCCTAGAGGAACTCTGAAGCTGGGTGGATCTAAAACCACTTCAGGGAGAGAGTTGGCAGAACCTTTTTCTTCAACTCACCCTGGACGCTATGGTTTGGGACTTCCTGACTCTCATTATAATATAGATTCAGGACGTGACCCTTCTGCTGCAGTTGGGAAGAATGATCAGGTTCTAGAGTATGATGATGAGGAAGACACAATGGTTGAAGTGGCAGTCCGTAGAGATCGGAATTTACATCGAGTTGGGGTAAACGATAAGTCTATAGCTTCTAAATGGAAGAAACATGAAGAGGATAAAGATAGTTTTATGCAAAGTCATATGTCAGGGAGGAACAATTTACATGCTCTTGGGAGGAATAGGGCTATCAACAAGTTGTCTGATATCAAGGTCTTAACTGCAAAGCCATCTAATGCAAGAAACATGTATGACAGTGGAAAAAAGGTTAAATACTCAGAAAATCATCAGCTATTTACTGCTGAAAATCAGATGAAACTTGGTAAGGGTCAGAAGTTGCATTCATCTTTAAAAGGAAGTCAAATGGAACTTTTAGATGCAAATGATCCTGCGTGGCTTAAACATGAGGGGATTTTCCCCACCACTGATTTGAACACCAGAAATAAGAAGTGGAAGATGAGTAGGGAAGGCATTGATCTTAATGCGAATGATAAATTTTTGCCCACTGAATATAGAGCCAGGCCTTCGCAGGATAAGTTCCAGGGAAGTTCCCAGAATGGAAAAAGAGACGGTGTTGGAAACAGAGTTGGGTTGTTTTCCAAAGCTGAAGACACAGAATCAGATTCATCAGAACCTATGGATGAGGATGATGATGATGATGATGATGATGACAATCCGTTGATGAGGAGCAAGTGGGCTTACCCTGGTGGTGTGCCAGAGCTGAGACTTGGCTCAGATGCAAAGAAGTCCCAATTTTCAGAGAGAGATGAGAAAGAAAGGTATCCAATGGGTGATGGATCATCACATTCTCGAATGATGCAGGATTATAGCCACACCCTAGATATGATGAGATCAGAACAGAAGGGTAAGATGCATGATGTTGCCCACTTTAATATGTTGCCCAAAGATTTGAATAAATACTATTATCCAGGAGGGATTGGCACTGAAGAACAGCATCAGATCCACCCATTGGGAAGAAATGGCCATGTAGAAGGGACCCATGGTGATAATTTCCAAGCGCCATTGAAATCCTCTCTCGTACTGGGTAGAAGGCGGAAAGGTGAAGTTCCTCATGATTTCAGCCATCTTCAATCAAACTATATGCAAGGCCATCAGTTTGAAAATGATTTATTCTGGACTCGACCACCAGGAGCATCTAATGGGCTACCTTTCAAATTGGGGAAGAAAGGCCACTTGGTTGACTTGTCTGCTAGTCATCATCCTGAAAGATCAGATATAGCATTGCTAGGCTGCAATGCTCTCTCAAAAAAGCGGAAAGTAAAGGACGACCTGACCTACTTGGAATTGCAAGAAAATAATCACTTCCTTCATGCTGATGCTGAGCCGCAGTTAGATGATGTCAGTTCTTCAAGGAAACGGGGTAAACACAAATTAGAGGAGGCATCTGATAGTCTAGAGAATGGAGGTCCTCAGCCTCCTGGTATGGAAATGGAAGTAGAAGATATTGAGGCAGAAACTAAGCGGCCCAAAAAGTCATTTCCCTTGATCACACCTACGGTTCACAATGGCTTCTCATTCTCTATAATTCATCTTCTTTCAGCCGTTCGTATGGCTATGGTTACACTGTTTCCTGAAGATTCTTCAGAAACTGGAAAACACCCTGATAAGACTGATGCTGAACAGGGGGTCAAGGAAGAGCAAAGCAGCAAGCAAGAAGATGCTATTGCTAATTCAAATCCAAGCATGGGCGTTGACGCTTCTATGCCATTATCCCTGGCAAATGTTCCTTTCCTCACTGTTCAGGAAATTGTCAATCGTGTTAAATCAAATCCTGGTGATCCCTGTATTCTTGAGACACAGGAGCCACTTCAGGATTTAATTAGAGGCGTCCTGAAAATTTTCTCATCCAGGACTGCTCCTCTAGGAGCAAAAGGGTGGAAACCACTTGTTGTGTATCAAAAGTCCACAAAAAGTTGGTCATGGATTGGCCCTGTATCTCATAACTCGTCTGATTCTGAGGCAGTTGAAGAGGTGACATCTCCAGATGCATGGGGCCTCCCTCACAAAATGCTTGTCAAAGTAGTTGACTCATTTGCTAATTGGCTAAAAAATAGTCAGGAGACACTTCAACAAATTGGCAGTCTCCCTGACCCTCCTTTGACACTGATGCAAATGAATTTGGATGAGAAAGAAAGGTTCAAGGACCTTAGAGCTCAGAAGAGTCTGAATACCATTGGCCCTAGCTCTGAAGAAGTAAAAGCTTATTTTCAGAAGGAAGAAGTCCTTAGGTATCTAATACCAGACAGGGCTTTCTCGTACACAGCTGTTGATGGAAAAAAATCAATTGTTGCACCTTTGAGGAGGTGTGGTGGCAAACCAACGTCAAAGGCCCGGGATCATTTTATGTTAAAGCGTGACAGACCACCACATGTCACAATCCTTTGTCTGGTGAGAGATGCTGCAGCTAGATTGCCTGGAAGTATTGGGACGCGAGCAGATGTATGCACATTAATTAGAGACTCGCAATATATTGTGGAAGATGTGTCTGATGCACAGGTCAATCAGGTAGTTAGTGGAGCGCTGGATCGACTGCATTATGAGCGCGATCCTTGTGTCCAGTTTGACGGAGAGAGAAAATTGTGGGTTTACTTGCATAGAGACAGAGAAGAAGAAGATTTTGAGGATGATGGGACTTCATCCACTAAGAAATGGAGAAGACAGAAGAAAGAAGCTACTGAACCTTCTGAACCTGGAGATGCCAGTGTTGCTTACTCTGGACCTGCGGGGCAACCAGGGTTTGATTCGGTATCTGATCTTAATGCTGACACATTATGCTTGGATGATGAGAAGAGATCTGATCCGGAATATCAAAATGGTAATGATCAGGTGGAGGACAATGCTGAAATTAGCCATGGTTCTGATCCTGGTCCAGCACCAGGGATGTGGAATGGCCTTGGTCAGAAATCTACTGAAGAAACTAAGTTAATCTGCCAAGAGAATTCGACTAATGAAGAATTTGATGAGGAAGCATTTGGTGGGGAGCCACCAGCATAATTGTTGAACATAAAACCTTCATCGTTAGCAGAAAAAAGGTATTACAATGCAGCTTACAGTGCTGATGCAGTGTCTAGTTTGTTCTTGATTACTATTGCTCTCTCAGATTTAGAGAAAATGACTTTTTGAGCATGTCAGCATCCTGTGTAAAATAATGATCATGACAGGCTTAAAAATGGTTCTGTTGTAATATCTTTTTATAGGGAACATGAATACTTTTTTCACTTCAATGATAAGATCTGCTGGGGCCTTATTCCAGTTAAGATGGCATCTGAATATGTGCTTATGTATTTCGTACATGCTGGTATAAAGATATTTGAAATATCTGATCTTTCTAGCTTGGCTTCCCAGCCAATTGTTGCATTACAGAGGTCCCCCTACGCTGGTTGCAGAATTTCTTCTTTGTTGGAGACGATGAAAGAGTGGTGGTGCTACTGCTAGCGGATGTCATGATTCATGAATGTCATTTTGGTATATTGATTTCAAGTCCGTGTACATATATCCATAATTACCCTCTTACTTGGCCGTATAAAAATTTTTATTTTAAGAGTTGTCCATTTTTAACAGGGGGTGTTTTACTATGATAAAGATGAATAGATAGATTATAGGCAATCTATCATTGGTGTTGATGGATTGATTAATTTTTGAGTTTTTATCAACCTTATTTTTCAAACACTCGGTTACATATTACATCTATCCATCTATTATGAACGTAACCTTTGATGTAAGAACACATTGTTCCCTTCATACATGCATTGAATTCCACTAAGCAAAATGGTGTTGTTACATATGGCTTCTACCACAATTTTATCAATTGGACTTGGTATTCACTGGCATTGTTGGCATGAGCCTAGATATGATAGTTTTTTCGCCTTTAAATAAAAGAATTTGGAAATGCGAACCTCATGTTGCTTATGTAGTCGAAGATCACGTAGTACACTAACAGTCCCTCTGAAAAGCTAATTAGTTTTTCCGGCTCGACCAATGGTTAATGCGGTCTGCCATTGGTTCGATTTTTAAAATCTTGTATATACTCACATGCATGGATAAAATATTTCATATTTCTCTTATTTCTTTGCACATTTAAATTAATTTTTAGTTTATAAGTTAACTTATGAATATTAATTTCTGAATCAATTATTGGCTTATTGCGTTTCTGGAATCCAAAATAAAATTTGGAGTACTGTATAATGGAGCATGGACGGAATAATGCGGAAAAAGGCTCACATAAAGGCCCATAAGTTATCTCCAAATAAAATCTAGTAATTAGTTTTTTCTGAAAATATTTATTCAAAGTAAAGGGTAAAATAGAACACCATTGTACTATATATTATAAGAGGTGGACATAAAATTATTGCTTTTTTTGTACTGAAAAATTATTCGGCTTCAATTTATTTTTGTGATGATTGATCAAGGTTATAAATACTTGCTATAGACAACTTTGTAAATAATGGTTCCTCATCTGAATTTTTATTAACTAGGGCTAGGCTCTAATTAATCATGAATAATTCTTATAATTTGCTTCTATATATATGGAAAGTATCTCGACAGTACAGATGTATGAATAAAATCACACATTAGACAGTGATGTATTGACTTAGGTAAAATCATGAAAATGATATGCAACATAGTATAGCACCTAAGAATAAGATCGGATCCTTACAACTTGAGTTCAAACATATCATTTTTGCACCCAAAAAAAATCACAATTATATAAAAAGTGCAAGAAAGCGTTGACCTCTTGCCTTAGATTGGACAGTTGTTGACATTTAACATTTAAAGCCTATTATTTAGGAACAATATGGCTTCTTTTTCAATTTGTAGGCGAAAAATGAAAAATAGAATGAAGATGACTTTGTGGTGTTTCTTCTTGATCATCATTCTATTTAGATTCTAGAACATGGCAAACTGATTGATGTCTGAAATCCCACTGTGGCAAGTCAAGATTTGATAGGTGTTGTGTGTGAAATTGTCTCTCTTCTAACTCACAAATTACAGCCAAAATGCATTGGGGCACTAGCAAGCAACAAGCTGAAAATGACTTTTTCCTTTATCGAGAATAATATGTGCATTTGGACTTCATAACTATCGAAATTAGTGGAATAATAGTATTTTATTTCATTAAATAAGACTTATTTGAAGTTAATTTTGTAGAGATTTGGAGGAAGGCTCAAAGTCAAAGAGGCTAGGCAGATCAGATAGACATAATCGATAGTGGTTGCTTTTCTCTTTCGGCAAATTTTATTAACTGTTACCTATTTCTTGTTTGGACCCATGAGTGTCATACTATTATGGGCCACTTATTTAGTTGTAAATTTTCTTCGTCTGTTAGAAAACAAACAGTATATTACGGAATTGTTATGGGCCACTTATTTAGATATTGCTTTCTTCTTATATAACAAATATTTCATTCATCCATAAGTGATTTGACATGAAATTTTATAAATAAACATAAAGAAAAGTAGATAGAAAAAATGAATAGAATATAGATAATTCTTTATTATACACTTACGTTTTGCAATAGAATGTGAATGTGATATTCATTTATCTTCGTGGATGCGATAGACTTGCTTGTCATAGAAACTTGTAGGTAAATATCAAGCTCATCAGTTATCAATAAATAATGAAAGCAAAACAATACCTACAAGATAATTCATGTTTAATCTAAACAAAAGTTAAATTCTTGTATCTCTTGTTTTTCCTTTAGTTTTCCTATTTGTAGGCTTGTTTCTAGTAGGAGTTACCCTTGTAAATGTTGGAGGGGTTGGAGGGGAGAGTGCAACTCTTGTGCTTACAAGATAAAACGACAGTTTAAAACATGGCCGTGTCGGTGTGTCACTTTGTTGTACTAATCTATTAGGTTCCATTTTTGCTTCTTCTGGTCCTTTAAATCTTACTATTTCTTTCAAAACTCAATAAACTAAAATAAACGAGAACTAAACCTAATTCATTTAGTTATTTTTACGCACTAAGAAATCCATGCCCAAAATTAGTTAACGCTGATTATTTACAAAACAGGGAGTATATCACAAATTATAAGTAATTAGTTGTCCATTTTATTACCATCTGTCAGAAAAATTGTGTAAAGTTATAAAACACTAGTTAAATATAATACTCCTTCCGTCCGCCATTAGGAGTCTCATTTGTGGGCGGCACGAGCTTTAAAAAATGTTAAGAAAAATGGGTGGAACAAAGTTAGTGGAATAAGAGTCCCACTTGTATATATTAGTTTTAAATAAAATGTGAGTGGAATGAATTAGTGGAAGGTGGGACCCTATTACCATTTATAGTAAAAGTGAACCGGGACTCCTATTCGCGGACGGACTAAAATAGAAAAACGGGACTCCTATTCGCGGACAGAGGGAGTACAACCCAATAAAGAACGAAGAAAATTGCACGGAAATAAACTGAAACAAATAATACAAATCAGAACTTTAAACCAAGTTGAGGATTCCTCATTCCGCAAGATGAAATACGCTCCGGTAGTGCTTTAAGATTAGCGTGTTGTCCCTAAAGATAAAACGGTTTCGTCTCTGAAGTAGCAGCACCGCTAGCAGTAGAGCTTCAGTGAATTGGATGATGGCGAAGAACAAAGTTGACAGAAAGACAAAGCTGGGAGGGAGATAGCTTATGAAGAGAATGATTGGTTAATGCTTTGTGTTAGAATGCATGGATGGCTATACCTTATTTATTAGTGTAGTTCAATGCATGTGAGGGTTGGAGTCAACGCAGTATGTCATCATGGTTTGACTGTAACCGCCGGGATTACAAGCCGATATGGGTGCCAGAGTTGGAGCTAGAGGCTGAACTTGGACGGACGTATCTGGGCACACTGCATTTCTAGGTTTGTTCGCAGATGTGGACATCCAACGTGTCAGCCATGTTTGCTTCATCGCGTCATGTTGACAATGTGGCTCGCTAACTTAGAGGTGATATGTTCTAAAAGAATTAGACTGCGCTCATATAAAGCCGACCAAGCCCAAAGACCAATTGTCAAGATCCAAGTCCGCAGCCTCAGCGGGGTAATGGCTCGCGCGTGTAGGTTCTACCGCTCATCTTAGTCCACTATAATTATTATACTCCCTCCATCCCTTAAATTTTCTCACATTTTCAATTTTTATCTGTCCCACAAAATTTGTCACATTTCACTTTGTACCATTTTTGGTAGTAGGCCCAACATTCCATTAACTTATTCCCACTAACATTTTATTATAAAATTAATACTTTAAAAGTAAGACCCACACCCTACCAACTTTTTCAACCCACTTTCCGTTACATTTCTTAAAACACGTGTCCAATCAAACCGTGACAAAATTTGGTGGACGGAGGAAGTATGTAATAATTTAGCCTATTAAATACATGTTTAATACCAATATGGAATAATTAACACTTGCTAATTAATCCCCGGGTTTTTCTCATAACTCCTTTATAGTTTCATTTTTTTGACCAACTTTAATCCATTATTTTTATGACCAATTCCAACACCATCTAATCCGAATATAGATCAATCCTATATCATTTGATTTTCACAAATTAAATATTTCATACAAAAAAGGTTGAAACCACAACCCTAAGGGCCCCACGGATCTCAGTCTAACAGTATTGTGAGGGGTGTTAAATCAGGGTATGCAGTGACCCGCTAAGGGGATGGCCTAACTCACTGCTTGCCAGAAGCCCACCTCCCAAGGCTTCACACTTGTGCCTGAGAGATGTTGCAACTACACGACGGTAGTGGATTTGATCATTGGCCAATCATACAAATCTGCCCCTCTGGAACTAACTGCGCTGCCCATGCGGACAAACAAATTAAATATTTCGTTACATGAACAACGCGGTAAAAAAATAAACAAATAAATAAATAAAAATAAATAAATAAATATTTGACTGGTTCCAATTCCAATTCCAATTCCAACACCATCAACACTAAATACTAGTAGCTCTTTAGATCACGTGTCTAAAAGCAATATCAGATTAAAATTATATTAAAAGGAAAATATTTTATTTTGTTGTGTTGGAGTCAATATTGAAAATAAAACTTATACTCCCTCTGTCTTACAATAAGAGTCACATTTTGCCATTGCGGTCTATCCCACAATAGGAGTCACGTTTCACTTTTACCATAAATGGTAAGTAGGTCACATATTCCATTAACTCAGTTTACTCACATTTTATTATAAAATCAATATAAAAAGTGGACCTCATATTCTACTCACTTTTCCAATCCACTATTCTTTATATTTCTTAAAACTCATGTACCCATCAAATGTGACTTCTACCGTGGATGAGAGTGAATATCAGATTACAATTTGATGAGAAATAAATATTACATTAAAAATTGGGTAAATGAATTTGCAGCCAACCATTGAACGAAACGTCTAGTGAAAAAATAAAAGAGGAAAACCACATCCCGTTGTCAGTGAGAAAAAGAAGTCACCAAGTGCAATAATTTCGAATATTGTTGAAATGAGAAGACATACACAGTGGGGTGCAATGCATCACTCTTGGAATTGGAATTCATACATAACATAGGGTATGGAGAGCATTCTTGTTGACTATACACCTCTTTCTAAATATTCATCATTCTACACCATATTCACATAAAATATAGAAATTCAAATTAGTTGACACCTCTTCAAGTACACGGACAAACGGTTTTACTACTTGTCAATCAAAAGAATTTAATATAACATCATTTGATTAAATAATACTAACATGGGAGAAAATCGGACTCTAATAATGATTAAACCGACCTTAATCTACCCTAAACCTACAACAAATGATTGAATTATGTATATGCCTCGCACATGGGTCTTCATTAAAAAACCGTTTTCATCTAATTATTTTTACTCATGTCTTTTTAAACATAATTAAGTGGTGGGGACATTCTATAATATTGTTGCGAGTTGGAGATAGGTATAGTCAAATCGTCTCACATGGTAGATTGTGACTAGTAACTGAGATCATAGGACCACAATTTAAAACTAAAAGTGCTTCTTCGTTAATGTTGATAGCACACACAAATTAGAGGATTAAATTTATACTAGTACATATTTTATGGAGTACTTATATAATTAAACTGCGATGTAAACATAAATCAATCCGAGCAATCATAGATATTTGCATGATTTGATCTAATTTATTGTTAAAAGATACTACTGCCATTTAATAAAATTATAAATTACTCAGTTACGAATGTTTGATTTCATAAGTGTAAATACTAGAATTGTACTACTAAATCAAATTGATTTGATTGTAGTGGCAAGCCTCATCAAACTGCACCGTGAATAGTAGCTCCTATATATAATAAACGTGATTGAGTGAGTGTGTAAATTTGGTTTTGGAAAAGTATCCTGTGTTCATGGCCTCAAATATTTATATGGGATCTTTGCTTTAATTCTTAGCAACCAAAAGCTAATATATACCCAATATAATATACGTAATAGCCGTCGATCCCACAAATTATATTTTATAGAAACCAAACTCTATGAAAATCTCGAGGAGCAACTTTAGATTTAAAAAAGGAGGCGTAAAATTGTGATTAACAAACAAATTAATTCACAATATAAGAGATTAATCTCTTGACCATTTAGACTGTCAAAAATGAAAATGGGCTTTGACTTGCTGTTGTATCGTAACCAATGTAAATTAACTTAACGAACCAAGGCCTGAGATTATTAATAATAGTACTTAGGTTTAACGATTAAATTCAATAGTACTTTTATTTTCAGATACGATGTGGATAATTTCAAGGATCTAAAATTTTAAAAAAAATCTTCCAAATGTTGGAAAAGTAAGTTTTGAAAAGGGTGGAGGGTGCTCAAGCTCCCCCATGAAGAAGATGAATGAACAAACACCTACATATAAGACCGATGTAAAATCGACGTGAACGGAACGTAACCGAAGCACTATAGGGCATCATGTAACATCGTTCATCTTTATAGGGAGTCAAGGTTTGAGGGATGCATGAAAAACGAGTCCCTTCCCCTTATTTATGTTAGTCATTTTCTCTCTCTCCATGCTAGTGCAGTGCCACATTTGCAAGTCAACGCACCTCCAAACGCATGACGTCACCTTCCACGTCACCCTCCAGCTTGTCCTGCCTCTTTAAGAAGTGTGTGCTTCGCCCTATTGCTTTCTATCAAATCTCACTCTCTTTCTCTCATACTCATACTACTAAAAACCTTCACTAAACCCCTCTACTTGAAAGCTGAAAACATGTACGGAAGCAGCAGGGGCGAACTCCCCTACGACTACACCTCCGAATTCCCACCACCGCCATTGTTCATACCCATCCCCGGCGCCGCTGAGCACGATTCGCTCTCAGCGTTGAGGTCGGAGATCGGATACACCAGCAGCGGCTGCAGCAGCTACGGCGGCTCCCCCACCCCCTACAGCCCCACCCTGATGCAGCGCAGTATCAGCAGCCTCTCTCTTCATGGAAACATGGACGCCTTCTCCGCCATCAACTCCTCCTCCCCCGCCTACTGCGACTACGACACCACCTCCGTCCGGAAGGTCCTCAGCACCGGCGATTTGCAGGTACCACCTCCACTTCACCCCATGCACCACACCACCATCTATGATATCAAAACAAGGTTATATTAGCAGATTAATAATGTCTGAGGTCAAAAGTCTCGAGTCTGCCTTTAAATTTCTATTCATTTATCAATAAAAACAAACAAGCTTATAACCTATATTGGTAATGGGGATCACAGCAGCAGCAGCAGAGCCCGAGAATGAACAGTCCGTTGATGAACGAGAGCAGTATTATAGAGAGCATGAGTAGAGCCAGTCCGTACAGCCCCGAGGAGAAGAAAGAGAGAATCGAGAGATACAGAAGCAAGAGGAATCTTAGGAACTTCAACAAGAAGATCAAGGTTTGGTTTCTTCCTTACAATTTTATATGCCAGGTAAGGTTACATATATGTACATGTAACAGTGGTTGTTTTGTTATTTCAGTACGAGTGCAGGAAGACGTTAGCAGACAGCCGGCCGCGAATAAGGGGGAGATTCGCGAGGAACGACGAAACAGACAAGGCGCCTCAGACTCAATCTCAATGGGAAGAGCACAACCAAGACGAGGATGATGAAAACTGGATCAATTTCATTGATTCGTTTTCGGCCAATCTCATGCCCTAAGGGAACTTATTTCATGGTTTCTGGTCCCATAATTAATTAATCAGGTGTTTCAGCCTTGTTGTTAGGGACTCTTCTTCCATAGATGCATGGACCATTAATACTTAGTCTATGTATCATGAGAGATTCTTGTGTAAAACCATATGATGGGTCAAATATTTCTTTAGACACAAGTTTGAATTTGAATAACAATTCTGGACCCATCTAACATTACTGTATAATGCAGTATAGTAATTGATACAGAAACTGATGGTCGTTATCATAGTCCACTTAAGTCACTATTATACATGAAAACTTGTCTATATATATCTCGTTTCACTACCCTTCCTATCCTGTTCCTATCGACGAATTTGCATTCCGCTAAAAAATATTCCCTCTGCAAGTGTATGTCAATATTCTCTTTCGACACCACCAACTAGATTATCACAACTTTAATCGGGTAGATACAGAAAAACGTGTCTTATGGAAATACAAAAACAAGTCGAAAACCAACAAAAATACGACCCACCTCAGTTGCTCGTGAAGATAAACTTTACCTACTACACAACTAAAGCATTTCTGGTTTTATAGCTAAGTAATATTCCCCCATTCTGTAAATATGTAAAAGACCATAAATACAAATCTAATTATCTCCGTACTTCAAACCAAACATAATTAGAGTATGAATCAAGAACTTCAAAACCATGAAACAGTCGACCTTTACAGCTATCCTCTATTAGATGAATATTGAGTAATTGTGGTTATTAAATTCTTGGCCAAGGAGAATCAGTTGAAAGACATTGTTAGTTAGATGCTATAAAATTATTGATTGTATTTTATAGAAATGTAGGTCTAAAGCCTACGCTAAAGAAACAGGCATGGGTGGAAAATAATGAAGATAATTAGATTGGAGGGCCATATAGTGGGATTAGATGCTTCAAAAGGAAATCCTCTAAATTGATCCCATCTCAAATTTGTGGGTTTTACGATACAAACTGAAGATTATATATTTTTCATTGTGGGCCTAAAATGATTATTTAAAAAAGAAAAGAGTTACTACTATTGTATTAGAATTTAAAGTACATACTCGTACAAATACAAAATGAAACAAAATCTCGAATAAATTCTACAAGAGGGGTAAATTACTGATTGTAGGGCAGGTCAGAGTTGGTGGGGCCACAAGCACAGGAAAAACAATCTCATCATAACCACTGCAATTTGCATTAGTTACAAATTGTTTGTAGTATACATAATGCTAAGCTACTAAATGCATGATGCACTTTTCCAACTTACATTAGTAAATTAGAAAGCGCATGTTTGGCTTTAGGAGCCATAATACACATTTAATATTGCAAAAGCAGGTGATTGCACAATCTCTTTACACTAATCATTTGGTCTCTCTCATGTTACTGAATCATTGATTTCAGCATTACAATAATGCAAAAATCAGCTCAGGTGAGGAAGAGAAGCAATTTGACTCAGAATCTGAATCTGGACTTTATTTCAATAAAGTCTAATACCCAACACAATGGTCCCTAGAAGTGGGGGAGGCCGGCCATTGTCGGCCGGCGGTGGCCTTTCCACTACCTCTATAAATCTTCTTACCTAAATCAAACCTACTTATATCTTCATCCATCTCACATATGTAAATACATTTATACTTACTTTTTAAACACACCTGCAATGAGATTGGTAAAAGTACCCGAAGAGAGTTGTGCGCGATCAAACCCAACGATCCTGCAACAACGACAAGGAGAAATCTTCTCTGTGACCTTTTCAGATTATTAGAGAAGATTTTCCAGAAAGATAATAATAAGTCAAATGCAAAAGGAGTTTCCATATTCATGTGGTAATTTAGTATGTAGAATAGGCATGTTACAGGGTTCCAAGAATAGACAGTAAGTTGGATCCAACTCAAGGAATAAATAAAATCAGCAGCATTTTTATTTGAATATTAACCTGATGCTAAATGAGTCCCTGTTATGTTGGAAAAGGATATGTCCAAGGCAAAAAAAGTAGCAGACAGCAGCCACTCTCACAGTTTTTAATATGAAAGTGAGATATTGCCCTAGCACATGCAAACCACTACTAGCTTCCAATCAGCAAGTCTAAGACAATAAACAATATTAGTGTCGTAGGGTGGCCTCATCATTCCTCAAACCTTCAAAATCAAAGCATCATATAAGCTGCTATGAATAGTTCTTCAGTTTATTCCAACCTGATGAAGCAGGGCATATACTCAATGATCCTTTGGTTGTCTGAAGGGCCATAAACGATATAAACTGAAACAGTAACATTTCACTGAAGCAGTAGTCCAATTCACTTTGTTAATGATAAATCAGAGATTCAAGCACATAGGAGAAGGAAATGTAGGATAAGCGCTTAATATTATTAGCACAGATAAGAGCCCTCGTGATTTTTTACAGATCAAAAATAGTCAGATGTTTTACATCTTTTTGCTCTGGAAAATAGACTTCTACAGATCACATGTGACAAAATAGAGAGGAATGTACACTTCCAGCTTGCTAAAAGGAACTATTCAGATCTGAGAGTTCATGTTAATAACAAACTCAATGGAATGAAATTGGTAATCATTTGTTCATTCATATAAAATTGCTTCCACTCACAGGTACTATCACTACTACATAAAAGTCAGAAAAATAGGTTGAAGTAGCAGTACAAGCCTTAATCACTGCTTTCGTTTGGTGGGGGGAGGGGCATTAGCAAATTAATAGGAAAAGTTGCAAAATTAAAGATATACACTTTTCCCTATAGGGAAAGCAACATCTCCCAACATGACTCAACACAAAATACAATAATTCCATGCCTCAGCTGTTTCCACTAAACCTTGAGAAGCAGAGCAATCCCTACTATATCTGAATTCTGATACAAAAAAATAAGTAAATCTATGTGACAATCTTACATACTAGCTTGGTCTTTACTTTCGGGGCTTCTTCTTGGAAGGCTTGGACTTCATATAACGCTTGAATGGAAACAAGAAAGGTTGATGAGACGACTTTCCTTTTCTTTTATTTATTCCTGCAACAGATGAAAAATAAAATCAACAATGACAGTTCATTATTAGTTTTCTAAGAATTCTCGCAAAGGATTAAGTTGAGAAATTTATCATGCAAACTCAGATCCCACAAAATCTCATAATAAACGGATGGAGTAAAATGTACCTGAACGAGATTTAGAAAAGCCTTGACAATCAGGGAGTGAATCTATCTGCTTCAACTCGACCATCACGTCATCATTTGTTGGCTCATCAAATTTTGTTATCATATTTGAAGACCCCTCTAGAGGCGACCCAACACCAAACTTAATAGAACTATCAGTAATTTTACTACACTGTCCTCCTTCACCATAACCATCTTCATAGGAGATGTGAGGTGATACCAAGGGATACTCTTGCCTATTTTCAATGGCATTTTTGTTGTGAATTTCATCCATTCTGTTACCTTCATTTGCACATGCACCCTTTTCTAATAGATTTTCCGTACCAAGATCTAATGGAAAGATAGAGGAACTAGATTTATTCAAGGGATTGGAAAGTTCTACAGTAACATGGTTGTCAATAGCTAACGTATTGCTCTTTGTGATACTAACTTGTCCACCACCATGTAAAAAGTTTCCTTGCTGAACAGGGGATGGGGGATCTTTTAATTGGGTTTCAGATGCAACAGTATTTTGTTCCAAGTCATTTGAAGTCTTTATAATTTCTTCAGAATCTGCGGAATTAACACTGAAAGTGGGCAAAGACAATTGTGACGAATCTCCCGAACCTGAAATCTGATATTCTCCCTGTGCAACATCAAAGGAAACTTGATCACGTCCTAGAAGAGGTGGAAGCGCAAGTTTTGCATCCGGAACATAACCCAATTGAACTTCTGAATCTTGACAATCAGAGTTAGCATAAATATTAGTGGCACCAGATGGTGACGTTTGACCTTCAGGCAGATCAACAACCCCCTCTGGTTCATTATTCAAATTACCAGGACCGTCTTCATTTTTAAGCAGGCTGTGGTGTTGTTTGCGCAAAGTGTTAGCAACCTGCTTTTCATCTGAAGCACCCCCCTCAGTCTCAACGACAAGAAGAGCACGTTTATCCGCATCACACGGCTCCAAAGATGCCTTATTCGCAAATACCAGATCTTTGATCTGGAAACCATGTGCAGGCAGGCCATTCAAATTTGAGGTGAAGTTGATGGTTTTCACATTTTCTTTTACAGTTTTCGAAATAGAAAAAGACTTCTCCATGTCTTCCAATAGCACATCACCCTGGCCACTAGAAATAGGATCCCATTTGAGCCAATCATCAAACACAGATTTTGATGTAATGGATTGTCCACCAGATGGTATCTCTTCAACTTTAACAGCCTCTTTGTAAAAATGTTTTTTCCTTATTGCATTAGCTAGGAGAGATCTGAAGACATACAATAAATTAATTAAGGACATTTAATATATTTCCACTAGAAAATGCAACAAAGTTGACAAACAACATGTCTATAGCTTAAGCAACTCACACACCTACAGTTTGAGGAGATAGCTGCTTTAGCACGTTCTCTAGAGAGTCCCAGCAAAAAGAACAAATTTGCTACATCTTGAGGCCCTCTAATTTCAGAGGCAGAAGAGGCATCACTACATATAATTAAATTTTTCCCTCGAGTCCAATCAACAAGAAGCTGGAAGATTAAACGGTTAGAATGGTCTAATAAAAATGAAATAGAACTTTTTAGAAGCAATGAACTAACAGGCAGACGAAAATTCCTCATGAAACACAAGAGTGATTGTAGCTATGCATACAATGTATGGCGTGGAAATTCAGAACTTGGGAAGTTAGGGAATCTGAACACATCTAGAACATAATATAGGAACAGTGAACCCTCAGTAACCACTGCTGCACTGCAGATGGAGATCTAGGCTAGTTTGACAGTTAGATTATCTTCTGATGCAATATATAACAGCATGTATCCTCTGGAAGCTTTGGGTTTCAAATCACAGTGGTTAAACATACACAAACAATCTCATGCAGAATATTGTATATTCACCTTGCAATTGGATATCATTTTTCGTTTTGATTCTGGATCACCAATCAGATCAGAGTATGTGATCTCAAAGTACAACCCTCGCTGCACACAAAAGATGCAAAAATATTACCTTAAAATTATCAAACAGAATGGTGGAAAATATCTATAGAGAGAGGTAAAGCATTCACCAAACACTAAAAAATAAATTGTTCATAGCATTTAGTCCAGCATTTTATCCTTCAACTATTTTCACCTGACATAGGAAATAATGGCCATCTCTACTCCAACAGTTACATAAGAATCAAAATTGGCATTCTCAGATATATTTGGTATAGCCCCTATTTTCCGAAGCGTTAGAAAATACTACAGTTTATGATACCATGTTGTGACTATCTCAGGAGCAAACTCCAATTGGTACTTCAGATCTCTTCAGTCAAGAACCGAACTAATTTAAGAAAACTTTAAGAATGTGTGGAAGCTAGCTGACAGCAAGATTTAACATCTTAAGGGAATTACAGTTTTAACTAAGTTCTATGTACATCCTAAAGAAAGCATTGACAAATAGTGGCTAAATCAATATACTCTTAATAAACAAATATTGAATAAAAGTACCAGCAATAAGGCCCAAACTACACAGATTGCAACAATATACCACAGAAAATATATGCAAAACGAAACAACATAATACAGAATGGCACAGAAGGAACCTTAATTGCAGCTTTGATCATCGGCTGCCTTAGCCTGAAGCTGAATGAGTCCATCTTCGAGAAATCAATAGAGATCATATCAACCTACACATTCACCATCAAAAGGCTCACGCTAATTATAAATATTTAATTGCACCAAACAAGGTTAATCGGCTAGAATGCAGAAACCTCCGAATTTTGACAAGCCTGATCAAATGCATCTTGTCTAGTAGGCCTAACGGAGACGATGTCATAGCTTCGCAGCACAGGGTTACCGGAATTAAGAGCCAAAGCCTGGGCGGAATTAGTGACGACGAGGGTGAGGCGGGTGTACTGGCGGAAGGGGGCTGCACCGGCGACGTGTAGAATGTCGCGGTGGAACTTGACGGAGGCAAAGAACGAAGAGGAGGAGGGGGTGAGTGTGGAGATGGGGAAGAGAAGGATGGAGCAGCGGTCGGATTCGGACATGACGCCTGTGAGGGTGCGATTGTAGGCGACGCCGGTGTAGCCGAGTTCCATGGCTTTCAGGGCGAGCTTCAGGCGGCGGCCTCTCAGGGAGGGTTTGTCGACGGCATGGCGGTCGGATTCCCGGTAGGGTATGCTCAAGTCGAAGAATCCCATATGCGGCGTCGCGGCGGGGGACTCTCTGTTTTGGTGGCGGAGAGCCGAAGGGTTTATGAATTTACCAATATTTCTGTTAATCTGTTTAACATAGATTAAATTTACTCTATTAAGATTGATTGTATTAAGATTGATTGTAGTAGGACTTAACCTAATTTCTTCTTTTGTGTTGGGACTTTCACCGCGAACCAAATAAGTATTTATACTATTATCAGAATTTGCGTCTATCCTCGTACTAACCAAATCTACCTAGGGTGCATTTGGAACATGGAATTGAAATTCTATGGAATTGAATTAAAAGTCCAAATTCATTGTTTGGCATTATTACATAATTGATATAGAATTATATTATAATTCCAAATCTATTATTTGGTAACTTAAAAAATTAACATAAATTTGGAATTAGTTTGATTTTTTTTAAATAATATTCACTTTGAACAAAATACTATATATTATTTTTTATTATCTTTTGATAATTACTTTCGCATTCATTTTGAACAAGATACTATATATGTGTTAACTAACTAAGTAAATCTAAACTTTTTTTCTTATATTCCAAAGATAAAAAATACTATAGAATTAGTACGTAATATAATAGTATATAAAAATAAGCAACGATGATTAATTATGTAAGTGAAGATACTTTATGTATAAAAGGCATGTACTAAGGTTTCAACAATACATTAAAAACTATTATTCTTCATAAACTAAGTCTACTAGTTTATACAGTACATAACATATTATATCCAAACAAAAATCAAATTGAAAGACAACTTACTTATCAAGTTGAGCTTTAGTCTAATACGCACCACAAAACATAACTTTTAGTCTAATAAGCACCACAAAACATTGTACCACAAAACCAATTCTATTACATATTTAGTTTCATAAGCACGACACTAAAAGTTACGCCTATTTTGATAATGAAGAAACATAGCTTCGGCTAGATTATCCCTAAATCTAGTCCACTCACTAGTAACTTGAACAACTGTAATTCGATCCGAGTGTTAAGCCTCTTCCGCATTATGATAATCACCCGGCAAAGTTGGTGAGTCTCTTCCCCCTCATTATGATCATCAACTTGTTGAGTAACTCTAGTTTGAATCTCAGCATCCACTTCCTCCAACAATGGATCATTAGGTGATTCTACTCGAATAAGATTGTGAAGAATAGCACAAGCATTGATAATCTTCACATGCGTTTTGACATAAAAAAAAAGATATTTCTCTAAGAATTTTCCATCGCTTTTTGAATAACCCAAAAGCTCTTTCTATCACATTCCTAGCAGTTGCATGTCTCAGATTATATAACTCCTTTGGATTTTGTGGATTGTTGCCTCTAGTGGACCACTCATTGAGATGGTATCGAATACCTCTATAAGGAGCTAGAAAGCCAGGTCCATTGGTATATCCAACATCTACTAGAAAATACTTATCTACGAGATAAAAAGTAAATTCTGATTATTACTTAAAGCTTAAATAAGATAACAAAGAGAAAAAATTGAAACTTGTTTACTAGAACATACCTTTAGGTACTATGAATGGATAATTTCTAGTAAGTGCATCTCGTAATACTCTGCTATCTGCTGCAGATCCTTCCCATCCAGGTAAAATGTATGTAAAGCTCAAATCACGAGAACACACAGCCAAAACATTGGTTGTTATCCTACCCTTTCTATTTCTGTATCTTCCTTGATGATTCAATGGAACACTTACTTCAACATGTGTTCCATCAAGTGCCCCGAGACAGTTCTACATCACGAAAGTATTAATTGATTAGTATAATTTTAGATAGATTTACACAAAATAAACAAATGGAATAATACTTACTTCAAACCAATCCCATTGTTCATCCTCGAAGCCATCCATGACTGTTTCTCGTTGGACAACATAATGACTTCCTACTTTTAGTATACTATTTAATACTACTAACAGTCTCTCCGGATCTAATGAAATCAAAGCCGACTTTTCGGTTTGTTAAATTAAAAGAGATGACATATAGAAACATGGCTACTACTTCTTCAACCGTGATATTTCTTGTGGTTTTCAAACCTATCTCTTTTAGCTTCAAACATAGCACAGTAAAGCAATGCCTAGTCAATCTAAGTTGTTCCTTACAAGTTCTGTCACTTCCGTAATAGAGCCGTCTTACATATAACTCGCGTGCTATGGAAAAGTCAAGACTGGGCTCTTTCACTATGTGTTGTTCATGCCATTGACTGACTAATGTAGCAAATTTCACAACTTGAAGAATAGTGAACACCTTAGTCGAAGAACTCTCAGACTCATCGTCACTTCCATCACCAGAGTTATACTCAGGAATATCCATGTACTAAAGTTAAAAGATAGTGAAAATTTATAAGCTATAAAATAATCACATTCTAACCATAATATAAACAACAACCATGACAAAACAAATTGAGGAAAAATGAGAAATAGGAGGTATGTGGCAGCGGATGTGTAATTAGCACCAAACATGCAGGAATATTCCTAGTTCAACTGTGAAAACTACACAAATAGCTGTTTGTGATTTCTGATTAATTAACTAAACTATACCTTACTCCATCAGGACCAAGTCAAGATCAGCAGAGCCATGAAACTCTCTCTCTCAGTAGGACAACTTCATCCCAACAACTTGGAAAATCTTACAAGACAAATCAACCTATGTTTGTGAAAGATAAAAACTTTGACAAGAATATGTGTGTGACTGACTGGCAAGGTTGCTGGCATAGAGAGAGAGATGTGCAGACCAATTAAACCAATTCTGAAGGAATCAGCAGAGTCAAGTGGAAAGACTAGGCACGTACAAAATTAGCTCTTTGAGTACAGAAACAAAGAATACTTATTATCATTTATCAAGTAGAATCAGCTAAAACGAGTTGGTTAAATTCTATAATCTCACATATATCAGCAATGTATACATAATTAGAGAAGGTGGAGAATAAAAAATGTTTACAATTTAGTCTTGAGGAAACAAGCAACCCAAAATTAGCAAGCAAGAAAACAAGCAGCGCATGTGTCCATATGCACATATAACCAGAAAGCTCAATAAATTCACATCTAATCACGTGGAACAAGTTATGTCCTTGTCCACACATAACATTCTTTCAAGCTTGAAAAAGGTTACCGTTTTTCAAATATTCAGGGGGCGTGTAGGCAAGGTTTGTGCTACAACTCTTCCCATCTCGGCTGTTTTTCATCAGCCCGAAACATGGAATCTGAGCATTGAGAGAAGAAGAATTTAATTCAATGGTCTACCTTTCCCCTGTCGAATTTGAAGAAGAGAAGAATCAATTTTCCCCATTTATTGTCTAACATAAAACACACAAGCAGGCACAAAAGATCACATTAATCTGCAATTTTACGAATCAAGAACTTATCCAGATAGATTCCAAGGAAATGCAAGCATACAAGTAACAAAAGACTCAAACCAACAATCAATTGCAGCATTCCAATCATTTCAACAAAGGGAAGTAACTTCTAAACAGACACACACCAAAATTCAAATACATACAGTGGAATAAATGCTTGGCAAGAGTGTCGTTGGGCATGAACTCAGCAATCACCAACCTCTCATCACCATCACAGCAATACCCAATCAAATTTGCCAATTAACCCTAGCTAACCAATACAATCAAGATTAGGAAAAATTAACCCTAGATAGCAACCCAAAAGCCAAAAACGTTGATTAAGACAAAACCCAATTCAACACAATTAACCCTAGCTAACAAATACAACCGAGATCTTAATTTTTTTTGCTAGATTTAAAAAAAAATGGGATTTAACTGCTTTGCAAATTCAAATGCAAAAACAGGAAAATACACACCCTAACATAAGAAGATGGTGGTAAATATGAATTTAGATGGGGAATAATTACCTTGATGAATCTGAATTTAGATGAATCGTTTGAACGTTTGAACAAGGTAAATCTGCAGAGAAGTTGCAAAGAATCGCGAGAGAGGAGAGAAGAGGCGGAAAGAGGGAGAAAATAATTATGACCCGTTTTTCTATTTTGACCCGGTTCAGGATCCGCGTGTTTTTAAGTTATGACCCAAAAATTGGAATTTTAGAATTCAAATTCTCTTGTTAAATTATAGAATTGAAATTATGGAATTGGAAACCTTGGAATTATAATTCAAAGCTAATTCTATATATTTTTGTAATGCCAAACAATGAAATTGGAATTGGAGCCTCCAATTCCAATTCCATAGCTCCAATTCCATGGTCCCAAACACAACCTTAACGTTTTATTAGAACTTGTATCTACCATATGTAACATTATTATGAGTCAATATGGAACATTATTATGAATCAATGTGAAGAACGTTGTTACCCGATTTTTGCCAACTTAGTAAATTAGCAGTCATTACTCGTGTCACTAACATTGTTACATGAATTACTACACTAACATTGTCACATGAATTACACAATTTATGTGTTGGGATACATAGAAAATTTTTTGATCATTAGAATTTGATATGAAGATTGAGGACTTTCAAAAATTACATGGTTAATTCATGAAATTCTCAAGACTATAATACATTTAGATAAGTAACCGATACAAGTATATTTTATTGCAGATTTTTTTTTCGTGGACAAAGCTTGTTTCTCTCTTTATTCCACTAGTTGTTTCTAATCTCGAATATTTTAGTCAAATAATATTTGATGCGAACTCTTCTTGTACAATTTCTTAAAATGTTTCACGAGAATTTGTTCGTGCTAGTCAACACAAAGTACCTAAGAGTATCCACTATAGTTGGCCGGGCCAAGCTACAAAACTTGGGTGGTCCAAAAGAAACGCCTCTATTACTATAGAACGGATTGTGTTATGTGAGTTAAGTAAAAGAAGAATAAAGTGGAAAATGAAAAAGGTAGAGAGGTGAAGAGAGAAAAAAGTAAGAGAGAGTAAAGTAGGTGTGGAAAAATGTGTTGACTTTTACTAAAATGGGAAATGACTCTATTACTATGTAATGTACCAAAATGACTCTATTACTATGGAACGGAGGGAGTATGATATATGAAAATTCATATCATTAAATATTTCATTATACTCCCCCATTCGCGAATAAGAGTCTCGTTTTTTCATTTTAGTCCGTCCGTCAATAAGAGTCCCAGTTCATTTTTACTATAAATGGTTTAAGTTATCATATTCCACTAACTCATTCCACTCACATTTTATTTAAAACTAATATACACAAGTGAGACCCGATGATAAGTCGTATTCTCGAGCCTTGGTTACTGGTCAGTATGTCGTGAAATGCATGTATTATTGCAAAACAGTTGCTCAAGTGTGCGGGATTAAAGGATCCAAGTCAGTAGGAGACGATTCGGGTGACGCAAGTGAAAAGGGCGCTAGAAGGGTGCAACATCTTGACCAGGATGCATGCCGGAGAAAAGGTTCAAGATGGAGAAGAAGGATAGCTGGGATGATCATTAACAATGGCATAAAAGTCAAAACTTGAAGGAAGTCTACCCTAAAAGCAAGGGCAAGCCTCCCTATAAAAGAAGCCACTTGGAGAGAGAAAGGAGTTCGCTTTTAGAGTTCGGCCCTTGGTTCTCGGTTCTAAAACACACTTAGTAGAATTCTCTCTAGAAGATCAGTTCCTTCAGCATTGTCCAACCTCTCGTTCCTCGCCACAGCTATGGTCACTTGACGTCCAAGAGTCTGCCGGAGAAGTCATCGATCCACCGTTCCAGCCAGTTGCCGTAGTAGTATAGCAGTATCATCGCTCGGAGTGGCCAACAATCGTTATTTTACTTTCTAGTTTAATCTTTACTTGTTTTCGTCGTTGGTTTTGTTGCAAACACTCATCGTTGTTGCCTTTTGAAGTACTTTGTGAAGTTCCAACGTTTTAATTATGAAGTTTCTATTTCGTATGTCGCTTTGGTTCGAGTTTGCTTCATTCTGCATAGGAAAGTTAGATCTAGTTGTTGCTTTTAATTTCTAAGTGCTTTCTTACCTGGAGTTGTCGATTTGAAGTTGTAGTTATGTTTAGTCAAATTTTTGTGCATGAGTTTCTGTTCTGCGCCGTGATCACCACCTTGCATGTCAGTCAGTAGAAGTAAAATTGCAGTTTCATCGTTTATTTTAAATTTGAGCATTTTAATCAATGGATCTTGAGTTTGAGGTTATGAATCTGAAGTTCAGTTAATGTGTTGTGTTTATCTGATTTTTGTTAATGCTTGGTGAAGAAGAAAACGTCAAAATCAACTTTAGTTTGGACCACTTTACTTTTAAGTTACTTTTGCTTTTGTTCCCCAATTTTCAGTTGTACTGTCCAGACCTGTCAGAGAGCCACCCAGCCACCAGATATGCCTTATAGTCTAAATTTCCTCTTTTAGTAACTGTCTACTTTTCATGTGACTCTGAGACACCTTGTCCCCTATTTCCACGAACACCACCACATGCCTGTTATTTTCACAACCACTAGTCAGTAGAGTGCCTCCTTTATTTCTTGCCTAGGTAAAATCTCAACCCAAGCATGGTAGCTAACCAAAAACACCCAGGAAAGTCACCGCAGTTATCTAAACGTGTCCATCCTTGTGGGATTCGACCCTTACCTCCACTATACTAATCAGTAGAAGTGGGTTGAGAAAAATTGTTTGAAGCCAGGTCTCGGTTGTCGTACCAACGACTCAGCTGGGTCGGGAATATCTTCCTGATCAGTTGGATACACTCCAAATTACATATGAAAACCGACTCATAGACCATAACAAGAGACCCCTTTCAAAATGGCGCCGTTGCCGGAGATGGATGGCGTTCATACCTGTTATTGTGTGTGATCTTTTTTGGTGTACATACTGTTTATAATTTTCCTTTTCTTTTTGCTTTCAGTTTATGAGAAGTGGCTCGGCTCCTGGCCAGTGGAGACCAAGGATACTTCCCCGAGGAACAATACTCGTTACCACTCGTTCCGGCCTGTCGACAAAGACTGGTCCGACCTAGGCACGAGCAGCGACGAGTAGAAAGAAGATATAGAGTACCAACTCCTGGAACTCCCACCCCAACCAGTAAGAACACTAGTGAGAATGGCTAACCAAGGTAAGGACGATCCCGAGCTCGCAACACTTACTGCACACGCCGACGGAGATCCCCCACGAGCCATAGTGGTCACCCCAGGCCAGACCGCCTGTGATGTGAAACCCCACGTGATTGCAATCCTACTGACGTACTGTTGGAAGAGTTACGATGGACCATACGAATTCTTAAATGAGTTCTGCAAAATTTGTAAGGCGCAGAGGCGGCCAGCAGGAGCAAGCGAGGACGACTACAGACTGAAGTCCCTACCTTTTATCCTAAAGGGAGAGGGCAACACTTGGTTCATGCGCCTGCCGGCCGACTCTATCAATACATGGGCCGATTTCAAGTCAGTTTTCCTAGCCGAGTTTTTCCCGTCTTCAAAGACAAGTGCATTAAAGAGGAAAATATCGTGCATAAGGCAAGAATATGATGAAACCCTGAGCGAGTATTGGGAGAAGTACATGAGTCTTCTGGAGTCGTGCCCCAACCATCGCATGAAGGAGATAGAGGTGCACCACACTTTCTATGAAGGGATGAACAAGGAAACCAAGGATCTGCGAATTCATCATCTCGGGAGGCGATTTCACCCGGTTGAGAGTCAATGAAGCCAAAAAGGTGTTACACAAGCTGTTAAATGCGAAGAAGACGTACGACAACGCAAGGGATGGGTACAGCAGAGAAAGGAGTAGCAAGTGCTTCGGCTATTCTGACCAGGGAGGAGCGGATGGATTTGAAGATGGAGGAATTGAAGAAGGAATTGCTGGATCGTGAATCGCGTAACACTCCACCACCTTCCTCCGACTGGAAGGAGGCCCCGGAACTACCATATGATCGGCCGGGACAACTCGCCGGATGTGGACGCAAGCAAATGCCGCGGGATCACTACAATTCCGACTGCAATTGGATTCCGATAGGAAGATGGAAATGGAATCGGAGCCAAATCGAACTCCAAATCAACCCAGCCCCCACCCGAACCAAAATTCCAACCGTGGCCCAACAAACCACGACTACCGGTCTAAGCCCAGGCGGAAGAAATCAACATCCTCGAACCAAAACCACCAGAAACCCGAACTGAACCTGGTATGTGCCCGCCGTGTGAAACAACGGAACCAAAACCCCGAGGAGCTAATTTAACCCCGATTGCCTCAACATAATAGCCACAGCCAAAACCAAAATCGATTGCAGAACAACCACGGCTAGTACAACCCTCCTGCCCAGTATAACCAGTACCCAGAGAACCAAAACCAACAAAATTTCTCGAGCTACCAGTCAAACCCACCACCCCAGTATAACCAGCACCAGGGCTCAAACCAATTCCATCACCCAAACAGAGTCGAGGAGGTCTATGGAGGACATGATGGGAGAGATGCTTACCCGCAGCAAAGCATTAAAAGCGACTTGCGGTCCAGTAATGAAACAATGCAAGTGCGAAAGTGCCCAGAAGGAGCATAGGGCGAATATGGATATGATGAACAGGCAGTTGGCCCGGCTCGGCAACTCGGTGGGGCGAAATGAAAGGGAACTTAGGGAAACTCCCATCAGTCCATGTACCTGGAAAGGCAAATGTGAGTAAGATTACAGCACGGTCGGAACGGCCTTTATGAATGGACCTCAGCTCAAAAACCCTATTGGCGAATCTAGTAAGGAAAGGGTACTAAGCGACACCATCTCAGCGGAAGAACTCAAGTGGCCTCTGCCTCAGATGGAGGATCCGTTCTTTCTAAACGAGAAGCCTACTGCGGAAGGAAAGGAGGGAGAAACACAACCTGGAAATGAGCAACCGGAAGGAACAATGCCCACATCGGAACCTCCAAGCCCAGGAGGCAGCCAAAGGGAATTCCACAAGGACTGACTGGAGAGGCTAAGGGAGAAAAACCGTTCCCATATCGGTTTGTGACGAAGAGGAAGAAGGAAAACCCGGTGGATTTCATGTCGATCTTTAGGAAAGCTGGATGTCACTATACCATTCCTCCAAGCCATGAGACTGCCCCCTCTGGGGAAGTTTATAAAGGAGTTTATAGCCGGAAAGGCCCGGGAGGATGGAAAAATCATGGTGGAAGGAATAGCGTCAACCATTGTACAAGAGAAACTACCACCCACGAGAGCCGACCCAGGTATGTTTACTTTACCCATAACAATTGGAGATGTGTAAAAATCGAAAGCATGCAATGTGTGATTTAGGAGCATCTATCAATGTTATGCCGTTATCCATTTATAATCTGTTAGTGGGGGCAAAATTGTCAAATACTAGGGTGTTGATCCAATTGGTTGATAGGTCATGTATCAATCCTGAGGGTGTGTTAGAAAATGTATTGGTCAGGATACAGAACTTTACTTATCCTGCTGATTTTTATGTCATTAAAATGAGTGAACCGGAAGCTAGGGAGTCTAGCGGGATATTGTTAGGAAGACCATTTTTAAGAACGGCTAAGACAATTGTGGATATGGCCGAGGGAACAATCTGCATTGACTTTAATGGTGAGAAATTTGTCTATGACATCAATGAAGCCATGAAAAAACCAATAGATGTGTATGCCCAGGTTGATGCGGAAGCAGCTGCATGGTGTGATCTGATCAGTAGCCGAGGGTTGACTGACGAGGAGATCGAAGAAGCAATTACGAAATTTTGTCAGAAGTCGGAACTAGCGGGATCCGTAGGGGCCTTGCTACCGGCCAGTATGGAGGAAAAATCAGATGCTGAACAAGAGCAAGAGGAGGATTCAAAGAAGAACCCTCTACCCACAGATACACTACCCCCGCAAGTGGAGTTGAGAAAGTTGCCAGCGAACCTTAAGTATGCCTACCTTGGGGAGGAAGACTCGTTCCCTGTAATCATCAATAGCGGGCTGACTGAAGAGCAAGAGGCAAGACTACTAACTGTGCTGAGCAAAAACAAGAAGGCTATTGGATGGAGCCTTACGGGCCTGGTGGGTATAAGCCCGGACATCTGCATGCACCACATTAGACTGGAGGATGGAGCCAAGGCACATAGAGATTCTCAACGAAAGGTGAACCCAAACATGCGAGAAGAGATACCGAAGGAGATCTTGAAGTTACTCTCACTGGGCATTATATACTCGGTACCAGATAGTGAATGGGTCAGCCCAATCCATATGGTCCCCAAGAAATCAGGGATCCAGGTGCTCAAGAATGAGAGGAATGAGCTAGTGCCCACCAGACTAGTTACTGGGTGGCGAATGTGTATAGATTACCGAAAGCTGAACACTGCAACCAGGAAGGACCATTTTCCCCTGACATTCATCGATCAAATGCTGGAGCGACTGGCTGGGAGGAA
>NC_062969.1:24252064-24386115 GCF_023119035.1 Salvia hispanica
GAAGGACCATTTTCCCTCTGCCATTCATCGATCAAATGCTTTGGAGTGACTGGCTGGGATGAAGTACTTCTAACTTTTTGGATGGGTACAGTGGCTACTTTCAATTTACGTGAATCCGGAGGACCAGGATAAGACCACGTTCACCTGTCCGTTTGGAACCTATGCGTATAGGCGTATGCCATTTGGCCTATGCAATGCCCCCGGTACTTTCCAACGGTGCATGATGAGCATATTCTCGCGATTTGATTGAAGATTGTATAGAGATCTTTATGGATGATTTCACTGTCTATGGAGACTCTTTCGACTCGTGCTTGCAACATTTGGATGTGGTACTAGAAAGGGCCAAACAAAGAGTCTGGTTTTAAATTTTGAGAAATATCACTTTATGGTTACAGAAGGAATTGTCTTACATATCCAAACTACCCTTCCCTACCGATCAGAAAGGAATAAGAGGTTTTCTTGGCCATGCTGGATTTTATCGGAGATTTATCAAGGATTTCGCCAAGATTGCCCAACCCCTTACCAGACTTCTCCAGAACGAGGTGGAGTTCGTTTTCGACGAGCATTGCAAGGCTGCTTTCAACCTCCTTAAGGAAAAATTGATTTCTGCACCGATTATTCAGGCTCCTAACTGGGATCAACCCTTCGAGGTGATGTGCGATGCTAGTGACTACACAGTGGGGGTCGTACTGGGTCAGAAGATCAATGGGAAAAGGTACGTGATATTCTATGCATCTAAGACCTTGAATCAAGCCCAACGGAATTATGACACCACCGAGAAGGAGATGTTGGCGGTTGTCTATTCATTCGAAAAGTTCAGGCAGTACCTACTGGGATCCAGAGTCATCGTCTATACTGATCATGCGGCGATTAAGTATCTCATTGCGAAGAAGGAGTCAAAACCCCGACTGATCAGATGGGTGCTGCTTTTACAAGAATTCGATTGGGAGGTAGAAGACAAAAAGGGGGTTGAAAACAAAGTGGCGGACCACTTGAGCAGAATAATACAAGAAGGGAACAGTGAGGATGTGAGAGATCGATTCCCGGAAGAACATTTGTGTGAAGTGATTTTCTCCGCAAGGAAGATCGATTGGGAAGAAGTGATGAGACTTACTGGGCAGGACGTAACAACCAAGGGCAAGGAGAAAGTAGGACAGGAACCCTGGTATGCGGACTTGGCCAACTACCTAGTAACGGGAGAGCTACCGATGGTGCCAAACGTGACAAAGGCTCAGAGGATGAAGATCAAGAGCGAAGCAAAGTATTATTTCTGGGACGACCCATACTTATGGAAGGCAGGAACCGACCAGGTCATTAGGAGATGTGTTCCTGACTGGGAGCAACGGGATGTACTAACACACTGCCACTCCTTGGCATGTGGAGGACATTTCGGGCCAAGGAAGACTGCCAGGAAGGTGCTAGATAGCGGATTTTACTGGCCAACCCTGAATAGAGATGCATACGAGTTCTGCAAGGGCTGTGACCGTTGCCAACTGACCGGTGGGATCTCCGCTAGGGACGAAATGCCGCAAGTTCCAGTAATTGTTTGTGAGGTGTTCGACATCTGGGGTATGGACTTCATGGGTCCTTTTCCCTCATCTTATGGGAACTCCTACATCCTGGTGGCAGTTGACTACGTATCAAAGTGGATAGAAGCCAAAGCCACAAGCACTTGTGAATCTAAAGAAGTCACCAAGTTCCTCAAGAGTCATATATTCAGCCGATTTGGGGTACCAAGGGCAATTATCTCCGATCAAGGGACTCACTTCTGCAACCGAACGGTCGAAGCATTGATGAAGAAGTACGGAGTTCATCACCGCCTATCCAGTCCTTACCACCCTCAAGCCAACGGGCAAGCAGAGATCTCAAACAGGGAAATAAAGAGCATTTTAGAGAAGACAGTCAACCCCTCCAGAAAAGATTGGAGCACAAGGTTGGAGGATGCTCTGTGGGCATATCGCACAGCCTACAAAACTCCTATCGGGATGTCCCCCTATCGCATCGTCTTTGGGAAGATGTGTCACTTGCCAGTAGGAATTGAACACCGAGCATACTGGGCAGTTCAGCAGGTTAACGTGGATGCTAAGGCCTGTGAAGAGGAAAGGAAGCTACAACTACAAGAGCTGGAAGAGCTCAGATTGGAGTCGTTCGACTCAGCCATGTGGTACAAGGAGAAAACAAAGATGTGGCACGACAAAAATCTGAGAACCAAGGATCTCCAAGTTGGTCAGAAAGTACTACTCTTCCAGTCAAGATTGAAGCTAATGCCTGGGAAGCTCAAGTCCAAATGGGCAGGACCTTACATTATCACTGCACTACGTGCTAATGGAGCGGTCGAGATTTCAGGGAGTATCCCTAACTCCGAACCTTTTGTCGTTAATGGACATAGATTAAAAATATATAGGGAAAATGAAGAGATGTGTGTAGTGGAAGAAATTCCACTACACTTTAATAGCGTCTAAATGACCAGTAGAAAAGGGGTTTAGAGTTCCACCTGGTCAACGTAATATGATTTGCGCTTATTGACCAGGTAAAACTTTAAATACCCTTAGTAATGATGTAAATATTGTGAATAACTAGTAATTTAACTTAAGTTAAGAAAGAAAAACCCCAAAAAGATTTTTCGGATCTTAAATATTAATTTGGAGTTCGTACTGACCACGAGGATACCACTTGGGTGAAACTCTGAATTATATTAAAGAGCCATTTATTTGCTTTATTTCTATTTCTAGCTAATTGAGAAGGGGGAGATGAGTAAAATTTGAATTTTGGTGCGTGTTGCAGCTTTGCAGGCGAGTGCAGAGACTGGGAGGGCGCGTGGAGCAGGGACGTGACAGGAGACGTCCAATCAGATGCGAGAACTCCCAACCGCCTTCCACACGAAGCGTCGCAACCTGGCAACCGCCTACCACCGGTCAAAACCCTCAACTACCCACCCCTCTATAAAACACCCAACCGCCTACTCCCCTTCACTTTACAAACCCTTACCTGCATTCTCTCACCCACAACCGCCATCCCACTCCGAAAACTACCACCCACTACGAAAACCACCGTGAACCACTACCGGAAAAAGAGAACCACCACCGGTACAGCCATGGCAAAGAGAAAGGCAACCAACAACCCAGCATCTACCACCGGCGAAGTCCCGTCAGAAGTCCGAACGGCAGATGAATCGCAGCCGCCAAGTCCACAACGATCACAACCAACGCCGACGACACAAATCCCGGCAATGGTTCCTTTAGACGCACTGGCAGCGTATCTAAGGCAACAAGACCCCAACAAAGATTGGACAGCGACCCTGGCCGGATTTAGCCTGACCGGAGGAATGCCGGCGATACCAAACCCTACCCCAACAGCAACCACAGTAACCCCACCCACCACCACCCCAAAAACCTCACATCCGACATCCGAAAAGACCTCCCCAACAGTAACTGCACAAGCAGAACCGCTCGACGTTAGCCCTCTTTCCGCCTATCAAGATCCCAACTGGGGAGAAACAGAGGAAAAGGAGAGTGGAGGGAGAGCAAGCGAGAGCGAGAAAGGTGAAGCAGAGGAGATAACGGCCACTGAAGCCACAACCGATGAAGCAGAGCGGGAGGAGATAGACCTGAACGAAATGGCCAGAAAGCAAGGGTTGATGACGGATGATGAATTCCAAGCGGTTTTGGGCAAGGGAGATAGGATCGTGGTAAACAATGAAGGGGTGGCTGAGGTACTGGACCTCGCATCCCAGGCAGTAGGGAAGGGGGAAACAACCACGGAAGCAGAAGAGTCGGAAGGCGTAGTCCACCAATCAGTGGAGGAGAGGACAGACGAACAACCGGAAAAGGCTGAACAACCTGAGGAGGAGAGGCAAGAGCCAGACACACATCAAGAGGAAGCCTCAGTGGTAACTAAACCCAAGCCAGTAAAGAGGAGGCTAGTGTTGAAAAACGACCCCAAGGCAGAGAGGCAGAAACCCCAAAGAGTGTCACAGAGATGCTTAGGAAAGTGGAAGTCCAACAAGGCAGGAGCAAACACAGCAGCAGATGCAGTGGAGGTTTCGAGCGAAGACGAGAAGACTACTCCTACAAAACCTGGGGAGGAGCCCTCGAAAGCTAGCCAGGAGGACACCCAAATGGCAACAAGGGCAGTATCATCAACGCCAACCGACCAGAAGGAGAATACGACAAGGTGGCTGAGGGTCTGGACCTCGCATCGAGTCAGTAGGTCGGGAGGAGGCGACGAGAAGTGATACTAGTACCCGTGCGGTGACCGAACCTACCACCCAGGAGGACGTTTCAACAAAAGCCGACGAAGAAGCAGAGGCAATGGAAATCGAAGAAGCTAAGTACATCCAGGAAAGAAAAAGAAAGGGGAAAGCCCCTGTCAAGAAGAAACAAGCCGTAAAGAAACAGCGCACTGCCAATGCCAGCATAGTGATCAGAGAGCCGGAAGAGAGAGGGAGAGTAAGCGACAGCGACTACACTTCCAGCGAGGAGTCTGACTCGGAGAGTGATATCTCTCTAGAGGGAGAAGAATACCATGAGCAGCAGCTCCCCGACAACCACCTTGAACTAGTCCACCCTCCGGTAGAGAGGATCGTGTACCGACGGTGGAGGGTAGAGCTCACTGATGAGCTGATGGAGGACATGAAGCACTACGACACCAAAAAGCTTCAAGACGCATTTGACGACAAGGAAGACAGTAGCAAGCAGGTCAAATGCGGAAAGGTACTCCACATACCCTCTTTGGATGAGTTATCTGTTCGTGATTCCTTCCTGGCCAGTATGGAAGCATTGGGTTTTGAATGGCTGTTAGAGAATAGGGACCCGGAGATATCTGTGAGATTAGCAAAGGAGTTCTTCACCACGTTTAGGTTCCAAGTCACTACGGACCTAGACGAGGTGTCAATTTCCTTTAGAATATTCGGAGGAGAACTGTCCATGAGTCTGATAGAGTGGACTGTGCGACTGGGTATGTGTAGCCTGGAGGAGGCAATAGGACCAGACTGGAGAAGCCGTGAGAGGGGGGTACCGAGGAGACACATAGAATTTGAGCCCCAGGAAGCCTGGGAGGAGCTAACCCACCCCGATGCTGGCCAGTTCGCCTCCACTAAATCCAGATCCACCCACTTCAACAATTCCATGCTGAGATTGGTGCAACTCTACTTAGGCTATAACCTGCTGGGGCAGAGTAATTCAGCTGCCAGAACGTCCATGACCGAATTGTACTTGGTATGGTGCACTAATCGTGGAAGAAAACTGCATTTAGGATTTTGGACAGCCTACCAATGCCACCTGATAGCCACCTACCCAGCCAGAAACTTGTCTCTCTGCCACATACTAGGAGCTTTCGTGCGCAACAACATCATCATCACAGAGGCAGAAGACCTATCTCCGATGTACATGGTCGACGCTCCTGGCCTGTTCGATATACCCTTCTTCGTCCGCACCAACTTGGTATACTACAGAGAAGGAGTACCCCAGTTCTACCCAATGGGAGAAGCCCCTGGGGGAAGGGCACAACAAGGCCAGGAGGGGCAAGCTGGGCAGATCGACCAAGCGCAAAGGCTGAGGCAAGAAAATCTGGAGAGGGCAGTGACTGAGCTGGCTGAGGAGAATAGACAATCACGGGCAGAGATGGCGAAGCTGACAACCCTAATGGAGAGCATCCTAAAGGAATTGGCAAGAGGAAAGGCAAGCACTGGAGCTGGAACAAGCGGACATGGAGGACAGGAAGAAGAACCCACCGGACCTGAGGAAGAAGAAGGTGATGGACAACAGGAGGAAGATGACAACCAACCGGAACCCACTGAAGAAGAACCAAAGGACCCACCTGCACAGACCCCTGCGCCAAGGAGGAGCAGGAGGAACGTCTGATCGACCCTCCCAAACTGACCAGTTAGTTTTCTTTTTAATTTTTTTAAGTTTTTCTTTTAGTTCTGTTTTCTTACTTTTGTTAAATAGGTAGAATTATGTGTATTAATTGTGAGCAAACCCCATTCATAACACTTAGCCTATTTAATAGTCTAAGTGTGAGAAGTAAAGGGTTTGCTACTTCGGTGCATGTGTTTTTTTTATTATGTTTTTGTGTTGTGTCATAAGCATGTTAACTCACACTTAGCCTACTGCGTAGTCTAAGTGTGAGGAGTTTATATGTTTATATAACATGTTTGTAAAATATTCTGCTTTGTTTTATAAATCTAGGTATATATCTGAAACTCTCCCACTTAGCCTATTGCATAGTCTAAGTGTGAGAAGTTTTTAGATATAATATATGTTTGTTGTAAATGTGTGTCTGTCATACTAGCCATTCCCAATTTTCACTTCATAGCCCGTATCTGGGGCAGACACTTGTGAAGTGAGAGGGGGGAGCAAATGGCCAGTATGAAATGTATATATGTGTTATTTGAGTCAGTGCATGTTAGTTTTTTTTAGGGTTCTGTTTAGGTCTAAGAATTATGTGTTATGTTGTTTTTATGAATGGGCTTAAAACTCAACCGCCTCGAACTGACGGTGAGGGGAATTGAGGGAGATAAGGCATGCCGGAAAACAGAAACCACCCCCTCCAGTAACCCCTAGTCAGTATAAATGATGTAAGTATGAAGGAAAAACCCATCCCTTAGGTCAGACACGAAAGCCCTCTTAAAAGGTGAGTTAGAAGCCCCAAAGTGGAACTGCTTTCCACTAAACACTGAAAAAAAGAAGAGAGGCTACCACATGATGTCTAGGGCAAAGTGACCGCGTGTAGCAAACCGTGAAGGCAGTAGGAAACCCCCCTCCCCCCCCCCAAAAAAAAACTCTACCTTTAGAACCCCATTTTCTAGCCTGATCTATGCCCAGAAATAACCCATCAGCCACTGGAACTGTGTGCGTGCAAGGCATAAGGCAAGGAGGCAACTGCCCAGGAGGACATACAAAAGAAACCAGCTGAAGAAAAGAAAGACAAAGAAAGAAGGAGAAAAGCGATCTGAAAAAATTCCAGATCCAAAAAAATAGAAGAAGGTATAAGGGTGGCAAAGCCATAGGAAGAAAACCGAAGAAAATGGTCGCATACTTGACCACAAAAGAGAAAGGAGGAAGAAGGAATAAGGGTGGCAAAGCCACAAGGAAGCTACTGACCAGTTGGAAGCCAATGTCAGAAATTGTCCAGCCGAAGAAGAAGCCTTAGCCAGAAGGCCGAATGCACACAGTTCTCCCTCATCAAATAAGTAGTGAGTTTTTGAACCCTAGAGCCTTAGGGACAACTGCCCCAAACATTACAAACCAATAGCCCCGTTACAAGCCTTAAAGACCTTCGGGAGCTGCACGTGAAAACAGTCCTAACATCCCCTGTGAGGAATGAGTGACTAAGTGAACCCAATGTTTGGCCTAGGATTGGGTGCTCCTGACAAGCAGATATACTGACTGGGGAAGAAAAGTGGGGGCGGCGGAAGTTCAAGGTTGCCTAAGGCCGGATTGCACCTGATCTCGAGGGAAAGGGTGATTGAAAATATAGCCTATTCTATGTGTTTAAGTTAACTATATGTTCTATGTGTTTGTGTCGTTGTTTGTTTTCTTTTCCTTTGCGTCAGAGTCTTGAGTCTAGTTAGGTAGAGTCGGTCAGGGGGAGTAACCAGGCTCGAATTCGACTTATTTCTTTTTGTTTGTCTTCATGCTTGAGGACAAGCAAGTGGTAAGTGTGAGCAGTTTGATAAGTCGTATTCGAGCCTTGGTTACTGGTCGGTATGTCGTGAAATGCATGTATAATCTGCAAAACAGTTGCTCAAGTGTGCGGGATTAAAGGATCCAAGTCAGTAGGAGACGATTCGGGTGACGCAAGTGAAAAGGGCGCTAGAAGGGTGCAATACTGACCGGGATGCATGCCAGAGAAAAGGTTCGAGATGGAGAAGAAGGATAGCTGGGATGATCATTAACAAGGGCATAAAAGTCAAAACTTGAAGGAAGTCTACCCTAAAAGCAAGGGCAAGTCTCCCTATAAAAGAAGCCACTTGGAGAGAGAGAGGAGTTCGCTTTTAGAGTTCGGCCCTTGGTTCTCGGTTCTAAAATACACTTAGTAGAATTCTCTCTAGAAGATCAGTTCCTTCAGCATTGTCCAACCTCTCGTTCCTCGCCACAGCTATGGTCACTTGACGTCCAAGAGTCTGCCGGAGAAGTCATCGATCCACCGTTCCAGCCAGTTGCCGTAGTAGTATAGCAGTATCATCGCCCGGAGTGGCCAACAATCATGCATGAGTTTCTGTTCTGCGCCGTGATCACCACCTTGCATGTCAGTCAGTAGAAGTAAAATTGCAGTTTCATCGTTTACTTTAAGTTTGAGCATTTTAATCAATGGATCTTGAGTTTGAGGTTATGAATCTGAAGTTCAGTTATGGTGTTTGTGTTTATCTGATTTTTGTTAATGCTTGGTGAAGAAGAAAACGTCAAAATCAACTTTAGTTTGGACCACTTTACTTTTAAGTTACTTTTGCTTTTGTTCCCCACTTTTCAGTTGTACTGTCCAGACCTATCAGAGAGCCACCCAGCCACCAGATATGCCTTGTAGTTTAAATTTCCTCTTTTAGTAGCTGTCTACTTTTCATATGCCCCTGAGACACTTTGTCCCCTATTTCCACGAACACCACCACATGCCTGTTATTTTCACAACCACTAGTCAGTAGAGTGCCTCCTTTATTTCTTGCCTAGGTAAAATCTCAACCCAAGCGTGGTAGCTAACAGGAAAGTCACCGCAGTTATCTAAACGTGTCCATCCTTGTGGGATTCGACCCTTACCTCCACTATACTAATCAGTAGAAGTGGGTTGAGGAAAATTGTTTGAAGCCAGGTCTCGGTTGTCGTACCAACGACTCAGCTGGGTCGGGAATCTCTTCCTGATCAGTTGGATACACTCCAAATTACATATGAAAACCGACTCATAGACCATAACAAGAGACCCCTTTCAGACCCATTTCCACCTACTTTTCTTGACATTTCTTAAAACTCGTGCGGTTACGAAATGGAACTCCTGATGACGGACGTAGGGAGTATATCATATTGTACCGTAAATATTTTATTATTGGTATTTTTATAAATACTATAAATCAATAGTATTTCGGTATTTGTTCGTATCCCTACTTGGGACCTTTGAACCTCCTTTAAAAAAGTTGTGAGACATTATGGACCATATCTGATTTAATGGTGTCTTGGGCTTGGTTGTTCTCAGCCCAATGACTTATTAATTCGGGGCACAAGTGTTTGGCCCGGTTGGTTGATGCCTTACTCTCTGGTGCTGCTGGATTGCTGCCACATTGCAACTCCACGCGGATCGCCACTCCTCACCGTTGGATGCTGAGTGTGTTAGCTGTGTGAGAGATATCTGATGAGTCTCTTTGGCTTTCTCTCTATTCTACACTTGACTCTCTCTCTCTCTTCAGCTCTTTCTCTCTCAGGCGATTTCTAGGGTTTCCTACTTTCTTCGTCTGAGATCTTCTCTTCGAGTGTTTCTCTGAGCCTTTCAGAGTGTTTCAACCAGTGAAATCACTAGCAGAGGTTACCCCTTCGGTTGCCTTGCGAAGTCCAGCGCTAGGTCTAACTTGTTTGTTGGATCTGCAAAGCTGGAGGCGATTTCATTGTCTTCTTGTGAGGATCTGTGAGTTCGTGAGTGTTAGAGAGTTTCTCTCGGTGAAAAGGTGGTTGTGCGTGTTGAGACGGTAACGTTGGTAGCAATCAGTGAGGTCTTGGTAGATCTCTAATTCAGACGGTTTCACTACGCTCCTTTGGATAAATCAGTGTGATTGAGGAGGTCCTTGGCCCAGAGCATAGTCACATTGTGACATGAGCCATATCCGCAAATCTCTGATTTCTTGTCTCCTATTCTGTTCGATTTAGACTCTTTGAGTCTTGTGTTGGTTTACTGATCTATCTACTTTAGTGTGCAGGTACTAATTGGGCAAGGACTTGGATTCCAGGTTGGTTGAAATCTGGAAATAGTTAGGGTTCCAATTAGGGCTTCGACATGTAATAGTTAAATATCTCAGTGTTCTAGATTACTTGTAATCTTGTAACAACCTTTGTACTTGGCTTGTAACTTCTGAGATTAGCCATCTCAGATCAATCAATAAAAAGAGGTCCCGGTAATTAGTGAATCCCGAGTGATCTGATCCCTACAAAAGTGAAGGCAACTCAATAGCTTCTTTAACCAAACAAATAATTTAAATTGGTTTCACAAAACTAGTAACAAAACAAGTTAGAAAGCACTACCTTGATGGTTAAACACATTAAGCACCAAGATAGTTGTTGCTAAATGCTAATCCAATGTTGAAGAGAAGCTCACAAAGGAGTTATAGTGTTTTTACATCATTCAAGATTGTGGAAGTGAAGTAAAAAAAGTCTATTTATATGACAGGGTAACAAAAGGAGATGAAAGCACAATAAGGAGGCAAAATACCCATAACACTTTTTTCGCGCGGTCGAGGGGCTTAAGGACCGAAGCCAATCGTTTGGGTCCATCAAATTGCCCAATGTGCGAGTCATACTCGATATTAGAGATGTTAGTTCAATCCGAATCCGAGCAATTGACCCAATTAGCATGCTAAAATTAGAAGGTTGGAGCTGAAAAAATTACAACCAAATTAAGAAAGCATGCTATTTAGACTAGCCCATTCCGACAGCACAAAAATGAGATTTTTTACTTATTTTTTATTTATCATGCGTCACACCAACCAATCCTCCAAAATCAATATATTTCTGAAAAATAATATGTTCTTATGTAAAAGATAAACGAAAGTTTATAACTGTTCCCAACTATAAAGAAAAGAGAAAAATACGAATTTTCTATTTTTTTAATATAAATAGATGCTTACGAATTAATTATATTTCCTTGTATTATTATGAATTTGATATTTTTTTCTTATATCCGCCTTATATTTTTATTTTCTTTTTTTAATTTGTGTTAAATTTATTTTTATTCATAATATTGATTTTGTTAAGGATGTAGATGTGTATAATATTATAAGTATAGAATCTTTACTATTAATAAATAAATAAGATAATTATAAATAATAGTTTGTAGCCTGATTAGTCCGTTGGGCTAATTCAAAATCCAAATGTTTAGGACAGGGGCCGTAAAATTTTAACTCGATAAAGTGTTAGTCCGGTTAGCCCGCAACTCAAGTAGGGTTGGTTCGAAACTTACGGGGCTGACTCGATTGATATCTCTACCCGAGATAGATATTCTACGTACTCTGTCTCTTATCTCTCACTTTGTGTTATATAAACATACATTCTACATATTGCTTTCGTCTATGAAAAATAATCTTATTTTGTTTTGTTTGCACAATACTAAAAATAGAAACTTATTTATTACTCAATTTTCATCTCTCACCTAATTTATCCATATTTTCTCTTTCTCTCACCTAATTTATTCACTTTATCGACATCACCTTTGAATTAAAATCTATGTTATCTATCAATAAGTTTATTTTTAATCTACCTACAAATTTAATTGTAACAATACATGCTCTGCAACCGTGGATATCAAAAAGATTTTTTGGGTATGTAATTGTGAAAAACAAAAAATGCAGATAGTTTTATTCATTCTATTTGAAATTTTTGTGTACAAAATGAAATAGTGCGTACAAAACGAGATCATTGTTTCTTTCTTCATTGCCTACAAATTAGGGTGGGGAATAATCACTTATCCTGCCGATGGACACTCTTGGTAATTAAAAAAAAAAACTTATTGATAAATCCAATAATATCTTTTATTTTCATTATTTCTTCAATTATTATTTTCTACTCTATTTAATTAATTTTTATACTTCGATTTAATGCTAATATTAAAAATACAGGATTTCCTAAATTAATCATTTCACAAATATGATAACTACTTTGGGACTCAAGAAGTATTTTATTAGAAAAGAATTAAATTATAAGTATTTATTTAAAGATAAGGGAAGGAGATACTACATTGTTTCCTAAAAATAACGCTCTTTCTTTCTTTGTCCTTTTTTTAGAAATAAGTAGAAACTTTTCATCCTAGAAAATGGACTTCTCAATCCACTAACCACTATTTCAGTATTTTTCTTTTCCTCTTTTTTATTTTACTGTTTTTTTTCTTTATTTTTCTTATTTTATCCATTATGTTTCTATTTAAAATTCATGTTTATTTTAAAAATTTATATTTTTAGAAAACTGATAAATTATTAGTTCAGATAATATTGAAATACTCCATATAATTCTAGTAGTAGGAAGGAAGGTACGTAGAGTTGTACGCATTTTTATGCACGCATTCTTAATTTGTAGATTTGTTGTTGTAGTGTTGTAGCTTGTCCTATAACAAAGGGTACCGTATCACAGCCGCATCTCTGCCTTTCTCTCTCATCCCCCATCCCTCTCACACACTGGAATTCTTCCCCCTAAATACCAATCGCATCCCATCATTTATACACTTCCTAGAGACGCAGAAACTTCAAACCATGCGCTAACCATCCATCACTCCCCCATTCTCCAATTCTCCACCATTATTCACTACTGTATGCGTTAAAAGCTGCGATTTTGACCCCAATCGGGCAGCCGCCGAGGTGGTGAGTCGCATTGTTATTGCTATTTGTTTCATATTTGTGGTTTATTTTTGTGATTTGATGTAGATCGTCCAGTGAAGGATCTCGATTTACTGTAGAAAATTATTCGGTATTTAATAATTTCATCGGATTTGTATCGTGATGTTTATGCTTGATTTCCCGTTTTCAGGTTATATTTCGACGGGTTTGGTGAATCGGGTGAATTAATTTTGTGGCCTCATGGGGAAAGGAGGGCAAAATTACGGCAAGAGTGAGAATTTGGGTGCTGGTAAGGAGTCGAAAGGGGATCATTACGCTGCGTGGTCGAAAGATGTAAGAGAGTGTGAGGAGAAGTTTCAAGTGAGGAAGGACTATGGGTTGTTGGGTGATGATGTTGAAAAGAGGAGGCAGATCTACGGTCTTAATGAGCTGGAGAAACACGACGGGCCTTCAATTTTCAGGTTGATTCTGGATCAGTTCAATGACACGTTAGTAAGAATTTTATTGGTTGCGGCGGTGGTTTCTTTTGTTCTGGCGTGGTATGATGGCGACGAAGGCGGGGAGATGGAGATCACGGCCTTTGTGGAGCCTCTCGTGATATTTTTAATATTGATAGTGAATGCCATCGTTGGTGTTTGGCAGGAGAACAATGCGGAGAAAGCACTTGACGCGTTGAAGGAAATCCAGTCAGAGCATGCCACTGTTATTCGAGATGGTAAAAAGATTGCAAGTTTGCCAGCGAAGGAGCTTGTTCCTGGAGACATCGTGGAGTTGAGAGTTGGGGATAAAGTTCCTGCAGATATGAGGGTTTTGAGCTTGATCAGCTCAACCCTCCGAGTTGAACAGGGGTCATTGACTGGTGAGAGTGAGGCAGTGAGTAAGACTACCAAGGCTGTTGCAGAGGACGTCGACATTCAGGGGAAGAAATGTATGGTGTTTGCTGGGACTACTGTGGTGAATGGGAACTGTATATGTTTGGTGACTCAAATTGGAATGAATACAGAGATAGGGAAGGTGCACTCTCAGATTCAAGAGGCATCTCAGAGTGAGGATGATACGCCCTTGAAGAAGAAGCTGAATGAGTTTGGAGAAGTTTTAACTGCCATCATTGGGGTGATCTGCACTTTGGTTTGGCTGATTAATGTCAAGTACTTCCTTTCCTGGGAGATTGTTGATGGTTGGCCAAGGAACTTTAAGTTCTCATTTGAGAAGTGCACTTATTACTTTGAGATCGCTGTAGCATTGGCAGTTGCTGCTATTCCCGAAGGTTTGCCTGCAGTAATCACAACTTGCTTGGCGCTCGGAACACGTAAGATGGCTGCTAAGAATGCTCTGGTTCGCAAGTTGCCTAGTGTTGAAACCCTTGGCTGCACCACAGTGATTTGCTCTGATAAGACTGGGACTCTGACCACCAATCAGATGGCAGTGTCTAAGCTCTTTGCTATGAGTTCCAAGCCCAATGATGTACGTTCCTTTGATGTGCAAGGGAATAGTTATGATCCATTTGATGGGAAAATACAGAACTGGCCAGTAGGTCAATTAGATTCTAATCTTCAAATGATAGCAAAGATTGCTGCTATCTGTAATGATGCTGATGTGGAAAAGGCTAGCCAAGAAAAATCTGGACATTATGTGGCCAATGGAATGCCAACTGAAGCTGCACTCAAGGTATTTATTTATCTGAATATTTCTTCTGCTCTATATTTGACAACACTTTCTTCCATCTAATTAATTACTAGCATATAACAATGTTTTTCAAACTGTCCTTTCTGGGGCACAATTAGTGACATACAGCTCAAATAACGTCTCCAAGTTTGGGCTGTTGATTTTGCTGAAAGTTAAATTTCCTTTTGGAAAATTTCTGTATCTTGTAATTTCATTTGTGAATGTTTCTAATTTACCTTGGTAGCATTATTGACTTTGCTTCTTGCTACTAACTGGGAAGTTACTCCAGATTCATACCTTGATGTATAACATTGCTTGACTCGATTATGTTATCAGGTTATGGTTGAGAAAATGGGCCTCCCTAATGAAATAGCTTCTGGACCGTCTGCGGGATATGATGGTGTTCTACGTAAGTTATATTTTTTGTGCTAGAAGAATAAATCTGCAATTAGTAGAGAATTGACTCATTTGCAATTTTAAATTGAATCACTAGGGTGCTCCTACACATGGAATAAACTCGAGCACCGAATTGCTACCCTTGAGTTTGACCGTGACAGGAAATCCATGGGTGTTATTGTGAAATCTCGCAGTGGAAAAAAGACGCTACTTGTAAAGGTTGGTTTTCCTCCACATTGACTTCTCAAGTTATCGAATCATGCTTCATATAAAACTTAATTTAGATGTGTTGCTGAATCTTGCACTGCACGGCTTCCACATTTGCAGGGTGCAGTGGAGACACTATTGGATAGAAGTTCATTTGTTCAATTGCTTGATGGCTCTATAGTAGAACTGGATAAAGAATTTAAGGAAGTTATATTGAAAAGTCTGCATCAAATGTCAAGCAGCGCATTACGAGTTCTGGGTTTTGCATACAAGGATGATCTTCCCGAATTCGCTACATATAATGGTGATGAAGACCACCCATCTCATCAGCTCTTATTGAACCCTGCCAATTATTCCTCAATTGAGAGCAGATTAGTCTTTGTTGGTTTGGCTGGTTTAAGAGTGAGTTGGTTTCTCATTATTTTTGAACTTTTCTTTCTTTAGCAATTAGCTCTACCCGGCATGTCATTATAAGACTTGGGATTAACAGCGTGATTTTCTGCATGTTGTTTAAGGATCCTCCGAGGAAAGAAGTCCCTGAAGCAATTGACGACTGCAGAACAGCTGGAATCAGGGTTATGGTTATTACAGGAGATAACAAAGAAACAGCAGAGGCAATTTGTCGTGATATAGGTGTTTTTGGTCGCCATGAGAATATCACTTCGAGGAGCTTAACAGGAAAAGAGTTCATGGAACTCTCAAGCCGTGACAAACAATCACATTTAAGTCAAAGTGGAGGGCTTCTTTTCTCAAGGGCTGAACCAAGGCATAAACAAGATATAGTGAGGTTGCTCAAGGATTCTGGTGAAGTTGTAGCAATGACTGGGGATGGAGTGAATGACGCACCTGCACTGAAATTGGCAGATATTGGAATTGCAATGGGAATTGCCGGGACAGAGGTGATAACTTTCTAATAAAATTCCCTATTATGCATGCTATTTATGAACAGACTCTTATATATTTCTGCAACTTGCATCTTGTGTTGCAATGAGCTGTTTTGCACCACTACCTAGAAATATCTCTCGATACTGTTTTGTAATTTTATTGATCCAAACAAGTTCATACCTTTTCTGTTCAGTCATTGTGCTTCATATGCAAGAAACAAATTATTCAATCCTTTCTAACCAGTCATTCTTCTCCTTCCTGTAGGTTGCAAAGGAAGCTTCTGACATGGTCTTAGCTGATGATAATTTCAGCACAATAGTTGCAGCTGTTGGTGAAGGCAGATCCATTTACAATAACATGAAAGCCTTCATCAGGTAAAAATACATCCCATACTTCTATTTATTTGGTTTGATAGCTTTTATTCATTAGTAAATGTTAGCCCTCTTAAATTTCCTCCCATGATAGGATCCATTTTACTATCAACTATTTATTCTGAACGTTTCAGTCTCTCACTCTCTTGTTAGTTAGATTGTGAATAGTTGGAGGATTTTGCAAAGATGATGCTAATGGTTCAAATATAGACCCGTTAAGACTAGACTGCCATTTGTAATTCTTTTTACAGCTCTGTGACATGTTGCCTTTATAGCTCTCTGGTAATTGATGAGTCCGTTGGTCTAGTCATGATTTGATAGATAATGTCTCTTATCTGAGGATTGCTATGGAAACTGGTTTGATTCATTGTTGACTATTCTTCGAGAGGGATGGGCTCGTAATTATTGCATAACAGTAATTAATATGTATCGTCCAACTTAACTTGACTGGTACTTTCCCATATATGGATGAGTCTTGTGCAATAAAAAATTTCATTTCTAAGAATTTATGGGTTCAATTTATTCCAAATTATTTAATTTATCATTCTCAAGTTGATTTGGAAGTTTCTAGATTCCACTTTCCGATTATCAAGTGCAGTAATTGTAGGTATGCCAATTCAAAGATTGCCAAAGGAAAAGCAGAAATACTGTTCTGTTTTTAACTTTTGACTTTAATGATGACATGCTGCTTGATATGCTCATACTTAATTGTTTCATTTGTTGCAGATACATGATCTCCTCAAATATTGGCGAGGTGGCTTCAATATTTCTCACTGCTGCCATAGGCATTCCGGAGGGCCTGATACCAGTGCAGCTTCTGTGGGTTAACTTGGTAACTGATGGACCACCAGCTACTGCTTTAGGATTTAATCCACCTGACAAGGATATAATGAAGAAACCACCTAGAAGAAGTGATGATTCGTTGATCAGTCCATGGATTTTGTTCCGTTACTTGGTATGTACCTTCATTGCCTTTAAATCCATCTTCTCTCGTGCAAGATGCACATTCATATATTTGTTCTCTCATGTTAATACAGGTCATTGGATCTTATGTCGGTTTAGCTACTGTGGGAGTATTTATAATCTGGTATACCCAATCATCTTTCCTTGGCATTGATCTCAGTGGAGATGGGCACAGCCTCGTGACATACTCTCAGCTTAGTCACTGGGGACAGTGCCAAACCTGGCAGAACTTTACAGCCTCACCTTTCACAGCTGGGGATCAAGTGTTCAAATTTGAGAATCCATGCGACTACTTCCAGACAGGGAAAATAAAGGCTATGACTCTCTCCTTGTCAGTGCTGGTTGCTATCGAGATGTTCAACTCGTTGAATGCTCTATCCGAGGATGGAAGCCTCATGACAATGCCTCCATGGGTCAACCCGTGGCTTCTCATAGCTATGTCAATATCATTTGGGTTGCACTTCCTGATTTTGTATGTGCCTTTCCTTGCTCAAATATTTGGCATTGTGCCTCTAAGCATAAATGAGTGGTTGCTGGTGTTGGTTGTGGCTTTACCGGTGATATTAATAGACGAGGTTCTGAAGTTCGTGGGCAGATGTACAAGTGGTGTCAGGAGATCAGATGCAAGACGATCTTCCAAGCGTAAGACTGAATGAGGATGCAAACTACGGTTTTAAGGCTGAAACTCGAGCTGAAATGATGATAAACACCGTCTCTTCCGCCCTTGATATAGAAATAATGCACTAGTTTTGCTGGAGATTGATTAGACATTGCATTACTTGAGATATAGGTTTTTTTAACTAGCTTTAACCCAGTGACTTGCCTTGTAATTTTGGGCAAACTTGTTACAGACATTTGGGGCGAAACACTTAATTTAATCTTCTCTTTTCTTTTACCCTCTTAGAAATGTTTTTGGCATATCATAAATGAAGAAGGCTGGCCATATAGAATGGCTGTTAGAGAGCTGGAAATAAAATTTCATACTACTATAAATGTATTTAGCAACTTAACAAGAGACAAACACAAATTTTAAAAAAATGCAGCAGCTATGCAAATCATCTACCCTCAGATCTGATGAGCTGAGAGAAGACTTTACTAACAGAAGCATCAGAGAGATCATCACCACTCGATCTTTCAAACTGGCCAAACGAATTGCTTGTATCGACATCGATGAAGTGTGGAGAAATCTCATGTATATAATTGCTACTGCTTTCCTCAGGATCATCTCTCACCACTGCCTCTTGAAGCTGCAGTGCATACTCCAAGTTCCACAGCACATCTCCCATGGAGGGCCTGTCCACCCCGAACTCAGCCAGGCATTTTTCCGCTGTTTCACCATATTTCCTGAGGGAGTCAGGCTTTATCCTACCAACGAGTCTGTGGTCGATTATCTGATCCAGCTCCCCCTTCTTTTGCCACTTGATCGCCCATTCCCCTAAGTTCACCATCTCCCTAGGCAGGGATGGATCAATCACAGGCCTCGCGCACAAAACTTCAAACATCACCACACCAAATGAGTAAACATCTGATTTCTCCGTCAGCTGCTGCCTTCTAAAGTACTCGGGATCAAGGTACCCGAAGCTGCCCTTGACAGCTGTGCTGACATGCGTCTTATCTATGTCAGGCCCGGTTTTGGACAGCCCGAAATCTGCTACCTTAGCCATGAGATTCTCATCCAGCAATATGTTTGCAGATTTCACATCACGGTGTATGACAGCTTTCGTATAGCCAGTGTGAAGATAATGTAAACCCCTTGCTGCCCCAATGCATATTTGGAGCCTCTCCTTCCACCCTAAACTGGGGTTATTCGAGCCGTATAGATGACTCTTGAGAGTACCATTTTCCATGTACTCGTAGACAAGAATCATCTCGTTCTTCTCATCACAGTAGCCAAGTAAAGAAACCAGATGGCGATGGCGGAACCTTGAAAGCATCTCGATTTCAGTTCTGAACTCTGCTAGGCCTTGTGGGGAACTCGGATTGCCTCTCTTGACAGCTAACTTAGTCCCATCTCCAAGAACGCCTTTGTAAACTTTTCCAAAGCCACCAACCCCTACCACGCGGCCCTCATCGAAGCTGTTGGTTGCTTCTTCAACCACAGCAAATGGGATGCAGTAGCTGAAGTTGGCATCCATGGTGTGAGAGTGAGAAGCTCCACCATCAACTGGTATATGAATCCATGTTTTCGAGTGGCTAACTTCTTGCTTCTTCTTCTTTCTCCTCTGCGCAAAAACAAGAATCCCTACCACAATCAAAGAAAGAAAAGGCACTCCAACACTCACACCTACAATCACAGCCAACTTATTCTTGGATCTCGATAATGGGGCTAAACTAGATCCACCTATGGAAAAGCTTCCCTTCTTGCTTATCTTCATAACCTCCAATCCGTTGAGAAGGGCGTCGGGGTAATAACTCAATTTGGAAGGACCAATACTCACCCTCAAACTATCTTTTTCCATCAATGGGGTGACAAAGTCTTTAAAATACGCGGTGGCCAAACGCCCCTGACTCACAGAACTCAGCTCGAGATCACGATCAACAAGAAATCCACCAATGTACACATCAAACACAAGCTGATTAGCCGCCTTGCTCACAATGTCACAGAAATGCAACCTGATCAAGTACTGAAAGCCAGCATCCACTCCAAAATTCCATGTCACATTGAAGTTGCTATTGGGATCACTCTGAGAGTTCATCTTTGTGCAAGTTCCATACACAGTGGGAGGTGCAATATCTTGTGTTGCACTGCCTCCCGGATACCTAACACCACCAATGTTCGAGGCATTGGTGGCTAGGTCAGGGTGCAGCAAGAAGGGCCAATCCGGGACCCAACTTCGCCCCAAAGTGTCGTTCACCAATGACACGAAAGGGCCACCCATATTCACCCTAACAACAGTCTCTAGAGCTTGATCAACTAGGCCACTATAAGACATGATCGGATTTATAAGTGAGGCATCATCAATGATGAGGCTATCAGGAGCAGAGACAACTTCCACAGAGTTAACATATGCAAATGAGTTTCTTGAAGGGGAAAAGATGATCATTGTGTTGCCACTAGTCATGTTTAGTAAGTATTCTTTGATAGTAGCATTTTGGGGGCTGAAATCACTAAGCAGCCTAGTTTCTTTATGGGATGAAAAAACAGAGAAAGTAGCTGATTTCATGTCAAGATTCTGGTAATGAAATGGATAGAAACGGAGGCGAATCCAATGCCTACCACTCTGCCTAAGAGGGAAGGTGTATGTAGAAGGTTTGGTGAAGATTCTAGCAGTTCGAAACAACAGAGAATCGTCGGATGATGCGATGGAATTGGAAGTGGTGTTGGCTAAGATATCTTCTGGAGTTGATAGAAATTTTGAAGATGATTTATCAGCTATGTAAGTGATGCTTCCTACTGCAACATCAGTTGATGATCCACAATTTATGTAGTACTTATCTTTAGGATCGAATCCTATGCAAGAACATACGAAGTTCAAAATCAAGAATTGGAAGAGTAGAAATCTCAACACCCCACAAGCCATCATCATAATATAAGCATAAAGATTGCAACTTTGAGGTAGGAGAAGGTGGGAGAAGGATAGAGAGGTTTAATTAGATTGAAGAGAGAGAAAAGCAAATGAATGTTTTAGAAGGAAACAAACGGACAAAAGTTTCAAAGTTGGTGGCGCTCAACAACAAAAAGATAGCGAAGCATGTCCCAGATATAATTTGATTCAAATTGTTGTGAGATTATCCTTAACATGATTATTCATGCATATTTGTAACTATACTATGAAAATGGGATTTAGAAAGGAGACTAATCTATAACTCTTTCTATTTTTTTAAACTTTAAGGGTGTGTTTGATACTCAGGTCAAGAAAATGGGTACCAAGAAAATAATCCAGAATTTTGACCAGAAATATGCAGAATATATAATCTATAATCTGGGAGTAGAAATGGATAAATTAACGGCAAATGAGTGTAGTGGAGGGGAGGGTATTAATGGGAAAAAGATCTATTCTGGACAAACATGAATATTTTCGGGTGAAAATTGGCCGAAAAGCTAAAGGGCGTACGCCAGAATACATTCATGGGCTTCTGCGGGCCGCGATTATTTTCCCAGGCTGGCTTGAAAATATTCATGTGTATCAAACATCAGACTTTGACCAGATTAAAGAGTTTTTCTGGGCTATTCTATAGCATCAAACAGACCCTAAATGTGTTGAAAAAGAAAGAAATTGAAAACAGCCGTATCAGTTAGACCATCTCCAATCGTACGCCAAAATTCATTTTTAGTGTAGATAATTTCTCCAACTATACACCAAACTCAAACCCATTTTTGAGTTTTTTAATGAAGTAACACCAAATATGGTGTTTACTCCAAAATTTTGTTAAAGAAATACTCAAAAATGGTGTAAACTTAAAGATGGTGTAAATGGTTGGAGTAAAACTACTTTTTGGTGTGACATATACTAAAAAATGGTTTTGAATTTGGCGTAAATGGTTGGAGATGACCTGAAATGAATAATTAATTTTGCGATCCTTTAAAAAAAAAAAATTGAGATTGTTTGGGAAGATTATTTTCCATTTAAATAATTTTAACTGATTATGTATGCGTGCACGGGTGCTAATGGATAATAGTGACGCTTTCGTCACTTAAAAGATTATAATTTTGAGCTTATAGATAGATACATAGCTAGGATCATTATTCATTCATATCCAAATGAATCAATCTCCTTGTTGACATCATGATGTCTTCTACAAGACTGCAATTTATTTATTATATTCAATATATGTAACAATATATGGGGAATAAATTTAGAGCGCCGCGGGTGGATAATTGATTTGACCTGAGCAAAATCAAATTGAATTTAAGGGTTGCAATTTGAAAGAAAAAATATACACGAGTTTGTTTGCACTTCAATTTATTTAATTTTATGTCGGAGGTAAATAGATGGAAACTATATTACCCTGTCAATTCAAAGTTTTATTACAACTCGTCGACTTTCAGCAATAATAGATAAGATTTGATAGAATAAACGTTTTTGGTAGTGCCATCAATTCTTACACTACTACTAATAGCAAAGTAGTTGAAATGGTGAAAATAACAATCGCAGCATAATAACTGAACTAGCATCCAAAAATCGCCTTCAAATAAATAGGCAACCATGATTGAGGGTAACATTTATTTCTCTAATGGACAATTTTACAATTATTATTTTGCTAGAAAAACTTGTAATTATATAAAATGTAACTAACGCCTCTATAAATGAAATAAATAATAATAACAGTAAAAAAAAAGAGTAAGTTGGAGTGGACAAATTGCGTGTTGATAATATGCTAAATGCTAATTGTAAATTGATTAGGGCATTTTAAAAGCCATCCAAATTGTTGTCAAGTTTTAACAACACGCCACCAAGTTGTTTATTTACGCGTGTCCCATTTTGTTGATAGCAACTTCAACAATTTGTTTTACAACATAACTGTGAGATAAATGGACCCCAATGGAATGTTTGGACTTGGTGAATTAAATGCTTTGGGTTGATTTAATTCTAGGCCCAGAACTTGTGCAATGGCCCAATTGTTATTAGGGTCCGTTACTTACCTGGGAGAACCGATTGCTGCCGCGTGGCAACTACACGAGGATCCTGCTCCTGAGCCGTTGATCTGGTAGGTGTGCTTGTTATGTGAGAAGCCTCTTGAGACTTCTCACATTCATTCTGATTTCAACTCTCTCTCTCTTTCTCTCTCTCTCATCAACGCTCTCCAGAATTCTCTCTCTCTCTCATCTCTGTTCTTCGCCGATCTTCTTCTTCGATGACTTCTTCTCTCTGATTCTGTGAGTGAAGAGTGTAGATCCTTCAACTTCTGTGTTGATAGATCGGTTAGCCATTGATTGAACGGTAGAGTTCGAATCTGGCGGTTGGGTGAAGAAACACGGGCGATTCCTTGTGTTTTGAGAAGACCTGTGAGATCTGGTTCGATTGGTGACTGTTCTGAGTTGTGTGTGACACTTGTGTGAGAGGTGGCCGGTGCGAAGTAGCAATCGGTAGACTCCTAGGGTTTTTGGGGTCTGGTTTGTCTCACTATGCTCCCTTGTGATCTTTGGTGAAGATAGAGGTTCTTGGCCTGTGTGAAGTTGCTGGTGCAACCTGAGCCATAGTCCCGCGGTTTCTATCTTGTTTGTCATTTCTTGTTACAGATCCTTTAGGATCTGATCTCTTGTGTTACTAACTGTTCTACTTGAGTGTGCAGGTCAAGATTGGAGAATTTAGCCATATATGGAATCAGAACCGGTCAAGGATTCTGATTAGTGCTAGGGTTCTTTTTGTATCTTGTAGCACTTGTAGATTGTATAGTTCGGTAATAAACTTTGTATCTTGGCTTGTAACCCTGAGATTAGCCATCTCAGACTAATTGCAATAAAAGAGGTCCCGGTAATTAACGAATCCCCAGTGATCTGATCTCTACAGTGGTATCAGAGCCACAGGGGGATCACTTGGGCGCGTCGGGTCGCAAATTAAGGAGGTGGGCTCTTCAGAGTAAAGCTCGGCCTCCGGTATAGGCCCTGAGGTAAGACGAGTATTCTTTAACGAATGATACTCGCTCTGGTAAATTGGCTAAACCCTAAAACTTTTACTGCTTTCTAATTTTAGGGGTGGGCAGTTGTTACTGGTAGTAGTCGCTTGCAGCGACTTTAGGTTATCTGCTCTTGTTTTCTTGTATAGGTCTTCTAGGACTTACTGCTTTCCTTTTGTCTTCCGTTGTTGTGTGCTTTGGTGTGTTTTAAGTGTTTGCAACTTGTGTGTTCTGGATTTTGTACTGCTTGTAAGAGAAAATTACCTATCCACCAAGTGCTATTCCAAACTGCCTAGAGTGAACCCCTGCTGATAAGCTCGGATTTTGCACTATTTTAAGGCCGTTATTTGTCCGTTTTTGATGTCAAACTCACTCTACACGTCCATTATTTGCATATTTTGTCTATTTTGGTATTTTGACGTGTTTTGTGAGAAATGTGCATAATTGAGCCGAAAAAGGGAGCCAAAACGAAAAGTCTGGAAATCTGGAGTCAGACGGCGACAGCAAGCGATATGTACGGCGAGCGCCGGCACCCGGCAAAAGTGCAGATCAATGCAGCGGTCCGCCTCGGAAAAAAACGCTTGGAAGATAAGTCTCGTCCGACGACCGCCGGAAGTCATGCGGCGGTCCGCCGCCGGGGAAACAGACTCTCTGGACTCCAACGCGGCGACCGCCGCCAAGGTGCGGCGGTCCGCCGGAGAAAGGCGGCGAATCCGAGATGCCCTAGATTTGCTCCAAGATTTACCATATTTTGAAGATCTTTTCCTTCTACAACAAGGATTGGCTTTCCCTTATAAATAAGACCTCAAGCTTCATCAAAAGAGAGAGCTTCTACTTGAAAAATAATTCATAGAGATCAAGAGCTAGAGTACTTCACTTGTGCAAGGACTTGGAGAAGGATTTCAAGAACATCAAGAACGACAAGGATTCAACCTACGGGTTTTATTTGCTTTAGTTTTACGTTCAAATTGTCTTCCCTTCAATATATGTGTTTAGCTTATTTCATTATGTGTAACTAAACTCATAAGATTCTAGGGATGTGTTAGTAATGACTTTGGTTATACAATTTTCTTTTTCTATTTAATATCCGTTTTGTTTTTACTTTGTTTCTTCCCTAAGTAGTTTTGATGCTGCATGATTGAGTGACACAATCGTGTATGATTTAATATAACTTGCTTCATAACTGTGACAGAGTTCTAGCGAGTTAGATTCACTTAGTAGACACTACAGTTAGCTTCCCTTAAAACGACACCGTTAATTGAGAGTGAGGACTTTTCAAGGGTCTTAGGAGCTTGTTGGAGTTACGTGTTAGGATTGACAACCCTAATCTTGTAATCAACGTTTGCATCGCATGAGCATAAGCTAGGTCATTCGTCCTATCAAAGTAATAACTGTGCTAGGGTATTGTAGTTTGGAATTTGTATAACCATAACTGTGAACACACATCCCCGGAATTCCCTTATCTCTATCGATTGTCTCTGTGTTTTGCTTGCATTTAGTTGTTAACTGTTTTCAAAAGTTTTCAAAAAGCTTCCGTTCTTACAAATAGTAATTGAGTCTTAGTAGAGGATAGACACTTTGTGTTTGCCTTCCCCATGTTCGATATCCCGGTACTGACCTTTGGCTATATTATATATACTCTGTATACTTGCAGGTTTATGTAGTGCTAAAAAATAGTGCATCAAGTTTTTGGCGCCGTTGCCGGGGAAGATAATTCACTTTAGAGTGATATCGTCAAACGGATAACTTTGCTACTTTGGATTTTGATCGCTTTCAGTTTTAATTTTAGTTTTTTTAATTTGTTCTTGTTTTTGGTTCTTGCAGGTTGTGTATGCGAATGCGTTCTGGGAAGTACAGCCTAGAACCGCTCGATCTAGAACTTGAAAGAACTCGTAGGAAAATAAGAAGTGAAAAAGGATCAGGAACAATGGGTGACCGAACAGACATCGAGAAGCTGCAAGAAATGGTGAAGCTGTTAATGGACGAGAGAGATGCGGAGAGGGCAGCCCGCGAGGCTTTGGGAAAGAAGAACAAGGAAATACAACCCGTGATGAACATGTTCAATCATGGGAATATGATTACTTTTCCCGAGGGACCTCGTATTGATGCTAACAATTTCGAGTTACGCATGCCCCTTATCCAAAGGGTCGAGCAAACTCCTTTTGCAGGTAGGTGATGCACTTTTTATTAGCACTAAATAAACCTGCAAGTATACAGAGTATATATAGTATAGCCAAAGGTTAGTACCGGATATCGAACACGGGGAAGACGAACACAAAGTGTCTATCCTCTACTAAGACTCAAATACTATCTGGAAAAACAATTGGGATTTGAAAACTTTTGAAAAACTAAAAACAATAGAAAGCATAGACCAACTAAAAGCGAATAAAACACGGAGAAAGACGATAGAGATAAGGGAATCCCAGGGATGTGTGTTCACAGTTATAGTTATACAAAATTCCAACTACAATACCCTACCACAGTTTATACTTTGAAAGGACGAGTCACCTAACTTATGCTCATGCGATACAAATGTTGATTACAAGATTTGTGTTGTCAATCCTAACACGTAACTCCAAAAAGCTCCTAAGACCCTTGAAAAGTCCTCACTCTCAATTAACAGTGTCGTTTTAAGGGAAGCTAACTGTAGTGTCTACTAAGTGAATCTAACTCGCTAGAACTATGTCACAGTTATGAAGCAAGTTATATTAAATCATACACGATTGTGTCACTCAATCATGCAGCATCAAAACTACTTAGGGAAGAAACAAAGTAAAAACAAAACGGATATTAAATAGAAAAAGAAAATTGTATAACCAAAGTCGTTACTAACACATCCCTAGAATCCTATGAGTTTAGTTACACATAATTGAATAAGCTAAAAACATAGATTGAAGGGAAGACAATTTGAACATAAAACTAAAGCAAATAAAACCCGTAGGTTGAATCCTTGTCGTTCTTGATGTTCTTGAAATCCTTCTCCAACTCCTTGCACAAATGAAGTACTCTAGGTCTTGATCTCTATGAAGTATTTTGCAAGTAGAAGTTCTCTCTTTTTGATGAAGCTTGAGGTCTTATTTATAGGGGAAAGCCACTCCTTGTTGTAAAAGGAAAAGATCTCCAAAATATGGTAAATCTGGGCGCAAATCTAGGGCTTCTCGAATTCGCCGCCTTTCTCCGGCGGGCCGCCGCACCTTGGCCGGCGGTCGTCGCGTTGGAGTCCAGAGAGTCTGTTCCATCGGCGGCGGACCGCCGCACGTCTTCCGGCGGTTGCCGGACGAGACTTCTCTTCCAAGCACATTGTTTCGAAGCGGACCGCTGCATTGATCTGCCCGCCGGGCGCCGGTGGTCGCCGCACACATCCGCGGCGGTCGCCGGTCGCCGTCTGACTCCAGATTTCCAAACTTGGCGTTTTGGCTCCCTTTTTTCGGCTCAATTATGCACATTTCTCACAAAACACGTCAAAATACCAAAATAGACAAAATATGCAAATAATGGACGTGTAGAGTGACTTTGACATTAAAAACGGACCAAATAATGGTCTTAAAACAGTGCAAAATCCGAGCGTATCAACTCCCCCAAACTTACGTTTTTGTTTGTCCTCGAACAAAACAATAAAGACACAAGAATAGACGCACGGAATGCACAAGGACTAGATGTCATAATTGCCTCAAAAGATGGAAGAATAGTTTAAACATGTATTAACGCAATCAAATCAAGCAAGGCTTATTAGTGCACTTTCATTACTAACTCGTGGAACACCTTGAATTCAAGCCCTCGCATGTGACAAACTTCCAAAGATGGGAAGTGTTCTCTCACTCTCAAAGTGTATAAGGATAATGTGTAAATAAGCACTCAAATCATGCATCATGCAAAGTTTACCATAGGCTTGCTCAAAGTCTACTCCCTCCTCTACTAAATGTGATTAAGCTTCAAAAGTCCGAAAGGTCTTTATCTTTGGTTGTAATGTAGGCTCTTTGGTAGGTGAGGAATATTTGGCTAAAAAGTGACTTAAAAATAAAAATATCCCAAGTAGAGTAAAGATAACTCCACTTTTCTAAACCCAAGACACTTTTAACACTTTATTTATTTCTCCTTCAACTCACTTTCCAATCCTTTGATTTTCTTTTCTTTTCACAACCTTTCACACATTTTTTTTTTTCTTTTTTTTTCTTTTTCTTTCTTACACATCCCTTTCATTTTTTCTAAGATCAAGCACATATTTGGAATTTTTCTCAATTTCACAACTTGTACTTTCTTTATATTAAGCACACTACTTTTTATACTTTCCTCCTTATCTCTCCAATTCCTTTACAAAATAAGATAGCAAAAACTAACTAACCCAAGGAATTGTCCCCATTATGTTGGCTTCCAAAGAAAAGGCTTAAAGGCTCAAAATTGGCTCCAAAGGGAAAAATTATTTGAAATTTTTGAGAGGGTCATAACTTTTGGATAAAAGTAGGCTAAGAAAAGATGGCCAATCATCCTCCTAAATCAACTTAAACACTATGTAAACTTAGGCAAGACTAGGAGCAAGTTCTAGAAACAAATACATGAATGCAGATAAATCACACAAGAATGAAATTTAGGCTCAAATCCTCACAAGGTATAAGCATGATTCAAGGCGAACAAGCAATTCACTAATTATGCACCTTTTCACCAAACCATCAAATCAAAACGTTAAGCCACACTTAAACATAGATGGAATGTAATATCATTGGCAACTCGATCTAAAGTGTGTCCCTAAGCATGCGTGTTTCTAAGTTCTTCATGTTAAGTTCACGACATGGATTCAAGAAAACATTTTTAGAACACAAAATTCACCTACGGGGTTTTTAAAAACAAAACAAAAACAAAAAACTTAAAGCAAAAAGAAAAACCTAAACTCACGGTCCACCACTTCATCCCCCCAAACTTATTTACAACAAAGTGTAAAATAAGTTTGTAGAGTCGGTAGGGACGTGAGTGAACTACTAAAAAAAAACGTACCTTGAAAAATTTCGCGTCGAGGCTTGACCGGGCGAAAGTTGAGAAACTTTGGAAAAATCGCGCTGGAAAAATACGCCCAGGCGGCGGCCCGCCGCAGCATGTCCGGCGGTCGCCGCGCAACAACAGAATGTTCCAGCGAGCAGGTGGCGGACCGCCGCAGCACATGCGGCGGTCGCCACGTAGAGGTCAGAGCCTGCGAAAAAAATTTCAATGCACAAAATTAAACCAAAACCAAAAATACTTAAATTAAAGCAAAAATTGTCAAAAACAAGGTTGGGTTGCCTCCCAACAAGCGCTTATTTTTCGTCTTTAGCTTGACGTTCTTTGAAGTTCATGAGTTATCCCCCATCGTGAGGATTCCTTTGGGATGCCTTTGTACCAACAATCTTAGTCTCTGCCACCGCGAATGGAACCAACTTGTTGAGAACTTTCTTCCACCATTTGAATTTTCCATTCGAGGTTTTGATCACGTAGATTTCGGGGTCATCTTGAGGTGGAGTCTTCTTCCTCTTCTTTCTCTTGGGCTTTTCCTGCAAGGTAGGCTTAGTAGGATTAGGCTCGCCCTTTTTAGGAGCTTGAGGTAAAGTGTTAACAATGAAAATAGTAGGGTTAGAAAGATCTTCCCCTCCAAATGGATCATAAGGCTTAGACAAATCGGTCACCATGACCTCCCTGCAATCATGCTCCATCTTAGCTTGTTTCGCCTCTTCATACTTAAGCATCGCGCTTTCGATGTTGTAGGTCGACTTTCCTCCATGGTCACTTATCGTGATTTCTCCTCTACCTACATCAATAAGAGCTTTGCATGTGGCTAGAAAATTTCTGCCTAAAATTAGAGGAACTTGTTTATCAACTTTCATGTCTAAAACAAAGAAATCGGCAGGGAATATGAAGTCATCAACCTTTACTAACACATCCTCAATTACCCCTACCGCATTTACCGCAGTGTTATCGGCCATCCTTAAGCAGGTATCTGTGGATTTGAGCGGCCCGATGTTGAGCTTCTCGTAGTACTCCAATGGCATTATGTTGACGCTAGCTCCAAGATCACAAAGAGCCTTGTCTACCTTACCATTCCCAATGGAACAGCGAATGATGAATTGGCCAGGGTCCCTCTGCTTGACAGTCCTTTGCTTTTGGATGATATCACTACAGTGAAGAGGTAGCTTTAGATCAGATTTCTGGAGCTTTTGCTTTTTCATCACCGCCTCTCTCAAGAGCTTGGCATACCTAGGTATTTCCTGCAATGCATCAACAAGAGGGAGGTTAGTATGACATTTACAGAACATATTTAAGAATTGTCGGAATTGCTCTTCAAGCTTGAACGGCTTCCTCGGCTGGAAGGGGAGTACAATCCCATTGTGCCGCACGAGTTCCTTCTTGGCGGGCGCCTCTGCCTCTTCAGTGGCGGGCCATTGTGGGGTTTGCGGCGGTCCGCCAGGCGTTGGGCAGGATCCAAACTGTGCCCCAGTGGCGGCCCGCTGCAACGTATGCGGTGGTCCGCTGGGTGTCGGACAGTCCCCAAAACTCGTTCCGGAGGTGCTGGCTTCATCCTTGTTGATACCGACAACCTTGGCAACAGCCTTGCCTTTATCCTCCACTACCTTCTTTTGGAATTGATCCATTTGTAACTTAATGATGGACATAGTGGAGACAACAGTGTTTAACCCAGATTCAAGCTTGGTCAGTCTTTCCTCTACAACTCCCATCTTGGTCTCGTTGTTCTTTCTATCCTCTAACATTAGCTCCAAGATCTTTTGGATGCCAGCCTCATATTTGTCTTCCTTGGTAGGTGGCTCCACTCCTTTTTCTTTGCCTAGATTGAACCCTGCATGAGATTGGACAAAATTATGATTATTAGCATGAGATACATGTGGATGTGGGTGATTTCCATTATAATTATTAAAATTACCACCCCCCTGATTAGGGCGATAATTATTATTATAAAGCCTGTTGGGATCACCCCCATTTTGGACATATTTGACATCTTTGATGACATTCCCCTCTTTGCCTGGAGCTTCTAATTTTTCAAGTCTTGCTCTGATGAATGCCAATTCTTGGGATGTCTCATTCCCACATGGTTTCTTCACTGCATCTAGCCTTTCAGCTTTGTGTTTTTCCTTGGACCAACCTTGACTGTTTGTGGCTAATTCCTCTATTACCTCCATAGCAGCAACTCCTCCTTTCCTCAAGAATCCCCCATTCGCCCCTGAATCCAACAAACTAGAGATTTTTTCGTTAAACCCATTATAAAGGATTCCTACCTGATGGTCTATTCCAAAACCATGGTTTGGGCACTTGCGGAGAAGAGCTTTGAAACGTGCGAGAGCTTCATATAGAGGCTCATCGGATCCTTGCATGAATTGAAAGATCTCACACTTAAGCTTTAGGATGGTGCCAGGCGGGTAGTACTTGTCGAGAAAGAGACCACTAGATCCTTCCAATTGGTGGTTTTATCTGCAGGCAGACAATCATACCATTCTTTAGCAGCATCAGTTAAGGAAAAGGGAAAAAGTCTTACCCTCACAATATCATCATCAACACCATTGATCTTGATTGTATTAGCTATTTCCACGAACTTGGTGAGATGTCGATTTGCGTCCTCGGTGTCTCTTCCTGCGAAGGCATTTTGTTCAACCCTATTGATTAAGGGTATCCCCAACTTGAAGTTGTTGGCCTCTATCTGCGGACCTGCAGGAATGTCCACAATGTTACCATGACTAAACATATTCAAGACTGGAACTACCTCCCTTGCTCGTTTTTCTTTTTCAGCTTTTGCCCGAGCTCTCTCTTCTCGCATCTCTTCCACCTCCTTTCGGAGGGCGATGATAAGATCGTGGTTGGTAGGCTCCGCCATCTTATTATCTCCACAAGACACGCAAATCTGCACAACCTGCAGAAACTAAAAAAAAAAGAAAAAGAAAAAGAAAAATAAAATTAAAATTAAAATTAAAAATAAGAACGAAAATAAAAATAAAATAAAAAATGAACGCAGTAAAATCCAAAGTAGTAAAATTATCCGTTTGAAGATATCACTCCAAAGTGAATTGTCTTCCCCGGCAACGGCGCCAAAAACTTGATGCACTTTTTATTAGCACTAAATAAACCTGCAAGTATACAGAGTATATATAGTATAGCTAAAGGTTAGTACCGGATATCGAACACGGGGAAGACGAACACAAAGTGTCTATCCTCTACTAAGACTCAAATACTATCTGGAAAAACAATTGGGTTTTGAAAACTTTTGAAAAATTGAAAACAATAGAAAGCATAGACCAACTAAAAGCGAATAAAACACGGAGAAAGATGATAGAGATAAGGGAATCCCATGTTAGGATTGGTATACTGAAAAGCATATTTCGAGCATGTTGCATGGATAGAATTGCTTGTATACAATAAATTCTACAATCCACTTTTAACCCAAGGCGAGAAGAAGTAATTTTATCGCATTGATGTTTGCTTGTGCATTTATAAGATGTTTCTCAAACATTTAAATGTATAAGAAGCAAATAAGTCTAATTCTTCTACATAGTAGACTGGTCGTGAACGACGTTCACAGAAGGTGACACAGTCGGTTCTTTGTAGAAGAAAAATAGAATTTCACAACCTAGATAGGCTTTGGCTACCTATCGTGAAAGGTTGCAGTGTCAGTCCGCATGTTTCCTTACCTTAGGAAATAAACGACACTGGTGTGGTATAACACTAAAGGATCTAACAGTTGAGATAAGTCTTTCTTGCTATTTACCGAAAGACGAGGTCTCGGTGATTGTTATTTCTTAATCATAGTTGACATAACATTGAGCATAAGATATTGATTATGCACTACTTTGATTTATCAAATGGTGCGGATTTTCGCAATCCAAGAATCCTGATATCTTGGGTAGTGGTGATCAATGTCTAGAGGTGCTAATATTGTTATTGCAATGAATCGTGTGCTGGGTGAGTCCAGTTTGATAATATCCTCAAGAGGTGTTCGAAAAAGGTTTTATTATTCAGAAACTCGGCAGGTTGGAATTTATTCCAGAATAATAAATAAAGATTTTGAACTAGACAATTCTTGGAAAAAGATATTAATTAATTAATTAAAGTCAAATAGCAGACTTAAATTAAATAATGGGTATTTATATCTTAAACACGGGAGATAATAAATTAAAGAGGTAAAGCTCGGATTACTCGTAATTTGGGATTGGACGGGCAGTCAATATTATTATACTATAGTGGATGATAATAATATTCTGTTTGGACTTGTATTAAATTGGGGCTCAATTTAATTAGTAAAAGTCCAACAGGTTTGGCCCAAGTCCAACCTCCATGGATCCCTAATTTGGCCCATCATAACTCAATATAAAAGGAGATTAGAAAGGAGATTTAATGTGATTTAACACATAAATTTCGTTCTCCCCTCTCTGGAGTGAACGGTTTTCTCAGTTCTTCATAGAACTGAAGTTCTGTCTTCTTTCTAATGAAGCCCTTTTCGATTCTGACAAGCTTTGACCACCCAAAGGTCATTATATGAGTTCGGGATACATATTAGAAGATTCTTGGTTGAGTACGAAGAACATCACGTGGAGAAGGCGCAAGCAATCGTCGATTCTTTGGAGAATCAGATCGGTAATTCTAAACCGTAGGAAATTCATGAATTAGGGTTTTAGTTCCTTTTACATGAATTATTTGTGTCCTTGAATGCAATTTGATTGTTTAACATGTAGATAATTAATCCCATAATCGGTCAAATAGATCTGGATGCATGATTTATTTGTTTATGCATGACTTCCGCTGTGCATGGGCACCAATCCCTAGCATCCCAGGGATGTGTGTTCACAGTTATGGTTATACAAAATTCCAACTACAATACCCTAGCACAGTTTATACTTTGAAAGGACGAGTCACCTAACTTATTCTTATGCGATACAAATGTTGATTACAAGATTAGGGTTGTCAATCCTAACACGTAACTCCAAAAAGCTCCTAAGACCCTTGAAAAGTCCTCACTCTCAATTAACAGTGCCGTTTTAAGAGAAGCTAACTGTAGTGTCTACTAAGTGAATCTAACTTGCTAGAACTCTGTCACAGTTATGAAGCATGTTATATTAAATAATACACGATTGTGTCACTCAATCATGCAGCATCAAAATACTTAGGGAAGAAACAAAGTAAAAACAAAACGGATATTAAATAGAAAAAAGAATTTGTATAACCAAAGTCGTTACTAACACATCCCTAGAATCCTATGAGTTTAGTTACACATAATTGAATAAGCTAAAAACATAGATTGAAGGGAAGACAATTTGAACATAAAACTAAAGCAAATAAAACCCGTATGTTGAATCCTTGTCGTTCTTGATGTTCTTGAAATCCTTCTCCAACTCCTTGCACAAATGAAGTACTCGAGGTCTTGATCTCTATGAAGTATTTGCAAGTAGAAGTTCTCTCTTTTTGATGAAGCTTGAGGTCTTATTTATAGGGGAAAGCCACTCCTTGTTGTAATTTCAACAGAAATTATCGCCCTAATCAGGGGGGCGGTTCCAACAGAAATTACAACAACAATTATCGCCCTAATCAGGGGGGCGGTAATTTCAATAATTATAATGGAAACCGACCTCACCCTAATATTTCTTATTCTAACAATAATTACTTGCAACCCCCCACAGGATTTAATGTTAGCAAGGGAGGAGTAGTTGAGCCAACCAAGAAGGAGGAAAAGTATGACCAAGGGATCACAAGGATCTTGGAAGTAATCACACAAGACAGGAAGGTTAATGACACCAATATCGGAGTGGTTGAAGCTAGAATAAACAACCTCGAGCAAGGAATGAACACGATCTCAACTGCCATAGCCAACATCAACACTCAAATGGAACAAATCTAAAAGAAGTTGGATGAGGATAGGGCAAAGGCAGCTGCACGAGTGGATGACATCAACAAGAAGTGGGTGGCAAAGCAGAAAACTGGGGACTGCCAAGTCGCCGGCGGACCGCCGCAACCACCACAGCGGGCCGCCGCTGGAGTACCGAATGGAGTGTACCCAGCCGCCGGCGAACCGCCGCACACCTGCGGCGGGCCGCAACATACAAGACAGAAGCGCCCACTCAGCAAGGACTCGTGCGGCACAATGGGATTGTGCTACCTTTCCAACCAAATAGGAAGTTTAAGCTCGAAGAGCAGTTCGAACATTTTTTGAACATGTTTTGTAAGGTTCATACTGACATTCCTCTAGTTGAATCGTTGCAGGAAATACCTAAATATGCGAAGCTACTAAGGGAGGCGGTGATGAGGAAGAAAAAGCCAACAAAAGTCGACCTTAAGCTACCGCATCATTGCAGCGAGATCATCCAAAAGGAAAAGGCAGTAAAGCAGAGAGATCCGGGCCAATTCATTATCAGATGCCAGATTGGAGAGAGAAAGGTTGATAAGGCCCTATGTGATCTAGGATCTTCCATCAATCTCATGCCACTGAAGTATTACAAAAAGCTCAACATTGGGCCACTCAAAACTTCAGACGTAACACTAAGGTTGGCCAATAACTCGTCCATAAAAACTGTAGGTATGACTGAGGACGTCTTAGTTAAAGTCGATGATTTCATTTTCCCCGCCGATTTTATTGTGCTTGACATGAAGGTAGACAAGAACGTCCCTCTAATCTTAGGGAGAGATTTTCTTGCTACTTGCAAAGCTTTGATTGATGTAGGTCGTGGGGAGATCACAATTAGTGATAACTATAGCCAATCCACCTATAAGATCGAGAGCGAAATGCTCAAGTTTGAGGAGGCAAAGCGGGCGAAGATGGAACGGCAGTGTAAGGCAGTCATGGTCACAGATTCGACCAAACCCCAAGACCCCTTTGAAATGGAGGACCCTTCTGCCTCCACTATCTACATTGTAAACGAGGTAAGACGTTCTCCCAAAAAGAACGATACTAATTCCTCTACCTCTATCCCTGTAATACCCGCTTTTATTGTTACTTTTTTTTTATGTTAAAATATTGTTTTGAGTACAAGCGAGTGATAGACCGTGAATAAAAATACTGCATTTGTTTTGATTGGTGGCGAAGGGAAGTAGTGAATGCTTGATGTTGGTTAATCGTGTGGTGAAAGTAGTCGACGAAATTGACGTGAGATTCGTCGATTGAAAAATTGGACGTTGGTTTACGAGTACTTGAGATAATACCAAAATACTGAAATAAAACACCACAATTTAATTAATATTCTAAATCAAATATTTGGGCCTATCACTTTTATTTGTCTTATTTTAGTCCATTTATCTAATTCTTGGGCTACTTTTATTTCAACTAATTATTCCCAAGCCTTATTTAAAAATATGCACTTTGTGCACTCCTAATTTCATTCTACACGGTTTTCTCCCATATCTCCCATCTTCCCTGAAAATCTCCAACTAATTAAATCTTTTCTTCTCCTCCTTATTTAAACGCACGCTGCCATCTCTTCCTCACACATTCTTTCATCCAAAATCTGAGAAAAAGAAACTTGCGAATACCGTGAGTTCAGCATCCAATCTGCCGTTATTTTCTTCTCTTCCTCCACAAGGTAATTTCTCCTCATTCTATTGAATACGAAAATCTCCATACTTTTGATTCCATAACACAAATTCTCAACATCACAGCTCGAAGGAAAAACCAAGAGAGTTGTGATTTTTCAATACTTTCTCTTCTGCAAGTTTTGCCTCTTCCGGAAGGTATATACATAATTTCTGAAAGTCTCTGCATTCAATTCCATGACATTGTTCACATAATCAAAGTGTTCACGAAATCGAACTTAGACTCTTGTTGAATTTTCTGGAAATTGTGAATGATTCATTCTCGATAAAATTTGCAAGCTTTAATCTCTTGTTTCCTCTTCAATCTCCATTCTTGAAAACCTGCTGCCTGCCCATTAATAGTTGATAGTAAATAATTAAAATCTTAATAAAGGTTTTGGGATGGGGAAAAAGAGAAGAGGGACGAATCTGATGGGAGAGGCATCGCCGGTGATGGGCGCTGACTGTGGGAAGGATTTTGTGCTTCTGTGGAGTGAGTTTTAGAGAGATAGCTTTGGTGGGAGCCGAGATATGTGTTTCAGAGTGTGATAGGAAAGAGAGGAAGAAGAGAGGGAGTTGGAATTGTTTCTGGTTTGTAAATTGCAGATGATGACAGTAGAGAGAGAGGAAATATTCGACAGTTTAGAGAAGGGAATATATAATTCTTTTCTTTACGTCCCCTATATTATTTTGTGTCTGTTTTATTTAGTAGAACTGGAATGGCTGTGTACGTGTGTTGAGGGAGTACATGTTTTAAATAAAGTAGTGCTGAGGTTATTAGATTTGCTTTTGCCTTCTTAAGGTCTGTGAGGAGCTGGAGTATTTTTATTAAAAATTGATGTGTTCTTTTGAGATAAAAATGGAGAGAGAGATGTTAGAGAGACATGGGTGACTTGGGAGCATATAGTATAAATTCTTTTAATTTGTAGTTTTAAAATGGGGAATTGATATATTGTGTATTTTGGGTTTAGAGGACAGGTATACACACGTATGGTGTAGTAATTGGGAGTATAATTAATTTCCTTTTCTTTTGTGAGAATTATAATTCAGGACACTTTATTTCTTTTAGTTTGGCTACCTCAATTATTTGGTTTGGGCTGGTTCAGTATTTGTTTAGTTTGGGTCTAACTAAATAGTGCTGGGCAGTTTCCTTAGTGGTGAGCTAAATCAAAAAAAATACGAGGACTTTTATTTTGACAAAATGTTAGAGGATATTTTGAGCGCACACGCAAGTAGGGTGCATGCATTGTTTTAAATTAATTTATTTTGCAAAGTCTTATTCTTGCATATTATATTATTTTGAACAAAGGTGAACTCTTGCACGTCGTTTGTGATTGGAGAAGAAAGTTGATTGAGGAGTTAAGCGATTGAGGTGGGCTTTCGTTTTAAATAAGGACTATGTCCTAAATATTTTGTTATGTGAAAGGAGGTGAAAAATGTTTGTCTTGCCATGTTTTGTGTTTGAATGAACCTATCTGAAGTGGCTATGCCATGTATGTTAACGAATTCGGGTCCCAGTAGGGCCGCAAACCCTGCTCGGACTGGTGTACACCCAGTAGATTGTGCGCTATCTCATTGGAGTTGGCCGGTCTAGTGACTTGCTTCGTGGCCACGTTCCTTGTCATGTAGTTCAGATATGGTGATGGTGGATGTGGATGGAAAGTGGTTGCGCAACCGAACTTTACGGAAAATATGTTTTTAGTGTACTTGGGTTCTTTTAAATAAAACCCCAAGATCACTCGTTTATGGCTTGACAAACTGTATTTTGGCATGCGTCCACTGAGTGCATCAAGTACTCAGCCCTGCATATTGTTTTTCTTAATGTGCAGATTGAGCGACGATAGACGTGGAGGATGTTGAGCAAAGTTATTGGAAAATTATATCTTGTTTGGTTGTTGGATTTGTCAGGTCTTCATACTCGGCATTTTTCCATGTCTTGACGCTTCCGCTAAAATTCTAAATTTTCTTTGGACTGTTTCATCATTGGGTCTTATTATTCGAAGTTAGTTTTGTGGAGACAATATTTGAGTTTGTTTTAAGTCCTTAGTTAATCTTTTGTTTTGGTCGTGTATATTTCGTTGTTCCCTTTTTCTTTCTCGCTTCTTTAACCCTCCCTTAGTTCCGATCAACCGTGTTTTCTATCCTTAGAAAATGTGGGCGTGACAATCCCCCAAAAAAAGAAGCAAAAGAGGAAGAAAGCACCCAAGGAGGACCCCGAGATTTACGTTATCAAGACCAATAAGGGGAAGTACAAGTGTGGAAGAAGCTAGGGACCAAGTTGCTCCCTATGCCAATTTTCAATACTCGGGTCGCTGATCCGCCCAATTAGTGGGCCACTTCAAGTCGAGCTAACGACTAAAAACAAAAGCTCTTGTTGGGAGGCAACCCAATTTCTTTAATTTAGGTCTTTTCTTTATTTTTTTTTTTATTAAAAAAATAAATTAATTTGCGAGTGGCGGTCGCCGCACTTAACACGGCGGTCGCCACACGTGTGTTCACATGTGCAGGATAGGGCGGGCCAGAGAAATCGCTGGACGGGCCGCGGCGGCATGCCAGGAAACGCAGTTTTAAACGTCCCATGCGGTAGCCCGCCACACATCACGCGGCGACTGCCGCGCGCAGTCCAGAAACGAGAATGGCCTATTTAAGGTATGTTTCCTATTCCTTTTCTCATTCCTTCTCAAATTCCTTCCTTGCACACAACCCCCACCTTTATAAATCACCAAATTCACACACCCACACTATCATTCTTTCAATTCTCTCCAAATTTAGAGTTCTTCTCCTCCAATTCTCAATCAACACAGGGTATGAATCTTAACTCAATTTATGAGCTTTGTTTCAATTCATTCATGGATTTGGGCATGTTTAGGATGAATTGTTCGGTAGAGACTCTTATTTTACGATGGGGGATGGTTGTGTGTGCTTATTTTTGGATTTCCATGGTGAAATTGTGTTTTGGTGATGATTTGAAGCTTTGTGAATAGTGATTCCTTCTTGTTTATATGTTGCAATCATGTTCATAGCATTGTGAAGCTATTATTACTTCCATGAATTGCAATACTTGAGAATTTCTAAGAGATTGTTGATATGTATTGATTTATTATTGATACGTCTCTGCATGGGGGATGAATTCACGTTGGGGGGTGGATTTTTGTGTCCTAGTTTGGATGATTATGCTCTACATGTTTACATGCTACCATCTAGGATGTTATGAAACACAAACTTGCAACTAATTGTTGATTCTTTGCTATTGCTTATAAGAGTGCAAGTTTGGGGGAACCTTTGATTGCCCATTGTTGGTATACCTTTTAAAGTATTATGTTCTTCTTTTGTAGGATAATGGGATCAAAGGGAAAGCGCCCGAAAACGCGAAGAACTATGGTATTATCCTTGCCTCGGATGAGCAAAAGGCCATGTGGAAGAAGTTGTCGGCGCGAGAGACGGCGCCCTCGAGGTACCCCCACGATTTCCCTCTCCAAACTTTGGGGATCGCGGAGGACTTTTGGGCGTTGTGTGACGTGGGCGATGGGAATGGGCTCCACTACATGTTCGAGAGGAAGTGGCCGTCTTCCGGAAGTATACTCTTGAGTTCCTAAGCTCGTTGAAGGTCACCAAGGACCGCCGGCAAAACATCCCGCTTAGCATCGACTTCCTCCTAGGCAACCAATGGCACTCGCTCACCATGGAGGAACTTTGCGGAATCTTCCATTGCTTCGACCCCAACCCCGAGACCGATAATGACTATGACTTTGACGAGGTTTAGGGTGCGATGACGAATGAGTACGAGCATGCCGCGGGCTATGCTAAGTCTTCTTCGATTCGCAACCTGGTTTTGAGGTACCTTCACAGCGCTATGACCCAACTTATGTTTGCTAGGGTCGATGGGGGGAGTGTCTCCCAAACGGAGTTGAATGTGATATGGTGCCTCCTCAACAAGAAGGGATTCGATTATGGAACCCTTTTTACTATCTATGTGGACCGGATCACGAAGAAGGATGACGGCGTTATTTGTTGTGGGAGCTTGATCACGCCGATTGCCGAGTACTTGGACATATCCTTCGCCGGATTGACGGAGGATGGCGGGGAGCGCTTTATCACCTATGCGGTGCTCTTTTCGGTGGGGCTATTGAAGACCGACTATTGGGGTCAAGGATTTTTCCTACAAGGCCGAACCCCGATGAGGAGTTTTAAACAAACACCTCCGCCCAACTAGGAGATATCTACTCCTACATGCAAAACGTGTCCAACACTTGGGACACCCGTTGGGCGGAGCAACAAAGGGAGAACGCCTACAACTGCCAAGGATGGACGGCTCAAGGCGATTGGCGCACGGCGAAGCAACAATTTTGGGAGCAACAAAGGCTAGAAGACGTGCATCGCCGTCAAGAAATTAAAGAGCTCCATAGGATGGCCGCCGAGGCTCGATAAGAGTGCCAAACCATGATTGGCGACATCGCCTATCTTATTGGTGCATTCGACGACCTCAACGCCCGTTTCCCTCCTTCTCCTCAAGATTGAAGAAGTCAAGCTCAGTGACTTTAAATGAGCATTTGTACCATGTTTTTGGATATTTTTAAGACAATTTCTTTTTATGTTTTTGACAATTTTTGCTTTAATTTTAAGTATTTTTGGTTTTAGTTTAATTTTTGTGCGTTGAAAATTTTTCGTAGGTTCTGATCTCATCGTGGCAACCGCCGCATGTGCTGCGGCGGTCCGCCACCTGCTCGCTGGAACAATCTGTTGCTGCGCGGCGACCGCCGGACATGCCGCGGCGGGCCGCCACCTGGGCGCAATTTCCAGCGCGATTTTTTGAATTTTTTTGAAATTTCGCCCCGTCAAGCCTCGACGCGAAATTTTTCAAGGTACGTTTTTTTTAAGTAGTTTACTCACGTCCCTACCAACTCTACAAACTTATTTTACACTTTGTTGTAAATAAGTTTGGGGAAATGAAATGGTGGACCGTGAGTTTAGGTTTTTGTTTTAGGGTTTTTCTTTTTGTTTTAAAGTTTTTGCTTTTATTTTTTTTCAAAAACCCCGTAGGTGAATTTTGTGTTCTTAAAAAAAATATTTTCTTGAATCCATGTCGTGAACTTAACATGAAGAACTTAGAAACACGCATGCTTAGGGACACACTTTAGACTGAGTTGTCAATGATAATATATTCCATCTATGTTTAAGTGTGGCTTAACGTCTTGATTTGATGGTTTGGTGAAAAGGTGCATAATTAGTGAATTGTTCATAGTCTTGCCTAAGTTTACATAGTGTTTAAGTTGATTTAGGAGGATGATTGACTATCTTTTCTTAGCCTACTTTTATCCAAATTTTTGACCCTCTCAAATTTTTAAAAAAATTTCCCTTTGGAGCCAATTTTGAGCCTTTAAACCTTTTCTTTGGAAGCCAACATAATGGGGACAATTCCTTTGGTTAGTTAGTTTTTGCTATTTTATTTTGTAAAGGAATTGGATTAGTAAGGAAGAAAGTATAAAAAGTAGTGTGCTTAATATAAAGAAGAGTACAAGTTGTGAAATAGAAAAATTCCAAGTATGTGCTTAATCTTAGAGAGGATGCCTATGAAAAAAAATGTAAAAGGTTGTGAAAAGAATTTTTTTTTTCAAAGGATTGGAAAGTGAGTTGAAGGAGAAAAATGAAGTGTTAAAAGTGTCTTGGGTTTAGGAAAGTGGAGTCAATTTTACTCTACTTGGGATATTTTTATTTTTGAGTCACTTTTTAGCCAAATATTCCTCATCTACCAAAGAGCCTACATTACAACCAAAGATAAAGACCTTTCGGACTTTTGATGCTTAATCACATCTAGTAGAGGAAGGATTAGACTTTGAGCAAGCTTATGGTAAACTTTGCATGATGCATGATTTGAGTGCTTATATACACATTCCTTTATACACTTTGAGAGTGAGAGAACACTTCCCATCTTTGGAAGTTTGCCACATGTGAGTGCATGAATTCAAGGTGTTCCACGAGTTAGTAATGAAAGTGCACTAATAAGCCTTGCTTGATTTGATTGCGTTAATACATGCTTAATCTGTTCTTTCATCTTTTGAGGCAATTATGACGTCTAGTCCTTGTGCATTCCGTGCGCCTATTCTTGTGTCTTTATTGTTTTGTTCGAGGACAAAAAAAAAATGTAAGTTTGGGGAAGTTGATATGCTCGAATTTTGCACTATTTTAAGGCCGTTATTTGGTCCGTTTTTTATGTCAAAGTCACTCTACACGTCCATTATTTGCATATTTTGTCTATTTTGGTATTTTGACGTGTTTTGTGAAAAATGTGCATAATTGAGCCGAAAAAGGGAGCCAAAACGCAAAGTCTGGAAATCTGGAGTCAAACGGCGACCGGCGACCGCCGCGAATGTGTACGTCGACCGCCGGCACCCGGCAGGCAGATGAATGCAGCGGTCCGCCTCGGAAAAATACGCTTGGAAGAGAAGTCTCGCCCGGCGGCCCGGCGGAGAAAGGCGGCGAATCCGAGATGCCCTAGATTTGTTCCAAGATTTACCATATTTTGAAGATCCTTTCCTTCTACAATAAGGATTGGCTTTCCCCTATAAATAAGACCTCAAGCTTCATCAAAAAGAGAGCTTCTACTTGTAAAATAATTCATAGAGATCAAGAGCTAGAGTACTTCACTTGTGCAAGGAGTTGGAGAAGGATTTCAAGAACATCAAGAACGACAAGGATTCAACCTACGGGTTTTATTTGTTTTAGTTTTACGTTCAAATTGTCTTCCCTTCAATCTATGTGTTTAACTTATTTCATTATGTGTAACTAAACTCATAGGATTCTTTAGTAACGACTTTGGTTATACAATTCCAATTTTCTATTTAATATCCGTTTTGTTTTTACTTTGTTTATTCCCTAAGTTAGTCTTGATGCTACATGATTGAGTGACACAATTGTGTATGATTTAATATAATTTGCTTCATAACTGTGACAGAGTTCTAACGAGTTAGATCCACTTAGTAGACGCTACAGTTAGCTTCCCTTAAAACGACACTGTTAATTGAGAGACTTTTCAAGGATCTTAGGAGCTTTATGGAGTTACGTGTTAGGATTGACAACCCTAATCTTGTAATCAACGTTTGCATCGCATGAGCATAAGCTAGGTGACTCGTCCTATCAAAGTAATAACTGTGCTAGGGTATTGTAGTTTCAAATTTGTATAACCATAACTGTGAACGCACATCCCTGGAATTCCCTTATCTCTATCGATTGTCTCTGTGTTTTGCTTGCATTTAGTTGTTAACTGTTTTCAAATATTTTCTATTTTCAAAAGTTTTCAAAAATCTTTCGTTCGTCCAAATAGTAATTGAGTCTTAGTAGAGGATAGACCTCTGTGTTTGCCTTCCCCGTGTTCAATATCCCGGTACTGGCCTTTGGCTATACTATATATACTCTGTATACTTGCAGGTTTATGTAGTGCTAAAAAATAGTGCAGGACCTACGCCCTCATTCAGTGAGTTCTTACGAACTGGGAAATCCTCTAGCCAGGGTACTCGTGACAGATAGGGAGGATCTCTGTTATTGAGCTGTGTACATTCTTGAACACATTTTGAGCTAACCACCTGTGTGCGCATGCTTGTGTGTGATCTTGACTGATTACTTGCTCTTGTGTGGAGTCCTAGATTAGCAAATCCCTGCATTCTTTGTTTTCTTGGTGAGTCTCTGTGTCTCTGTGGCTTTTAGGTCACCAATCTTGTCTGTGCAGGGTTGTGTGTTGTGCCTTGTGTGTTTCTTTTCTTTTTTCTGTGTGTGTTGCCAAAAACCCTTTTGTTTTCAAAATGGCTGCTCCAGTTGTTGGGATTACTCCCTTCAATGGTAAAAATGATTTTAGCATTTGGAAGCAAAAGACCAAGTGCATTTTGATACATCAAAAAGTTTTCAAAGCTGTTGAAAATACTATTCTTGAAACAGAATCTGAGGAAAAGAAAGCTGAGATGAATGAGTTGGCAAGGTCAACTATTATCCTCAACCTAAGTGACTCTGTCATAAGGAAGGTTGGAACTATTGATTGTGCTTCTGAATTGTGGAAAACTCTTGAAACCTTGTATACTGAAACTTCCATGTCCAGTAGGATGTATTTGTTGGAAAAATTTTTCAAATTTAAGCTTGATTTTACAAAGGACATTAATGACAATGTGGACAGGTTTCAAAAGCTTGTTCAAGACATTAAACGTGCTGGTGATAAAACTATTGATGAATATACTAGCATGGCTTTAATGAATGCTATCCCTGACTCATACAGTGATGTGAAGGCTGATATTAAGTATGGGAGGGATTCTGCGCTCCCATTGATTTGATCATTAGCTCTCTTAAGTCTAAAGAATTTGAACTTAGGGAGAATAATGAGGGTAAAACCAGTCAGAATAAGGCTCTGACTGTTAGAGGTAGATCTAGATTCAAGGGGGATAACAATGGGAAGCAAAATAATGATGGGAAAAAGTCAAACAGTGGAAAGTCTAGGTCTAAGAATAGGAATCCCAATAAGAACAACAGGAAGTGCTTTAACTGTGGTGAACTTGGCCATTATAAGAGAGAATTTACTAAGCCTAAAAAGGCAAAGTTTTATAATTATAATGAGGATGTTCTTGCCAATCTTGCTAAGAATGATGATTCTGAAGGAGTTTGTTTTATGAATCATGACATGTTCTCAGTGAATTTTGCCTTTGCTTGTTCTTTTGCCCAAACTGACTGGTTGATTGATTCTGGATGTACTTTTCACATTTCTTCTTTCAAAAATTTGTACTCTGATTTCAAACCTGTTGCTGACTCTTTTGTCTCCATGACAAATGATAAAAAGTGTCAAATTCTTGGGGTTGGGACTGTGTGTTTGAAATTTGAAAATGTTTTTACTTTGAAGTTGGACAATGTGAAGTATGTTCCTGATCTTTGCTATAACCTGCTTTCATGTACTTCTCTTGAAAAAGATGGTTTTGAGGGAAAATAGGGGCATGGGGTTATGAAAATCTTTAAGGGGTCTTTATGTGTTTTCAAAGCTTTCAAAAAGTATAACTTGTATGTGTGTTCTGCTCAGTCCCTATGTGATTATAATAGTTCTGCAAATGTGGTAAATGATTATAAGACTTTATTATGGCACAATAGGCTTGGACACATGAGTGATAATGGTTTGAAAATTTTGAAAAAGGATGAGCTTCTCTCAAAAGATTTTCAAAATGATCTTCCTTTCTGTGATACTTGTGTGTTAGGTAAGCAGCATAGAGTGTCTTTTCCCTCTCCTGTTATTGAATGTATCAGTAAAGGAGTTCTTGAGTACCTACATATGGATGTGTGGGGACCAGCTTCTGTGACTACCCATTCACGATCTGTCTATTTTTTATCTGTGATAGATGACTTTTCTAGAAAGGTCTGGTGTTTTCTTTTAAAGCAAAAGTCTGATGTTTTTGACACTTTTAAAAATTGGAAATGCTTGATTGAAAACCAAACTGGATAGTCCATCAAGGCTATCAAAACTGACAATGGGTTGGAGTTCTGTAATGCTCAGATGGATAGTCTTTGTGTCTCTTATGGTATTAAGAGACACAAAATTGTTCCTTATACCCTTCAGCAAAATGGAGTAGCTGAGAGGATGAATAGGACCCTGCTTGAAAAAGTCAGGTGCCTTCTTTCTAAAAGTGGTCTTCTAAAAAGTTTTGGGGAGAAGCTCTTCTTACTGCTTGCTATTTGGTGAATAGATCACCCTCTGTACCTTTGAAAGGAAAATTTCCCGAGTCTGTTTTTTCTGGTAAAAGAATTGATTTTTCTCATCTAAGAGTCTTTGGTTGCCCTGCCTTTACTCATCAGAAGGTTCATAAACTTGATCCTAGGTCTAGGAAAGGTGTTTTTCTGGGATACCCTGATGGTGTTAAAGGGTATAGGGTATGGCTGAGGGATGAACCAGGGTTCAGGGTTATAATTAGCAGGGATGTTGTCTTTAATGAAACTGAATTCCCTTGCCTTAAACCCTTTGGGGAGTCTGCTCTATTCAGTGAGTCTCCTACCCACATTCAAAGTGAGGTGGAGATTCCTACTGGTGCCTCAAGTGAGGTGGAGTAGGTTTGGATCACTGATCCAACTCCTGTACCTAAAGGTGACCATGCTGAGGACCCAGTAGATGTAGATCATATTGATGCACCCCCTGATTCAACTGTTGTCCAAGATAGTGATGTGGTTGATGAGCCAAACTTGCATGATTATATGTTAACTAGGGATAGGGTAAGAAGGCCTCATAACCCCCCTGATAGGTATACTGGTTTGATGAACTTGCTTGCTCTTGCTTTCAATGTTTTTGAATCTGATGGGGATGAACCCCAGACTTATAAGCAGGCTCAGAAGTCTAAGGCCTGGAATTTGTGGCTTAAGGCTGTGAAAAATGAAATGCATTCCTTGTTGATAAACCATACTTGGATTCTTGTACCTTGCCTGTTGGTGCTTCTGTAGTTGACTGCAGGTGGCTTTATAAACTTAAAAATGAAATTGATGGTATTAGGTACAAGGCCAGGTTAGTGGCCAAAGGGTTTACTCAGCAAGAGGGGGTGGATTACACTGAGATCTTTGCTCATGTTGTAAAATTTACCATAGTCAGACTTATATTAGCCTTGTGTGCTCACTTTAATTGGGAAATGAAACAGATGGATGTTGAAACTGTTTTCCTTCATGGTGACCTTGATAAACCAATTTACATGAAACAACCTGAAGGTTTTGTTTACCCCAAGTTTTCCAATCATGTTTGCTTGTTGAAAAAGGCTATGTATAGTTTGAAGCAGTCTCCCAGACAGTGGAACATCAAATTTAACACTTGTATGCAGAAGCTAGGCTTTGTTATGAGCACCTTTGATGCATGCTTATATGTTAAAAACCTTGGTAGTGTTCCTGTGTTTTTGTTGTTTTATGTGGATGATATGCTGATTATGGGACCATATTTAAAGTCTATCAAGTCTGTGCAAACTGCTCTGTGTGAGAACTTTGACATGAAGGACCTTGGTGATGCTCAGAAAATATTGGAGATAAATATTTTTAGGGATAGAAAGAAGTCTATCCTGGTGCTTCACCAAGAGCCTTATGTGCACAAGATTCTTCAAAAGTTTAATATGGCTGCTGCTAAAACTGCTTATGTTCCTTTAGCTGCACATTTTTTACTGAGTAAAGATCTTGTCCTAAGTCTGATGATGATATTGCTGCCATGAAAAAGATTCCCTATGCAAATGCTATTGGTTCTGTGATGTACTTAATGGTCAGTACCAGACCTGATATTGCTTATGTTGTCTCTGTGCTTAGTAGATATATGTCAAATCCAGACCATGTGCATTGGGAAGCATTGAAATGGTTGTTGAGATACTTGAAACATACTTCTAAGTATGGTCTGTGTTACTCAAACGTGATGATGGTGTTGAGTTGTGTGGCTATGTGGATTCTAACTATGCTAATGATAGGGATAAGAGCAAGTCCACTAATTCCTATGCTTTTACTGTGTGCAGATCTTGTATCAGCTGGAAGTCCCAACTCCAACACATTGTGGCTCTATCAACAACTAAGTCTGAATAGATTGCTACAACAGAAGCCATGAAAGAAGCCATTTGGCTCAAGGGAGTGCTCTCTGAACTGAAATTCATTAAGTCCTTGCCTGTTGTATATTCTGACAGCCAATCAGCTATTCAGTTGTGCAAAAACCCAGTCTTTCATGATAGAACCAAGCATATAGATGTTAGGTTTCATTTTATTAGAGATGTTGTTGAAAAGGGTGAGATTGCATTGCATAAAATTCACACTGATCAAAACCCAGCAGATATGGGCACTAAGTGTCTATCTGTTGAAAAATTGCTTTCTTGCATCAAAAAATTGCACTTTGATTGTGGTTAACATTGCATGTCCCTCGGATGATATGACCCAGACTTGAGAATCTAATTCTCTAAGTGTCCGTGGGTCAAAAGACCTCTTTGGCTAATGGACCTTGGTCCTTTGGTGCCTTTGAGGCAACCTGGTATTTCCTTGACTAATGAACCTTATTCTTTGGTGTCTTGGATCTACCTTGTAGGCTGTGATGAAAATACATGTGGACCAAGACTCTTCTCCATTTACCCAATGTGGTCCAAGGTGGAGTATGTGAGATAAATGGACCCCAATGGAATGTTTGGGCTTGGTGAATTAAATGCTTTGGGCTAATTTAATTCTAGGCCCAGAACTTGTGCAATGGCCCAATTGTTATTAGGGCCCGTTACCTACCTGGGAGAACCGATTGTTGTCGCGTGGCAACTCCACGAGGATCCTGCTCCTGGGCCGTTGATCTGGTAGGTGTGCTTGTTATGTGAGAAGCCTCTTGAGACTTCTCACATTCATTCTGATTTCAACTCTCTCTCTCTCTCATCAAGCTCTCCAGAATTCTCTCCCTCTCTCATCTTTGTTCTTCGCCGATCTTCTTCTCTGGTGACTTCTTCTCTCTGCATCTGTGAGTGAAGAGTGTAGATCCTTCAACTTCTGTGTTGATAGATCGGTTAGCCATTGATTGAACGGTAGAGTTCAAATCTGGCGGTTGGGTGAAGAAACTCGGGCGGTTCCTTGTGTTTTGAGAAGACCTGTGATCTCTGGTTCGATTGGTGACTGTTCTGAGTTGTGTGTGACACTTGTGTGAGAGGCGGCCGGTGCGAAGTAGCAATCGGTAGACTCCTAGGGTTTTTGGGGTCTGGTTTATCTCACTGTGCTCCCTTGTGATCTTTGGTGAAGATAGAGGAGGTTCTTGGCCTGTGTGAAGTTGCTGGTGCAACCTGAGCCATAGTCACGCGGTTTCTATCTTGTTTGTCATTTCTTGTTACAGATCCTTTAGGATCTGATCTCTTGTGTTACTAACTGTTCTACTTGAGTGTGCAGGTCAAGATTGGAGAGAATTTAGCCATATATGGAATCAGAACCGGTCATGGATTCTGATTAGTGCTAGGATTCTTTTTGTATCTTGTAGCACTTGTAGATTGTATAGTTCGGTAATACACTTTGTATCTTGGCTTGTAACCCTGAGATTAGCTATCTCAGACTAATTACAATAAAAGAGGTCCCGGTAATTAGCGAATCCCGAGTGATCCGATCCCTACAATAACTTTGCAATTAGGTGTATAATTTGAAAATTTGGAAGATGTACGCAAATGAATCTCAAAATAGTTAATTGTTGCTAATTTTTGCGAGTTTCTCTTAGAATATAATTTGATGATTTCATAACAACGTGGAAAAACTTTAATGCAACATGTATTTATAAAGGCGGCTCGGTTTGCAAGATTGTATATCGGAATTAAATATGTACTGTGTTTGGCTAAAGAAAGATTCTATCCTCCAACTCAATCCTAGATTGCTAATCATGCGATAATTACTCATGACCAACCCCCTCAAACTAAAATAATCTAACAACTTAATCCTATATTATAGCTTGGTACTATTTTATCTATCAAAACGAACACCACCATTAGGAATATCGATGTAGAAAAGTAGTACTCCACTTCAATCGCCCCTCTTTAATAGAGATATTTCTTTGGGCACGAGATTTAAGATAATTGTGGTAAATGGAGAGAAAATAAAGTAGGAAATAAAATAAGTAGAAAGATAAAGATGAAAATAAACTAAGATAGAGATGTACTCCCTCTGTCCCATAATAAGAGACTTATTCTGTCAAATTTGTCTGTCCCACAATAAGAGTTTTATTTCACTTTTACCATAAATTGTAAGCAACCCTACATTCAACCAACTTATTCCACTTATATTTTATATTTAAACTATATATATATATATATATATATATATATATATATAAAAGTAAGATCCAGATCCCACTAACTTATTCAACCAACTTTTTTTTTGCATTTTCTAATATTCGTGCTCAAACTAAACAAGGCTCTTATTGTGGAACTTCTTGGAAGCTATGAGCTATGTAGCTACGAGTTCCTATGTAGTGTAGCTCTAAGTTATGAGTTCTCTTGTTGCTCTTCTCTTCCTTGTTTGTTGATTCGCACTAGGAGTAGCTCTACAACAGCTGGGAAATCCATCCAACAACTGCTCACGCGCACAAGGATTTTCTTAAGTAAGAGAGTTACATGTTGTTTTTCTCAAGCCGCACCAGTGAGCCATCCCCAGTCGGGGAGGGTGAACGGATGAAGCGAGCAAGCGAACGAGTGAGCGAACGGAGGTACTAAAGTACCGGATCGTGTCGGGGATGCTCTCCTGACAGCAGCACGAAAGGGGACAAGTGTTGTCATACAACACCAGCCGACGGACACCGAGGGAAACGAAGGTATTCGGAGGGCGACTGAGAAAGAAGAGGACCGAAGGGATGTATTCGTTCGAAACGAAGAGGCAACGTTAGTATGCCGAACTCCCGGGCAGCTGGAAGGAGAGCAGCAACGAGAAGAGAAGGTACTTTAGTACTGTAGTGAGCGAGCGAAGTGAGCGATAACGGTACGCACGCGAAGCTGTAAAGGATTGTGTTCATGGTCCGGGCCTTAGATTAGATGTTTAATTAGAATCCAAATAAGAGCCTTTAAAGCCATGTTTTGAGCCCTCAATTACCAATCTATCATGAGCCCACTCCCCAGGTGGAGCGGCCGAACGAGGCGGGGATTGGCCCTGAGGACTGGGCACGGGGGTCCCAGTTCTGAACCCGTCAGCTGCCGGCGAACTGCTCGAGTTCACATGGAACCTTTCCCCTCTTCGGCCTTCAAAGTTCTCATTTGAATATTTGCTACTACCACCAAGATCCGCACCAACGGCCGCACCGCATTCGGGTTGACGACCCGCAACGTTATGCTCGATCACTCGGGTAAGTCGGGTTGTTTGGGAATGCAGCCCCAATCGGGCGGTAAATTCCGTTCAAGGCTAAATACGGGCGAGAGACCGATAGCGAACAAGTACCGCGACTTTGGGTTGGGTCGGCCGGTCCGCCTCACGGTGTGCACCGGTCGGCTCGTCCCTTCTGCCGAAGATGCACTCCTGGTCTTAACTGGCCGGGTCGGCTCAACGAAGCAGCGGCGCCGTCCTACCTATTTAAAGTTTGAGAATAGGTTGAGGGCTGTTTAATTAAAACAAAGCATTGCGAAGGTCCCTGAGGATGCTAACGCAATGTGATTTCTGCCCGGTGCTCTGAATGTCAAAGTGAAGAAATTCAACCTAGCGCGAGTAAGAAATATTATTTTTGCTAAAAAATAACTGATCCAATTATAATAGGAAAACTAAAAAAATGAATATGATTCAATTATGTATGAATCCTCGGAAAGAACAGAAAGAAAATAAAACTAAAACGGGCTGGAAGTGGTACAATTTATATTTTTTTTATTATTTAAAAAAAATTATACTAGTACAATTTATATTTTACAAAACTCTTTCTTTATAATAAATAAAGTTGGACCCATTTTATACTCCAATCATTTTTTTTCGTAATCTCTATAACTTTGCTCACGCATTAAAACTCGCGTCCATTGAATTTTTTTTTTTAATTTTAAAAAACAAATAGAGTATAAATTTAAGACTGTATTTATTTTGAGACAAATTAAATCTTAGTTATCAATTTAATAAGTATATATTAACCCTAGTTTAACCATTTGTTATTTCTGTTTTGCATTTATAAAAGGTGATATCTTAATTATTGAAACTTCTAAATCTATAAATATATAAAAGGCGAGTTTTGGCTATTATTTTAAATATTTATAAATTTTGGACAAGACATTAAAATTCATTAGTTATGGACCTTTTGAATATTTGTTGAATATTTGGCAGTTATATAATCTGTGGCACTATAAATTAATGGTATTATATAATTAATGGCATTATATATTAATCTATCTATCTATACATATATAAAAGGTGAGTTTTGTGGTATTATATAATTAATGGCATTATGAATTAATCTATATATCTATACATCTATATAAAAGGTGAGTTTTGACCTCAATATGATACTCACTCCGTCCCTGAAAATTTGTCTCTTATTTCCATTTGATTCCTTTTTTTTTTCTTAGAGCTTAATCAGACGATGTTTCAAATGTCTCCCATTCATGTATTGTTAATTAGAGGTCTCCAAATTTTTATAATTTATTATTAACTATTCTAAATTTATTGTATATATGTTTAATTGTATAATTCAGTTATTTTGTTAACAATTTTGATATAATAATATTATTTTTAAATCTATTAATTAATTTACGATCTAATATTAATATTTTAAAATATATTAATCTGTGCATCGCACAAGTTACGATACTAGTTTAATTAATTGCCAACTTATTTTCTAGTAATATTGAAGACGAATAATTGAAACTTTCAGACAAGACTGGATTACATTGAGAGGAGTGCGTCTTTAGCCACTAATAATCGTTTATAATTAATGAAAGAAAATTACTCCATATGAATGGCAGTTGTAATTTAATGTATTTAATTGGTATAGTTAGTATTATTAGTAATGTAGCAAATAAATTAATAATGACATTCGAAATTTGGAGGAGAGCATAAGTTGTGCGCTAATTTATAGTGTGAATAATTTGATAGGGCTTTTGTTCTCTTTTCCCCACTCTCTCATATCCCTTTCTCTATCGTCTCTCCGTTTCTATCTCTTCACTCCCTCCCGCGCATCTATCTCCTGCTCTAGGTCAACATTTTTTCTCCCTTTTCTCTTTGTTTATGCATCTATGGAGCATCTATTTGTGTTTTTACTTGTTTGTATGTTCTATGGGGACTCTCGTGGACTGGGAGCCGATTCAATTTTTCTTTTTTTGCTTGGGGAGTCGAGTTTAAGGGGTTATTTATCCTTCTTGCGTGCTATCTTCAATTCCTTCTGGTTCGTGCAATTTTAGTGTTTATTGGGCGCTTAAATGCCCTTTGAGATTGAGTTCTTATCTGCGCAAGATGCTCTTTTTGCAATTGGCCCTTTTCCCCCTTTCTGAAATTGAATCCTACAGGTTTAGTTTTTTTTGGTGACATAGTTCCTTACTCTCACTCTTGCTCCTCTGGTTATGTGGACATGCTAGTGAAATAATCTCGTTTGGTTATGCGTCATATCATGGGACGTCTTTTGGTTTTGAGATTGTGTACGCCTCCAAAGATATATTTAACTCATTACAGCTGCAATTGACGATCTTGTGGAGTGTAGTTAGAGGACCTGGTTTTTGGAGTTGATGCATTTACCTGCTTATGATCCCCCCTTTCATCTACTTATCATTTAGTTGAATTTCATTCTTTGGTCATCTAGTCTATGTTATTGTATCTAGCTTTTTATCGTCTTCTTTTGCAGCATATTTGTAATTGGCTTCTTTATGCTTTATACTTTTCAGATTTTATTGGATCACAAGGGAAGCTCTGAAGGCGTTTGAAGAGCCTTCTGACTTAGAAGGAAAAAGGAAATACACTGGTTGAGGAAAAGATCCCTTCATGACCTTTTGACATTTTAATAATGTCAGGGTTGCTCAATGTACTAGCTCATCCTCTGCAAATTTTATTGACTGCATTGCATTGATACCACATAGCATTAAATAATGGAACACCTATTTTCTTATGCTGTGGAGAGTATCGATAAGTATGTTCCTATATGAAGCTTGACTTTGTTAGATGGTACGTAAATCCTTGAGATATAATCAGGGTCAGGAGTCACTGAGATGAATGCTCATTATATGTAGGGATTACACTTTTAGTCTCTTAGGAGATACTGAATACATCCAACACTCTTACACTTTGTAATTTATTGCATTAAGGTGTTTTTCTTATCTTGTTATGCTTTTGCAAAAAACAACTAAAGACAACCTTTTAACACTTCCCTTTTATCAGAGAATGTTATTATTTATTATTCATCAGATTCATACCTTGGTGTCATGATTACATTTGTGTTTTCTCGTCTTCAATTTTGGATCATGAATGACTTGATAGAGATAAATAGGCTTGATCTGTACACAAAATCCGTAATGGTGTTTATTAATTCATTCACACACTCGCTGCAGTCATCACTGAACGGTTCTACTTCAAGTCTTCCTGACAGCACAGGGCGTTCATACACATCATCATTTTCTGTACAGTCCGGTGCTGGTTCTCCTGTTTATCATCATGCTGGTAGGTTGTCTGGTGGAATGGTCTAAGTTGATTCTTGTTTAAAATATCTGTGATAATAACTAGCACTGTTTTGCAGGAAATATCCAGGGACTGCATAATCTTCATGGAAACTTCAATGTTCCAAACATGCCGGGTGCGCTTGGATCAAGAAGTACAACTATGAATAACATTGCTTCAAGTGGGTTGCAACAAGCTTCTGGCAACCTTTCTACTGGCCGTTTTTCTTCCAACAACCTTCCAGTTGCCCTTTCTCAGGTGATATTTTCTGGTGTAATTTGCATTATGTGGATATCTTGCTTTACATTTTGAAATCTTATAAGTAGGATGCTCTGAATTGCTTTGGTGTGTTGAACCTTCTATAATGTGTATGCATTGGTGATCTGTGTCTGCTGAACTGCTTGCTGCTTATTTCTTGTGTTTGCAGATATCTCACAGCAATACGCATGTTCATTCAGGGATGGCAAGTAGGGGTGGTATGAGTGTCATAGGAAACCAAGGATATAGTAGCAGCACTAATGGAGTTGGTGGTTCTATCCCAGGGATCCTACCAACATCTGCTGCAATTAGCAATCGGACATCTGTTTCCGGTCTTGGTATATCTCCGGTCCTAGGAAATGCAGGGCAACGAATGGCAAGTTCAATGGGTAGTATAGTTGGTGGGGGCAATATTGGCCGGAATATTAGCTCAGGTGGAGGGCTATCTATGCCTGGGCTTACTTCTCGATTGAATTTATCAGCCAACAGCGGTTCCGGAAATCTAAACGTGCAAGGACAAAATAGGCTGATGAGTGGTGTACTTCAACAAGGTAATATTCCATCCTATAATATTTCTCTACCAGAGTCACTGCATACCAATGTTTTGTGTTGAAATTTAACTTCAGCTTGCTATGCAAATATACATCAGGTCATTTACAGTATTTGTACTTTAGCTTTCAGATGCTTTCCTGTGGTGTTTGCCTGATTTTTAAATAGATATAACACTAAATTCATGTACGTTATGGCCCAGTTTCACATAGATGAGGATAGAAGTCTTGCAATCTTGTTAGTTGGTCAGTTAAACTTATGCATGTGGACTGTGGTGTGTGTTTAAGACTTAAAGAGTGTGAATTAAAATATGAGGATCCTGAAAACACCATTTATTGCAATAATTGAATGGATAAAGTATCTAATTTGAAACTTGAAAATTATTTAGGTAGTATCAGATCGTGATTGTACCCATGTCCTTTCTGATCCACAATTATTCTCTGAGCTGCTATTTTCATACTGATTCTAGAGTTATTGTCAATGTGTTATATAATTATATTTTTGAGACAGAGATGATTCATATATGTTAGTACATTGTGTTTGCTTTTCTGTTTTTCAGCTTCTCCACAGGTACTGTCAATGTTTGGCAATTCCTATCCTTCTGCTGGTGGTCCTCTATCTCAAAACCATGTTCAGTCCGTAAATAATCTTACGGGTATGAGCATGTTTGGTGACATGAATTCCAATGATGGTGCTCCTTTTGATATTAATGATTTCCCTCAGCTGAATAGTCGTCCCAGTTCATCTGGAGGCCAAGGGCAAATAGGTAATCACCAGTCAGATTATTTTTCTCTAAAACTGCTGTAAGTACATTCATTCGTGCTGATAGTTGTGTAATATCTCGAAACATTGCAGGTTCTTTACGAAAGCAAGGCCTTAGTCCTATTGTTCAACAAAATCAGGAGTTCAGTATCCAAAATGAAGATTTTCCAGCCTTACCTGGATTTAAGGGTATTTATTCTGCCTATGCATTTATAGTCAAAGTTATGTTGTATTTGTGATTATTCCCCTTGTTCATGTTGTGTTTCTCATTAAGATCTTTGTGCTACAACTTTCTACCTCAGGTTATTCTTACTCTGGCAGTTTTAATTAATAAGGGGGCCTTTTATAACATCAGCCAATCATATGTTGTGTTGCTTTGTCAATTATGGTTATTACTGCTCACTGCTCATGAATTTTTTAGTATCCTTGAGATTAAGGGTGAAGAGATTGTGTCCATATTTAGAATTTATGAATTCTGTTAACACTCATGTTACAGGTACTTTTGGAGTTAATCTATTGGAGGAGATACCTTTTTTATGTTTTAATTTTGACGGCAATGCTACAGGCATGCCTGCTGTTAGGTTTTTCCAACTTAATAGTCATTAGTTTTCTTTTTGGCAACTTATTCATCTAGGTCATGTTTAGTTCATCTGCTGAGTTTATCATATGGCGTCATGCTTGTTCATATGACGTGACATGGTTAGTTTTGAAAGATGCTGATTTAGTCATTCTTTTAAAGTGATAATAGTAACTTTTTTAATCTATGTCAAGATTAATCTTATCTATTGTTCTTAAAGATAGAACCTAGCGTGTCTGCTGAAATAACCTAGGCTTTTTTTGTTTTTGTTTTTTTTTCTGTTAGGAATTTCCCCTTACGCTACAGTATGATAATCCTTGCAGGTGGCAACATAGATTACTCAATGGACATGCATCAGAAAGAACAAATTCATGATACCTCTGTTTCCATGATGCAGCCCCAAAATTTTTCTGTAAGGGGGATTCGCCATCTCGCCATCCAAGCGCATCATCTATTTCTCCCTGGAACATCAGTTTTAACTCATGTCTCTTTTATTTGTAATGCAGATGGGACGCTCTTCTGGTTTCAACTTGGGTGCAACTTATTCACCCCATCGGCCACAACAGCAGCAGCAACATACTCAATCAGCAAGTGGTAGTGGTGGGCCCTTTTCTAATGTAAATAATCAAGATCTGCTCCATGTACATAGTTCGGAGTTGTTTCCACCATCACATTCGAACTATCATTCACAGGTTTTCTGCGACACATTTCAATTGTTTTTCAACTTTTTTGCATTCTTGCAAGGTGGAATATAAAGTGGAGAATAAAAGCTAAAATGGTAACCTAAGCGTATAAGAGACAACAAAAACATCACTTTCATCCAGCTTGTTGTGGTTGGTTAGTAGCTAGTACCTGAATAGAATTTTTCAGCACAAGCTAAAAATTTTGTGTCCATGCCACTACACTTGTTACAGATGTGGATTAGATATAAGAGTCACGTACTAGATTGAGAAACCAATTTAGAACCAGCAGATTGTGAAGTATTGCTATGTGAGCTTATTGATAGAGTCACATCGTTATTGTTCATATAATGATCAATAGATTCCTGCAGTCGTTTTACATTATTTTATTCGTCTAATTATTGTATGTTTTGTTTTTCTTTTTAAATGATCCAGAGCAGTGGACCCCCGGGAATTGGATTGCGGCCTCTGAATAGTCCAAGTTCAGTATCTGGTATGGGGTCGTATGAACACCTACAACAATATCAGCAGCATCCCAATCAATCCCAATTCCGCCTTCAACCAATGTCTGCTGTTGGTCATCCTTTTAGGGATCAAGGAGCAAAGCCTATGCAGGCTGCCCAGACAGCTTCGGATCCATTTGGCTTGCGTGGTTTATTAAGTGTGATAAGAATGAGTGATCCTGATTTGTCATCTCTTGCACTTGGAATTGACCTAACTACACTTGGATTGAACTTGAATTCTACGGAAAATCTTCATAAAACGTTTGGTTCCCCATGGTCAGACGAGCCTGCAAAGGGTGATACTGAATATGCTGTGCCACAATGTTATTATGCCAAACAACCACCACCTTTAAGTGTGAGCTTTCACTAACCTATTTATAACCTGCTTTCATTTTAACTCTTTTTTTTGCTAAAACATGTTGCCATTGGCTGCAGCAAGCATACTTCTCAAAGTTCCAATTAGACACGCTGTTCTACATTTTTTATAGGTAAGCCTTGTGTTATACAACAACTATTACGTCCAATATATTACTTTTAATGTAACATACTTGATATCGTTTTTATGCAGTATGCCAAAGGATGAAGCTCAATTGTATGCGGCAAATGAGTTGTATGTTATCTTCACCTTTTGTGATACTGTGTCTTTGTGATGCCTGCTCATTACGAGTGCTGCTACTCTCATGGTTGAATCTAATTCTGGTTAGTTGCATAGTTGATTAAACCATTTTACATGTAATATTTCAGATATAATAGAGCCTGGTTCTATCATCGGGAGATACACTATTGGTTTACAAGAGTTAGCAACATGGAGCCTCTTGTGAAGACAAGTGCTTACGAGAGAGGTTCTTATATCTGTTTTGATCCAAACACATGGGAGACAATTCGAAAGGTCTGTTGCCATTTCTACATTTTCAATCTGCTATCTAGCTGCTTGCTGAATCATGCCTGTTATTTTAATAAATTTGATTGATGATGTACTGATTGAGCTGTAAAATTGGTGCAGGATAATTTTGTTCTTCATTATGACATGTTGGAAAAGAGACCAGCTCTGCCTCAACATTGACAAACATGCTTGTTGTATATTTTCATGTTCCTCCTGTTCTTTAGGATAGAAGCAAGCTTGCTTTAAATTATTCTCTTATCTGACCCATTGTAAGCAATCATTGCAGCAATGATATCTTATTGCTTGCTTGTTGTAATTTCCATCTATCTTTTCCATTAAATTAAGCATCAATAACTTAGATCAATTGCTATACATTTTCTTTCCAAACTCATAGTTCTATACTATTTAAAGGATGTATGCTGGCATATAAGTAATCGAAAAACTAAACTATGTGAAAAATTATACTCCATCAGTCCCACCATAAGTGAGTCGTCGTATTCATTTTCGTATAGAATCAACTGCAAAGCACTTGTATGCATGTTTTTATAGATATACTGCGAACAAGTTTCTTGTGCGAATGATAAAAGTTTGGGTTTACATCAACAATCTGTGTTTGAACTATCTCCCCTGCGCACCAGCCTCTTCCTTTTTTTGCTGAATGATCTCATGAAGCTCATCCAAATCCAAATCTGGGACCATGGATTCATCGTTACTTGCATCTCCAGGGACGGCAACACAATCGTCATCATCATCAGACGGTAGCAGAGCATGAGCATGATCTCCACCATTTTCATACTTATCAATCACTACCTCAAGTTCATCCAAGTTCATATCTGGAGCCATTGTTTCATCTTTTTTTAAATCAATGTAGTCTTGTTGATCATCTGCTGGAGGTGCAGTGGGCGGAGTATGTTCTTGTGGATTTGTGCTCCCATTTTCTGTTTTTCTTACTCGTCTTAGCCAGAATACGATAAGCAACACTGCTATAACAAGCAGTGGTATGCCCACAGCTAGGCCTACGATCAAGGCTGTTTTCGAGCTACCACCATCTTTAAGGTCAAGATTCGGGTTTCCAGATACACTGTTTGTGACATTATTGTTAAGGATGAGTAGGTAAGAAATCGAGTTATAATGACAAAGACGGTGTACATACTCGTATGTAAGCCTTTTGTTGTGGCGGATTGTGGTTGGGACCTCCCCGGAGAAATCGTTGTGTGACAGGTTACTGTAGACAAGCACGTATGAAATATGAATGCAATAAAGGCCGATATAGTGCCCATTTTGGGTGCAAATTAACTTACAGTTTCCTCAAATTTGGTAGTTGTCCAAGGAAATCTGGGATTTTCCCACTAAGACTGTTATTGCTCAAATCTCTGCAGCAAACCACTTATATAGTGAAGAAAGAATCACATACAATAATACGAATAAATGTTGTCAAGAATTACATGTCAACAAGAGCTTGCATTTGTTGGAAATTAGTAAGACCGCCATTGAGTTGGTATCCTGAAAGATATCTGCAACACAAAATGTAGACAAATGTGTTAATTGCCACAACATTCACCCAGTTTGGGAAGTTTTATAGTATTTGTCATATCCACTTATAAATTTGGCAGAGAACATACAAAGAAGTGACTCTGGGTGGAACAGTGGCGGAGCAGCCCAACCATTGCCAGACGGTGTCGGTGGGGAGACACGGCTCCCCGCTCCATCCGTTGAGTCGAGAGTATGCGTTGGTGAAGCTCATCAGCCCATTCACTGCTCCAAAATGTGAACAAAAACCATGAAAAATGATTCATGTCAAGGGATGTTATGAGTACCTAGGTTGTTTCTCTTACAGTCACTTTGGTTAGTTCCGTTTGTAATAAGGGGATCAGTGGCGGTATATATCTCAATGGCACTGATGATGGGCGGGAGCGTGGACTCTGGCGTGGGGTGCAGCTCAATAGTGATGTTGTTGCTTGCCATCTGTATAAACAATGATTTTGTAGAACAGGTATAGTAGGTTGTGGTGATGGTGCCCATGTCATTTTCAGATACGTACATTTCGAAGGATCTGGTGTCTAAGGGTCCCGCCCCCATTTGTGTGAAATAGGCCTCGATGAAGATAGGAGTGGCAGTCTTCATTGGCCCGAATGATAGGAAGAGTGAGGTTGCATTGTCTTGAGATTCTATGGCATCTTCAACGGCAGTTTCTGGAGCATTTTCATCGCAAGAGGACACACTACCGCCACTTGTGTTGACGGCACCTGCTACAGCAATCGGCTCCCATATCCTGTTGAACTCGTCTCCCTCTGCGTACCTGAGATATGCAACATCAAAACTATGTATATCATATCATTTGCATGACTCAAGTTAGGCATCTCACTCACCCCAAAACACCGTTGCTAGAGCCATAGTCGTAGCGATACGTGGTGAGCCAGGCCATGTCCCGGCTCAGTCCTGTGTACATAGTATAATAAATAGGCCATGCTTCGAGTGAGGAAATGAAGGGGATCTCGTCTTTGTTTGTTGTTGCTAAGCACACGCTGATGTTACGCTTTTGAGACCAATACAGAATCTCATAGAAAGTGTAGTCTGTGGGTGTAGTGACAACAGTCGTCCATTTATTCCCATCAATCTCGAGATCGAAAGTGGGAGGCCTGGACTGTCCATCGTAGTTTGCGTACAGAAACGCTGCTCTGATGAAGTATCCGTAGCTGCTGGTTTTTGGCAATGTGTAGCAGTTCTTGTTCTGGTCAGTGAAGACGCGGAGGGTTTGGAAAATGACTAAGCTGATGAGGGTGCTGTCGGGGACGAGATGATTCGTCCCCAACTTGATGTAGGCCTCATCGGTGTCCCAGATGAGGTCGAAAGTAGCAGTGCTTTTGTTGGAGCCACAATCTATCCCTATCCATGAATCTGGTTGACCTGAAAATCGGAGTTGGATTGTTTGATCATCACTCGTTTTGGTTGCAAGAATCTTATAAGAATAGGGAAAAGTTATTACCTTGTGAATAGAGTATGAAATTGAAGAGAGCAAAAGGGATTACTGACTTGTGCATTGAAGTTTGATTATGTTCAATTGGAAGCAAAATACTGTAGTCTATACATTCTTCACTAGGGACATTAAGATTTATGAGTGACTGAAATAGCCAGCAACAAGGAAATTCGTTTTTTGTGGCAATGACAGCCTGGGTTAAACCAAGTAAAACAAACAAGGAAAGATATTGTGAGCGTTACAAGAATTATAAAGTGTCAATCATATGGTATTCGGCCAAAATGTTATCCCAAGTAAAACAAACGAGTCCTACAAAATTAGCTTTGCCTCATATAACCATCTGACAAACATATAAGTTAACACTATAACTAATTTTATGAAATAAATTAATTTCTTAACGTTAATCGAAATTTTCTCACTTATCGCATTTACAATAAAATGTAAAATGACAACATTTTTTCATGTAAAATAAGCGAGCAAGTTTGTGATATACCCAAACTACTCTTCAGTGAAAAACTATTATACTTTCCACTTCAAGTAATATCTCTGAAATACTACAAAGAACCAACAGGGGAAACCAGCATTTTTCCTGTAAGATTTATGTAAGAAAACTGAACCTACGCCAGTCAGGATTTCGTAACTAAGCTCTTCAACGCAGGCATCAAACCCTCAAGGAGCTCCCTCTGGCTCAATATTCTGTCTGACGTACAGTCTTCTTCCTGAAGAGTGAAGATGTACCACTCAATATATGAATGAACCAAACTGAGGCATCGCCAATGTCTAATATTGGCCCTGTATGCAAGTGTATGAAAAAAGAGGAAACAATTACAGAAGGACTGAACTCACGTTGCCAGTTGCTGAGGACATCAGAGATAGAAGGGTCACCGCTGCCTTTTGATAATCTTGTAAGGTCTTGAATGCTAAATCATCCAGTTTATCCTATAAAGATTGAAGCAATACAGTAAGGCATGAGATCTCCATTTTACAAATCATGCCATGAAAAGTATTCCGTAGAGTAAATCAAGTTTGAGTAATATAGCCTTCACTGCTGTTAGATATGATGGTGGAACACATGAGGATATTTAAACTATTAGTGTGATGGATGCTTTGTGTTTGATGTTTTTTTCAATCTCTAAATAATCATATGACTAATTCCTTATATACTGCATACTGCTACCTCCAAATCTGACATGCAAAATCCATCATTTGTTTAACTAATTGAAAGATTATGATATTATGGAATTGAAATGATCTCTCACCTTCAATCGAGCCACAGCGACTGAAATTGCTCTGCCAGGAGCTTGAAGAGCTTTTCCATGTATCTGCATTGCATTAGTGACGATTCAAATTTCAGGATGCAGAGAATAGTGATGTCAAAGCTAGTCCACTTATCCACCTGTACTCAAGTGAAAAATAAAACTGACCTGAACATATAGTAAAGAAACAACTTTCGCCAGAAGAGCGACAGGATCAGATTCAGCAGAAACTTGAGACGTTAAATCCTGAGAATCTCACAAAAATAGGGTCGTTTTTAAATAGAACAGAACAGAAAGAAATATACAGCAACCAATTGTCCAACTATTCACAAGAATCCCATAATGGTGCTCATCTAGTCCTTATGAAATACACGCGGATATTTTACCAACATATCTCGATTTTCTCTAGAACTTAATCTCAGAAACAAATCCAACGATAAAGCACAGAATAATTCACTTATATGCTTGGATTTTCAGTCTAAGAACACTCAGCATCAGAACGCGTGTTCAGTCACAGACACACACCCTCCTAGAACTTTGGAGAAAAAATTAGTTATAGGCAGAGCTCTCAAAAAAAATCATAGACATGTGGTCAAACCTTTTTGTAGGAATGCAGAAGAGTCCTCTCCAACTTCTTATCAAGTTTCTTGAATACTAAACCACTGCAGAATATAGGAAGAAAATAATTTTTTGAATCATGCTATTGCTACTCATACTTAAAAACGAAAACCAACAATGCATAATCATCTTCTTTACCTTTCCTCTGTTAATTCTCTTGCTGCACTTAAGAATGCTTCCACCAGCTGTTGTTATAAAAATCATATACATTAGTTAAAGAACTCATTACTTTACGGGTGATCAGTGGCGGACGCGGGATTTTGACGTTGGGGGGTCCAATTCTAAGATATTTTTTAAACATCGGTGTTGCCAAAAGTTTCGACATTATAAAGATGCGAAGAAGATGAGTAATGAGATAAAAATAATTAAATGATATGGAAACTAGAGAAATTTATGCATTTATTATTATTAATTATGAATAATTTTTTAAATAAGTTAGTCATGAAGGAGGAGCGCAAAACATAAACTTTTTTGTGCCTAATAGCTGTAAGAAAAATAAAAAAAACAATACAAAAAAAATAGCAAAAAGACAAAGGGAATCGAACTCAGACAAGGAAACTACCAAGCCTAGTGATTAGCCACTTGAGCTGATGAGCAAATTTTGGTAAACTATGACTATATGTAGTATAAATAGTGAAATTGTTAGGGGTTCCATGGGACCCCCAAACCCCTTAGTAGGTCCGCCTCTGCGGGTGATCTATTAGGGGCACATATAAATTACTAACCTTCCCCTCTAAAGTTTCAACCAGCTCAAGGGCTTTGGCTGATAAAGACCCAGGCAAACCCTTCGCCTGTGAACAAAATCAAAAGAATTAGATGCTGGGTGTTTGAAAATTATAGCTTAGTTTGCTCAAAGAGATTTACCAGAGCAATTCTATCTGCAGAGCTCATTACTACAGGTTCAGGAATTTGGGATCCCTCAAGTTGAAGTCCACTCTTCAGTTTCTCGTACTTGTCCTGCATACCCATCTCGAGTATTAAAGCCCATGTGACAACTGTTTCATGCTCCAAAGATTAAAACAGGAAACAGTATGCATTACCAAATGAACTAAGAGAGTGTCCACAATTGGGGTGGCTGCAGTTCGTAACAAGTGTTTATGCAAGAGAACCTGACAGAGGGAAAATATTGTTTTATGTGTCCCTGCAGTATTTGATTACCATTAAAATTGAGAAGAGAACTTACAGCATTTGGCGGGTCATCTTCGAACAAATCTAGTGCTTTTTCATATAATTGGATATTTAAGAATGCCTGGAGCAAAGGATGAAACATGTTATTGTTTAAAAACAATCCAGAAACAGTGTACCTTCAATCAGATTATAAGTTTTCAGCAATAGAAAATCAACACAAATGAAGAATAGCATATTGATACTGTATATATCATGCAAACTTCAGGAACATTTCATCAGATCAACAAGACATTTTGGTAGCAAATGGTAAATCCTGGAAGCATGAATTCTGGATGCTATCATGGAAACACAACATTATCGTCCTATATCCAGACACTGCAGAGAATATACAAGGTTCATATATGTCATGGATCCAAAGAAATAAAAGGTATAGTGTCACTACCTCATCAAGCATACGCTGTAAATCATCATGCAGCTGTTTCATTTGCTGAGCATTCTCCGTAAAAGCAGCCTTTCTTCTTTCCATCCATGACTTTAGAAGCATAGGTCTCAAATAGTGGGCCAGAGGTGCAAGAACGGTCTCAGGATCATCCAAACCTACATAAAATGTTAGATAACCTAAAACAAAATAAATAATTCAAATTGGAATAGACCAAGATGAAATCACCTTGTTCCTCCAAATCTGGGATCATTGACATTATCTTCTGAATTAATGATTTTTCTGATAGAAAGCTTGGTTGATCCAACCTCTCAGTATCTTTTTTGGCACCTGACTTTGGATCTGAAACTTGTGCACCTGGGTTAACCTTTCCCTTTTTCTGCTTTTTCTTAGTTGATTCGTGTAACTCTGTACCACTTTCAGCACTCCCGGCTTTCACATTCCCAGCTGCTTTTCCTTTTTTCTTTTTAGAACCTTTTTCTGAAGCTGATTTACCTATGCCATTTTGGTTACCATATTCATCTTGGTCAGTTAGGTTGCTGCTGTCATCATTTCCCTGCCTGGCATCTTTGATGAGATGTGAAACATCAGATGGCCCAACAGCAGTATGTTCAGCAAGACTAATGTTCTCCATCTCTTTCTGAATACTATCAAACAAATGCTGCAATCATTGGGATAAAAGTATGAAGTTAATAGGTATCACTGGAGTGACAATAATGATGCTACAGTATGATCTTCCCTGATTCCTCATGGCATCACCTAACATATTATTCAGTATTCATATGAGAATGGGAGTTTTGAAAAATGTATAATCACTTTAAAGCGTACATAAAGGAATAGTAAAGGGACATTTCACGAAACACTGTAAGAATTTGTCCAAGTCTATTTATGTTTCTGATTTTTAAGAATAAAGTGAAAGCAAAGAATAAAGATCCAGAGGCAGAGATTATTTTTTTTCTTTTCAGTTCCATCTCAGATCCTATAAGGTGCAAACTCGTGGTAGTATTAAGTATGAATACCTAATATAAACAATTTCTTGAGTAAACAAGTCCATATCAATAACCTAGTCTAACCCGAAGATTCACAAACAGGATAGATCATACTAATGTTATCTGATGTTCTATTTAATGCATGTAATACATACTATTGCATAACATTACGTGTATAAGCCCACTAATAAGAGGCTAAGCAAATAAGTGCCTTCATTTTTTTGCATCAAAAGATTATGAGGGGCACTACAATAGTTGTAATCGAGGTCATCTTGAGATGCCAATTCTGGGAAGATTTAAAATTATTTATCAGCAGGAAACATAAGTGATTGAGGCAACCGTGCCCAAGGCCCCAAGAACATTCAGTTGGTTGCAATAATATTCTATGGGTACCCAACAGAAAAGCTATTGTAAGAATTGCATAAGAACCTACAGAATTCTTTGAGAACTTTAATTTTGACTATTGATTAGACATATTCTGAGGAATTTTAAATACTTACCTTCACAAAAGTATCACTCAAAATATATGATTCCCCCAAAATATGTGCTTTTCCAGACTGATTGAGAAGACAAGTTCATCAGAGAAGTAGAATAAAATCAATCACCAAGAGTATACTAGTTAATGTGTAGCAATAGCTCACCTTCAGAGCTCTTTGAACAGTTGGACAAAATGAAAGAACCTTAGATGCATCTTGGGAGGTAAAGGATGTGGGTAAAATTGTAAGCGAAACGATCCTGCAAGGTGTGGGGAAGAGGGAGCAGAAATTAGCATAGTCCGAACTGGATGGGGAGGTAAGAACACGCACTAGAGAAGCTAAAGAAAAAGAAAAGGATAATCAAATGACATATTGAACGTAAAAGTACCAGCACATGGACATGATCCCTTTTTAATGAATCACTTGAAGTAATAATTTATGAATATTCATTAATATAACTCTGATTAGGCACTCAAATACTCCCTCCGGCCCACAAAAGATGTCACACTTGTGGGACAGCACGGGATTTTAGGAGGTTTTGTATTGTGTGTTAAATGGAGAGATAAAATATAATTTTTATATTCATGTGAGAGAAAAAATTTTCCAAAAAGGGAAATGTGACATCTTTTGTGGGACAAACTAAAAAGGAAAGTGTGACATCTTTTGTGGGAAGGAGGGAGTAGTACAGAAAAGAAATTTAGAACGGTTCATCCCTTCCACACCTCATGGCATGTTTTCATGAAGAAATTGGTAATTGTCACAATTTCTCAATTTATTAGCAATTTATTTAAAATAATAATAAAAACTTAAATCACCACATTTTTTTTCTTGAACAGTATATTCTATGGGCTGTGGGTTCTGATCATCTGCATAGATAATGAACCCTGACAAAATCTTCAGATAGCTGCAAAAATAAATCTGTGGTTCTTATAGTATATAATAACCAGTTTATACCCTAAACCATACCATGAAAGGAAGATAAAATTGTGCAAAATCCGTAACTAATCAAGCTTCTTACAAAGGGATAGCTGCAATCTATGTATCAAAAGTGCCGAGTCTTACAATATGGGGTGCAAGAAATTGCAACTTAATAAATAGAGTTTCTTGTCACATGTGGTTGTGATGCAGGTAGCATCGACGTGGATTGTGTTTCTAGTAGCTCCAGTTTCCAACTTTCATAAGCACTAGTTTCATAATGGAGGCTTCTTTTGATGCTCTAACTTGATATGTAGCCATTATTCTGGGGAAGTCTAAGAAACCTTATTGCTAGAGTCTATAGAGCCATTTGAACATGGAATGCAAGGTGCTATATGCTAATTGTCTTGCATCCAAAGACAAAGATTAGAGGAATGCCAAAAAGGATATCTATTCTGAAAAGGCATAAATTTTATATTTACTAAAACGTCAGTTGAGGTAGAGTTTCAACTTTATCCATGATCTAAAGAACAGTACTATTTAAATTTGAAGTTTTTGATCCACATCTATCATCCATTGGTATGGAGTCATATTTCCAATGACATGGAAGGTGGATAGGAAGAAGGGGAAGTTCTTGATTCATTATTTCACACACAAGTCTAATCATGGTGTACATCTAAAGCAGTTAAAATCAAAACCAACAGTAAACTAAAGTCGAATAAGTAGAACTTAACTTTAGGTGAAATCCTATACTAACCAATGATGGGAAGAATAGAACATCTAAGTTTCAACTTTATTTTAGAGAGTTAACATTTCTATCCCTACAGTTTCCTCCAAGATCATCCACCCTCATTAATGAGCACATGAGACAATGCACGCACAAGGAAATAAAAGGAAAATTATTGTGTTACTTAAGTATTGGGAGCCTCTATGAAGTTAAGATGGAATTTAAGAATTTTAGATGGTAGTTCAGTAGTTCCATACATAGCATCTCGCTAATCATTTCATGAAGCACCAATTCAACTGCGGATTTGGTTAAGGAGAACATTTATTGACACGAGTAGCATGTTCATATGTCCATTTATAACCCCTGCACTACATTTCTCTATAGTGAAGTGAGTGAACTTATTACATTTGAGCTTAGCTTGCTCAAGGTTGGTTTAGCTTTGCAAAGAACTTGGACTTACTAGTAATTGCACAATGCAACTGTTTCTAGTTAAGTGAAACCTAATCCGTAAAAAAACACAAAACTAGCAGCCATACTAGTTCAGGTCTGCCTATTTCATCTAGCCAGAGTATCATACAATATTAACAAGATTTTGCTTGCTTAAGCTCGCTCCCAACAAGGATCTCCCTGTTTTAAACAATGTTTTAATCATGACCAGAGCAATGGACTTATTATTTGATTAGCAAGCAAATGCGTCTACATTTTTTCACTGTAATAAATCTGGGCCCACCACAACATTCAGTAGTAACTGAAGGGGAAAAATAGAACTCACCAGCTGCCACATTCAACAGCATCATCCACAGATGCGTCCAACATTTCAATCAGCGAATTATGAACAAAGACAGTATCAAGAGCCTTGCCTTCAGGATATCTGGACTATATTGATTATTCACAAAAAAATTAGAAAAAGTTCACCAAAAGGATTAAAATTGAGTACCCATATTATATGATATTTTATTTGAGTCACGAAAAAACAGAGAAGAGAGAGAAAAACCAAAATAGATTAAGATACCTGCAAAAACTGAATAGGTTGTGGTATTCCAAGTTTGCGAAGAGTTTCATAGCTTATGAAGGAATTCTGCATCACAAAGAACAGTGGTGTGCAACACCCAATTAATTGTTCAAGTCTTATAGTACTACTTTTCTTGATTAAAGCACCTGATTTAAAGAGAAAACTAAAGGAGAAGTTCTCGACCTGCGAAAAGAAAGAATCCACACATTCTTTTTGAGCTGTGGCGAAAACCTGTCAAATAGGAGACATGACAAGCAATATTTACAAGAATGGAACTACTTAACCAGTGCATATAAACAAATTAATCCATAACTGAAAAATGTTGGACGAATTATGTACAGGGGAATTGAGTCAACACGTTTAAATAAAGACAACAATAAACACATCAGAAGTTTCAGTAAACGAAGTCATATTTATAGCACATAATCAACAAACAAACAAAACCATGATCAACATTCAACATTTTATTACCAAAGTTAAAGAATATGATTATTTATAATAAAGAATCATCTCACATACAGAAGGTGTCCAGTGAACTCCAGCGCGAAGTGAGCCAAGAATCTCTCCGCCTTTAACCAAACTATTAAACAATGACTGGAAAAAACTACTCTCAACCGCCACTCCACTAAACCCATCCATATCTTGCAAAAGAGCCTGCAATGAGCTCCACCATGCCGACATATTCATAGGAACAGCAATCCCTCTTGCTGCTCCGCGCACCATTGCATTCAAACGTGCAACATATGCCGGTGTATACAGTTGTCCAGCCTCAAGCCGACCTTTGATCTATTCAAAGCACAGTCCAATTAAACAAGTCAGCAATTCCCCTAACAGGTAAAATTTTAAGCCAAAAGCTTATACAAGTACAATACCAATGTCCCAATACGAGTTTCTAGAACAGAGACGATCAGTTCTGATCCCACTTGCAGCTGTGCCGCAATCTCCGCCAACGAAATTTGGCTGCATTCCTGGAGCCTTTCATTGATTTCCTCGGAAACTGTGTCCCAATAAGAACTGGAAACTATCTCGCCATTAATCAACATAAGCGTAGAGTCATTGGACACAACGTATTCCGATTGCTTTTCGACATGGTACAAATCTACGCCTATGGAATCCGCCAAATCAATCAAGGATACTCGACCTCTATTATTTATTTCAGAAACAATTTCACTCCTCAATTGCCCCTATTGAGGCCAAAACCCCAGACATGCAGATCAAATCAGTAAAACACACCTTGGATAGAGCAGAATCAAGGACTAAACCTATTTAATTATAAATGATAACTTAAATTAATCACCTGAGTGATGTATTCTTTGCCGGATGAGGTGTGGAGAAGTTCGAAGTCGATGATTTCGAGCTGCTGGAGTTTCTGGACCAATTCGACGACGTTTCGTTCGGACAAACGGATGCTCGATTTCGCCTGCTGTGCGAACTCGAATTGCCTCTGCAGTTCCAGAAGTTCGTCATCCATGGCAGCGGCGGAGGTGTGTGAGTCTTGACTTCCGGTGGTGGTGATCGTTGGGCGAATACCGGAGGAAATGTGCTTATGCTATTCACTTCAGTTTCTCCAAATAAAAATAACGTATTTTGCTTTTCTTCTTATTTTAAAAACAAATAATTATTTTTTTACTATAGAAAAAAAGGAAAATAAGTTTTATTACCATTGCTTTTTAATTAATGAACTCTTCAAATTTTATTTCTTTTTTATCATTAAGTAAACTATAGTAACTTAATAACATTTCATAATTATTTTTCACATTAAAAAAATTTTTAAATTGATAATTGTTTATTTGGTTTATAAATCAATAACTAGGATATTTAAATTTTTACAAATTTAATTTAAGTGATAAATATAAATTATTACTTACGATATGGAGTAATAATAATTTTAATCTTTCTATAAAATAGTGAGATTGAGGACGACAAAAAATTAGGGAAAATAGGATCTAATAGATTGATTACTGATTACAGATTACTGATCAGCCATGTTTATATAAATTGAATGGATAAAACTAAAATGTAAATTTGAAAAGGATTTTCGTAATTATTCAGTTAACGTCATTTTTTAAGAAGAGAGAATAATTGCTAATGAACAACATTAGAGCATCTGCATCGGTGCTTTTGGCTAAGAGCAGGCGCTGTGTCGACGGCGCCGTTGTGCTCTTGCCACGGTTCTGCTTTTAACTAAGAGCATCGTCGTGCCGACGGCAAGAGCACGAGAAGTCAACGTGACATGCTCTGATTGACCGTTGATTTATCATTTTTTTTGTTTTGTAATTCGAAAAAATCTGAAAAAAATCAGATTTAATAAAAAAAATATTTTCCCACTTCCCAATAAAATAGATCCATTTTTTCACACTTTTATTTATTTTTTAATTATTTTTATCCCAAAATTCACACTTTTATCTATAAATACCTTCACTTCAACACAAAAAATCACACTATACCAAACAACTCTCTCAACTTCAATTTTTAGAATTTTAATTATGTAATTTTTAAATTTTTTTAATTATATAATTTTTAATTTTTTAGTAATTTGTAATAGTATTTCGGATATTGTTAATGCATTTTAATATTGTAGAAATTTTTTTAGTAATTGAAATATTTAAATTGAATAATAGAATGGTGAGGCCCTTGAGCATGCTCTTGCGGAAGAACATGGATGTGAGTGTTGTGCTCTTGCGGAAAAACAAGGAGTGAAAAATGAATAAAAGTGGATCTGGGCCCACATCCATGCTCTTGCCAAAGAGCATGCATGGATGTGGATGCTCTCACAAAAAGTGTTATGATAATTGTATAAGATTGAAATTTATAATTGGTGTCTAAATATTGAATTTGAAAGAACGTGATTTTAAAAGATAAAAAATATTCCCAGTAGCCTATATAATGCGGGGAACACTAGTGTTTTTTCACCCTTAGATCACATCCTTCCAACCATATGCTGCCACGTGGCACTTATAAGCAACAAAACAATGTTATTAAGCAACAAAATTAATGAATGACATTGACGGATTTCCGCAAATCGCATAAAAGACTATTTATGTTGTATTAAATACAGTTTATTTTGCATTATTTAATACAACATAAATAGTCTTTTATGCAATCCATCAATGTCATCCACTAATTTTGTTGCTTAATAATGTTATTTTGTTATTTATTAGTGTCACGTGGCAGCATATGGTTGGAAGGATACTGTAATTCTAATTTCAGTTATTTTTTAAATACACCCCTATGCCCAGTAGCCTATATAATGCTTAAATTGCATAATAAATGTTGATTGTGAAAAATAGAATTAACCATAAATAATGTTGTGAAACATTTCCTGAGAAATTGACCCTTTTGTCTAAGTATATCATCTGCTGCCTTATTCTCAATCTGTTTGATCTCTTATAGTAGTAACTTTTTAGATCAATTAATTCTTTTGGTTGACAAGTTTACTTCACAAAGGAAATGAGCAAAGCTTGAATACATTATATTGTTTTTGTCATTTCAGCTTCTTTACAAGGTTTTAATGTATATCTTGAGCCACTTTTGATGAAATTAGTAGGTGTATTATTTTACTCACCGGTTAACCAATAGATCATTTACTCAGTCTGCGATATAAATTCCAATTATTTTTTTAATTTCGTTATTTCTTTTCTTTTTAACTTTCTTTGGTCTTCTTTCCTTGAACAAAACAACTTTCAAACACTGAAGATGAGATATGTGAAATCATCTAAATCGACAGGGACTTGATTAATTATGTGCTACTACTTGTTGAGGTCCCAAAAAGTGGCTATAATGTGCAACTTGTTGGGAATTCACAATTAAAAAAAAATTGAAATAGAAATATATATTGGAATTAGAGATTTTAGTGGTCTTGTGATGGGGACATCACAACGTAGAAGTTAAATTTCAAAGTTCTTGTTTTTAAATAGCTGATGTACCTCCTAAAAGAGTGAGAAATCATTTTCCCATAGAGGATTGAAATTTGTCCCCGCAAAGCAAGATTGAATATTAGCTGCATTATAGAGGTTAACAAATGAAGCAACATTTGTAAATAAAAAATTACGTACTATATGTAGTATGATAAGGTCAATTTCACGTATCGGTTATGGGATAAATTCAATGATTTCATGGGTCTAACACATGTTTTAAGCTATGTTGTGTAGAGAAACAAGGAAGAAATTTGCCAGACGGAGGAAGAAGCGGGAAAGGAAGCAAAGGAGCACAAAATTTACCAGACGGAGGAAGCTTCAAAGAGGATGGGCAAAACGAAGAATTCAAGGAAGGATCTAGAAGCCAACCCGTCTATAAATACTGGAAGCACACATCAATTAAGAGGACTCTTTTTACGCTCCAGCTCTTAGTTCCTAGCTCACTTCTTATAATTTCTCTACACACACTGCACAATGGGATAATTCTGGGAGGTTCACGTCTTGATAGTTGGTTTTTATCTTGCGTACCACCGTCCTTGCGAAGGGCGAAGAAACAATTGTCTTTAATTTCTGTTTTTGTTGCCGTTCTGCCGAGACTTCGCTGTTCGAAGCTCGGCGATCGTTGAATTGCTGTTGAATTGCTGGATATTTGGTTATGGAAGTTTATTTTCTGTTTTCATTTCTGATTTACGTTGATTGTTGTTACTTATTTACTCTGAATGCTTTTCGCACTTGATCTGTTGGGTTAAAGTTGGATTGTGATTTGATTGTAGTTGATCGGAGCAAGTCGTTCGAATCGGAGTAGTTGGAGATGGATTTTGCTGTTGTTGGTTTCGGATGGCTTGGATCCGGAGTGGATTAAGCATCTGACGCTTGGATCTGTTGAATTTCTGCATGGATATGATGTTTAGCTTCCGTTTCTTCGTTTACCTCGTCTAGTAGTTGTAGATCTGCTTTATTTTCCGGTTAATCGTAGTTTTAACGTCCGATCTAGCATGCTCTGTTTCGATCTGGTTTATTGCTCTATTTTCTACTCCCTCTGTCCCTGAAAATTTGTCACCTATTTCCTTTTTCGTCCCCCTAAAAATTTGTCACCTTTCACTTTTAACATTTTTAGTAGTGGCCCCTACATTCCACTAACTCATTCACGCTCACATTTTATTATAAACCTAATATATAAAAATACGACCCACATACCATTAACTTTTTCAACCCACTTTCTTTTACATTTTTTAAAATCCGTGCCGGGTCAAATGGTGACGAATTATTAGGGACGGAGGGAGTACATGTTTACGTTTAGATTGTTGAAGGAGAAGAAGATCGTTGTTAGTTAGAGTCAGATTTTCGTTATTGCAGCTTTTCATCCGTACTATTTCTGTTTTGGGAAAATGGTCCCCACTGCATGCCTTTCCTTTGTCTAGCTGTTTTTAGGAAGTTTGCTCACTAGGTCTAGTAAATTTCAGTTGTTCGGTTTTACTCTCTGTTCACTTTCTGTTTCATCATGAATGCTTGCATCATATTTTCCGTTTCCAAGGTCTAGCTGTTAGATAAGTTTACATTTCCCAAGTCTAGTAGTTAAAATTCTTAACCCAAGTTTGCGTGGCAGCAGCCAACCCCATTTCCAAGTCCTCTTAACTCTTACTTTCACCTCATTCCTATCTGTGGGATCGACCCTTTACTTTTCTATACTAATTTCTAGTGTAGTGGGTTAAGATTTTTATTGATAGCTGACTGAGAATGAGCCCTACAACCATAATCTTCTCTGGTTTGAGATCTCCTAGCCCCAATGATTTAGTGAACTCTCTTGACCTAAAAGTTTTGAAATACCCTGATATGTACTGTGCTCTCAGCTTGCATATCATAATACTAATAAGTAACAGAGTTCTAACATACGACAAAATATTGTATAGTTTGATAATCTTAATTGAATTTAACTAACAATTTTTAATAATATTTCTCTTTTTATAATACAAATAACACAACTTTTTCTCGATTTACCATCCAAATAATACCCCATCTGTCACCATTCAAATAATATTTGTACGGAACAAATGAAGTATATATACTTATGTATAGGATAAAAAATACTTAAATTAGATCTTAAACTCTCAATATTATATACATGGTCAAAATTGTCTCCCTTCTCAATTTTGACTTAACTTTTTCATATTCCATTAAAAAATATTTATTTTATTTTAGTGACAACATAAATAACATATTTCAAGAATTTGGACATAAATTTAATACGTTATGTGCAAATAGGAATCAGAAACTATCGATCATCTCTTTTTAGCTACAACATACTATCAATTTTTGATACCCTTGTTCCGAACGATGCAAAATTTCCATGTATCTTCCCAATCAACCATATACATCTCTCTTTTCTAGGCTCAGCACCCCTCAAAAGAGATTGGTAAGTGAATTTGGACCTCCATATTCTACGTCATATTACAGTCCATTTGAAACATCTCGAATAGTAAATACTCCCTCCGTCCGCGAATAAGAGTTCCGTTTTTCCATTTTAGTCCGTCCGCAAATAAGAGTCCCGGTTCACTTTTACCATAAATGGTAATAGGGTCTCACCTTCCACTAACTCATTTCACTCACATTTCATTTAAAACTAATATATACAAGTGGGACCCTAATTCCACTAACATTTTTTCACTCACTTTTCATAACATTTCTTAAAACACATGTCACCTATGATTCTATGAATGAGACTCCTAATGACGGACGGAGGGAGTAATAAGAATTGTAAATAGCTAGGGAGATGCAGTAAATTCCTGCAAATTGATACCAAACAAGGTTAGCACAGAAATAGATACTATATACATTGAAATAATAACAATAAGACAGTGACAAGACTAGCATAGTTAAATAGTTAAGCATTGTCTAGCAATATGAAATTAAGCTATAGTGTATATGAGATCATTTTCCTCCATGTACATGGGAGGAGACGAGGAGTAATGCTTCCAAACAAAATGTTAATCATGTGAAAGCTGGCGAGCCATGTCGGATGTCTGTCACCACATTTATTGATTTCGAGCACTAGTAGTAGTTGATCATTACATGCCCTCGCATTTACATCCCAATATATACAATAATTTCAATCTACCCCCAATTATGTCACTATTATTTTATTTTGTACATCCTTATTCATCATGCATTATCGACTAAATACGGATATTATCGAATATGCTACATTGATTACATGTAGAGATTATGGAAGATATATGAATATTTATGGATAAGGGGGGGACTAAAACAACATGCCCCATGTGTAAATCTATTAAATTACGAAAGTTTTAGACTTTTAGTAGTAGTAGTAGTAGTTTGCAAAAATATAAAAATCACAGAGATAGTTAGATCATTCAAAAGTATTTCGTATATTAATCTGGTCCACTTTTTGTCTAAAGTCAAAATTTGTTCATATAGTATGGACGCTACAATATGTCTAGTTCATTGAATTTTTTATTCAATACAACCCTCTTAGTTCTTTATACTACTAGTATTTATGGTATATTAATTATAGTGGTTATATATTAATATTATTAATTATCTATTAAGTAGAGTAATTAATAGTACATGATTTCCTCTTGCCCACATGAAATGGCTGAGCACACATGAAAGAGACTTTCAACTAATTAAGATAAAATCACCTTAATTTTGAGGTAGGATCAAATCCAGCAAAAATGTTGCATACAGGCTACTAATGAGGATCAACCAAACCAAACGAAAATATGACAAGACCTATAAGAAAGTTGTGTGAATATGAGTAGACCTAATGAAAAAACAACATTATATAATGCTAGCGTTACAGCCACTTTGTATTGTATTGTATTGTACTGGACATGCATTAGTGGGCGTAATAAATACTCTGTCCCTGAAAATTTGATACATATTACCATTTCGGTCCGTCCCTGAAAATTTGATACACTTCACTTTTATCATTTTTGGTAGTGGACCTCATATTCCACTAACTCATTCCTACTCACATTTTATTATAAAACTAATACTTTAAAAGTAGGACCCACATCCCATCAACTTTTTCAACTCACTTTACATTACATTTCTTAAAACCCGTGTCGGATCAAAGTATAGCAAATTTTGGGGGACGGAGGTAGTAGTAGGGTAAAAAGGGCACCAAATGAAAAATGTCATTTTCTGATAATATAAGTGGCTTTTATTTCAAATACTAGTAGTATGTTTATTATCCATAAGGAGCCAGCTAGCTAGCAAGACGTGGCACCGGGCAATTAATTCCTTTGTGCATTCATTCTTTTGGAGTTAGATCCAACGACCCTCATCATTAATTTTCTACTGCGCCCTCATCTCCTATAGGTGATGCTTTTACTACTATACCAATCTTGATCATACAAAAAACACCAATCCAGATTGTTTTCATCCTTACCCCACACGCCAAAACATCTATCATCACTTGTTCACCTTATACAAATGTACTAGATAGATACTGTAATGACCAATTTAGAAAGTAATTAACCATCATTCCAAGATGGAGATGGAGAGTGATGTGTGTGTGTATATATATATATATATAAAGTGAGACATGTAGCATGCATTTTGCATTCTTAATCGTATACATAACATTTTGAAACAGGATACAATAATTTTGAGGTGTAAACAACAATTGTATCTCTAAATCGGATGTCTAAAACCCCCAAGATAGAGAAAACAAACAAAACAAAATTAATTATGGAAGAATCACGAAACGCGCGCGCACACACATACAGAAAGTAAAACAGAAGAAGCAATTAATTAATCGGGTATTTCGTAATCATCGGGGACGAAGAAGGTATCAGGATCCTCATTATGCAGCCATCCAAACTTCTCCAAGAAAGGATTAGCCAGATTCTTCAACGGATACTTATCAATAAACTCACTCCACACATTCCTCCCATCCAAATCCCTCATCACTTCCCACAAACAGCTGTTGCACTTGAAACCCGCCCCGAAGCTGATCATGAACACCTTATCCCCCTTCTTCAGCCGCTTCTTCGCCTCCATATACGCCAGCACGTACCACAAGCTGCTCGCGGACGTGTTCCCGAACCTATGCAGCGTCATCCGCGCCGGCTCCACGTCGTACTCGCTCAGATCCAGATTCTGCGCGATCGCATCGATCACCGCTTTCCCTCCCGTGTGCAGGCAGAAGTGATCCACCCCTGTTTTGAAGTTGATCAGCGGCCTCGCCCCTCCGCCTCCCGCCTTGCTCCACTTCTGCCGCACCTTCCGCGCCACCAGCAGCGCTGTGAACCGGGCCAGCTCACGGATCGGGAGGATTTTCGGCGCCATGACCTTCAGATTGTCAACAAAAGCGCGTGTCGCGGCCTTTGGCAGATTTTTCCCCAAATGAAACCCTATAAACCCTTTCTCGTCTTCCTTCTGAACGCAGCAGTCGTAGGATTCATCTCTGGCTCCGTGGTGCGTCCGCACCAGCGTCCTCAGCTTGAACATGGCCTTATCCTTCAGTGAGGGTTTATTAGTGAGGATCATCGCGCAGCCGCCTGATCGAAACAGGCAGTTGGCGAGGATCATCGAACGGTCGTTCCCTGTGTACCAGCCGAGGCTGAGCGACTCTGAAGTCACAACCATGGCAGTAGTGTTCCTCCGAGTTTTCATGACATTCTGGATGATGTTCACAGAGATCAAGCTGGCGCTGCAGCCCATGCCGGTGAGGTTGTACACCTTTACATCCTCCCGCATCTTGTATTGATTGATGATGCGGGAGGAGAGGGAGGGGACGGTGGCGAGCATGGAGATGTTGACGACGAGGACGTCGATGTCGGCCGGGTGGATGGCGGTGCGGGTGAGGAGCTTGTCGATGCTGTCGTGGAAGAACTCGTCCATCTCGACCAGGCCGTCGCGGAGGGTCGGGGAGGCCTCGCGCCCCTCGAACACCATCTTCGGGGCGTACGTCTCCTCGCCGATGCCGGAGCTCACGATGGCCTTGAGGAGGAACTTGTACTCGTTGAGGCCGAGGTGCTTGTTGCGGCGGATGACCTCGCCGGAGAATTTCGTGCTGAGGCGGCGGTCGTCGGTGGGCTTGTAGCACTCGTAGTCGAGGATGTAGCAGTTGCGGTGCCTCCTGGCGTCGAAGAATCGCCATATCAAGTAGAGGAGAGAGAGGAGAGAGAGGGAGTAGAAGAACATTGCGACGGCCAGATTCATCTTTGAATTCTTTTACCTACTATATAGGGAGAGATCGTGGATGATTTATTGCAAATCTATTGTGTTTTTTGTTTTTGAAATTTTGTAAATGGAAAAAGGGAAGGGGGAGATAATATATGGAAAAAACATGTGACTGCGGTCTTAGAAACATAATTGTATCCCTCAACTTCCACCAACTTGTTTATGTGCGTGACTTTCCCTTTATATCATGCATAAATTGTTTAAGAATTAGGGCATTAGGGCTCAGTGATTTGTGAATCAATGAATTAATTACGTGCGGATATACTTGTTTTCCATCAGCTCTTAGGGAATGCTCCGTCACGAAATCAACTTGATTGATTACTGCCATTTACATATACTATTAGTTTATGTTGCGTACAAATTTACATTTACACCCTAGTGCCGTCGTAGGATGACTAGAAAATTTCCTCTCGCTCTAAATTGACGGATGTTATTTTAGTGTGTTACATAGTTTTTTTTTTAATGTGGTACAAAAGTATTAAGATGGGTTCAAGAAAATATACCGACCAGACCCCCCAAAAACAATACAAAGACCAATTGTTAAGTTCAAAATCCATAGTGCACATAGCCCGACACTCATCCCCCGTACTCACATGGGGCTCGAAGCCACCATTGTAATAAGAGTACTATCGAATACTATAACGGACGGATTAGTAGTGCAGTGCCTTGAACCATCATCTTATTTTTCTGATTGACAGTTATAGTTTTCAATGAATCATATTCAAGATTGTTGTTCTGATTGACCAGTCGACTTACTATTTAATTCTCTTTCTTTCCTTTCTGTTTTATTTGTGTGTTAGTGTGTGGTGTGTGGGGAAATAATTAAGTCCACACGTATGCATTTAGTTTGATTCGTTTATTTATTGTATTCATTTTATTATATTCACACATGTATGCTGTTTGAAATTAGGATATTTACTTTCACCACTGATTTGTGCATAACTATCAAATTTATTACTCTAAACTCAAATCAACACTTTATTACCAACAATTAATTCTTAAATATTACTCCCTCCGTCCACGATTAAGAGTCTCATTTCTAAATGGCGCGGGTTTTAAGAAATGTTAAGAAAAGTGAGTGGAAGAAAGTTGGTGGAATAGAGGTCTCACTTGTATATATTAGTTTTAAATGATATGTGAGTGGAATGAGTTAGTGGAATGTGGGGTCTCTTTACCATTTATGGTAATTATGAACCGGGACTCTTATTCGTGGACGGATGGAGTACTACCTCCATCCACCAAAATTTGTCCCACTTTGACCCGGCACATGTTTTAAAAAATGTAATGGAAAGTGAATTGAAAAAGTTAGTGGATTATGGATCCTACTTTTATATATTAATTTTATAATAAAATATGAGTAGTAATGAGTTAGTGGAACATGAGGTCCACTACCAAAAATGGTAAAAGTAAAATGAGACAAATTTTGGGGACGGACGGAAATGGAAAAATGGGACAAATTTTGGTGGACGGACGTAGAAACCATCCTAATGAGTAGTACTATAACTCTAAAGATAAAAGTTAATTACCAGAACATGTAATTGATGTTGGTAGCTTTTGTTTTTACTAAGCCTTTGTTAGCTTGACCTTTTTTTGATGTATTCTCTGATGGCCATTCTTGTGGCTTGAGCATTTCTCCTTATAAAAAAACAGCTATGAATACATGAACAATAAGCATAAATGATGATTTAATTTGATTTTTCTGCATTTTATTATAAAATACTTAGACGAACTAAACACAAATGGTGCTCTGATTGTATATACATGAATTCACAATAAATATTGAGTTATTTGCAACATTTATAGATGGGGCTAGCTATCTAGTTCCTGGTCTAAAAAGCTTGATGTAAACTTTAGATTTAACGTCATCATATCGTCGTTATTAATTAGTAGGAGTAATATACTAAAAACCATTATACTCCATGTGTGTTGAAAGTAGGAAATTAAACCCTCAACAAAAGTAAACGCAAAGATTAATAATATCTGCGGCTCACAATCAATACCTTAAATTAATATGGCATTACTTATTTTGTCCTCTAATATGATCCATTTATTAACTTGTAATACACTAAATCATTGTACACTTATTTGCTTGATTTATCCTTTCTTGTGCTATTATTTTCTTGATTTTTTAACTGGCTATTATATATTTACCTTTTTTTTTTGTAATTTTTTTGGATACGTATATTTTTTGCGATTTAAACATGTTGTGTAGTGAATTGTTTAAAACAATAAGTTGGTAGGAAAATCTGAAAAAAAAACTCTAGTTTAGACAACGATACTTGGTTGGGATATATAACCGTTTTATAATGTTCAATAACCACGTTTAATTAAAACACTATGATAACATTTATATTAAAATTTAATTTAAAAATAAAGACACGTCAAAACATAGACAATTGGATTTGGGGGATGAATGGGTTTATATTAGTTCTTAGTATTTGTTTATGTTAGAATAGGTTCTCATTTGATCATATCCTTATGTACCAATTCTTACCAATTGATAGAACCTTGATTCATGTGAGATTACTATTAAAAAAGTGCGCGAGGATACAACAAAAGCTGTATAAATATATTTGACAGGTGTTGGAGAAATTAAAGTGGTAGGGAAATATTAGTTGGCTGGCAATGGTCTACGAACTTGTGGCAGCTATTAATTTGCATGAAATTATGAGTAGCGATGATAATATTGATGGTTTATATATATGTGTGTGCAATTAATACAACTGATGGATGTGCATATGATGTGTCTGCTAATTTCTGCGACACAAACTAATTCATATGATATGATATGCCTTTTATTTTTATTGCCATTATTAATTCGCATTATATGTATAATTTATAGGGTGCATTTTATGAAACGGAGTATCGTATGTAGTACTACAGAATAAAGGGTTAGTTAAACGCGGTAACAACTAACAACTAACAACCCACAAGTCACTTTAATAGCTTAGTTAAAAATAGCCCACTCCACTTTTTAATACTCTGTACATTCTTTATTTAAAATACAATACCCACAAGTCAAAAAATATATTTTATTAAGAGTATGATTATATATTATTGAAATCCTAGATTACATTTTATTGGAAGGGGTAAAATACATATTATAAATTTGAATGTATCTGCTATGCGAAAGAGTAACTCCTGACGCATACGAAACAACGTTGGACATGTTTGGCCCCTATCACGGTTGCTCAGTATAGTAGTCCTCAACGAGTCTTTCTGCAACAAGTTCTTAGTGTTGATAGGCATACTAACAAGTTCTTGGTGCAGGATCCGCAGGGGGGTTCACATAATAGTCTCGAGTTTGCTGAAGATACTCGTGTAGTCGTATATCCTGTTAAACCCATCGTTGGGATCCATACTTTAAAGTGAAAGCAAAATTGAATTCAAATAAGTGCAGGAGAGAGTAAGTGAGTGTTATTTATATATTGAACGAGGTAGTATGAGTTTATAAAGTAGTGTATGATTAAAAATGAGAAAACAAACAAAAATTAGGTAAAGTTGTCGTGGAACAAATATATTTTTAATAATGAATAAAAAATTGAATGAAATAATATTTTTCAATTTAATAAAAAATCAAATTACAAACACGGCCCATGACTGGGCTTCACACAACCATCTGATTTAACGAGGAGGGGTGGACGCTGGGAGGGATAACCCCCCTTCGTCCCTCGGCGAAGCTACATGTGGGGGGATGGGACGCTTGCAACTCATCCCTCCCCCATCGTGTCCCCCCCTGGACGAAACAAAAAGCCCGCATTGCGGATGCAATAAGAGCATCCACAACTGCCGTCACTTAATCATATTGTCCTTTAAATATTGATGGGTTACTGCTCACTGTTTATATTGTCCTTATTTAAGAGATAATTAACCCCTTTAACCATTCATCCCTTACCACCCTTCTTTTCATTGTTCATGAATCTCACTATTTCAATTCTACTACAATACAATTTTAAATGCAATTAATAAAACAACATTTTATTAATAAAATTTCATTAAAAATAAAAAATTACCTTACAAAATTTTAAAAATAAAATATTACAAAATTAAATTCCTAAAAATGAAAAATTATATACTTGTTGAAATCCTAAAAATTAAAATTACACTAAAAATTAAAAATTAGGAGTACATAATTCAAAATCATAAGTAGTTAAAATGAAAATGCAAAGAAATTTTTTAGTTAGAAAATGAGTGAGAAATACTCCCTCCGACTCCTAAAAATAGGAACTTTTGAAATGACACGAATTTTAATGCAAAATTGGTAAAGTAAGATAGGGATAGAAAGAAAAGTGTGTTAAAGAAAAATGAGTCCCACCTCATTTGAGAGAAAAAAATTTCATGAAGTAGAAAGTTTCTACTTTTAGGGGACGGACCAAAAAGAAAAGGTTTTCTACTTTTTTTAGGGAAGAAGATAGTAGTTGTGAAAAAAATTATGCGATAATGAGGTATTTGTAGATGATTTTGAGGTGAATTGGATGATAAAAAAATGTAAAGGTAAAAAAAAGGAGAAAAACAATATGGAGTAATATTTGGGGAAGTGAGAAAATTTTAGTTAATTTTAATTTTTTTCCATTTAAAAAAAAAATAAATTTTAAATGGCCAAAGCGACGAGGGGGCGTCAGCGTCACCACACGACCAGGGAACGGCCACATGGCCCTTGTGCATTTCCTGCAAATAAGAGCTCAACCCCTCAGCACAGGATGCCCTCTGGTACGAGACACCCACAACAGCAACCCGTCGGTGTCTCCTCCCAGCGTGATGGGATAGCACCCCGACGGGTGCTTTAATGCCCCAGCCGCTTTATTGTCGATCACAGCTCTTTAAACAGTTTAAACATCAATGTTGATAATGATTTTATTTTACTTTTAATACGAATAAAATCAGTCCCTAAAAATGACCATCAAATTATTGAAGTGACAAACCAACGTGCATATCAATTCATTATACTCCAAATCGAACGCTTGTCGAGAAAGGAGTTGAATAAACAATCGAACAATTTGACGCAAATAAATTTAATTTTCTAAGGGCGCGCAATAAATAACAAAGGCCGCGATCATGATTGATTTATTATCTGTTTTAGTTAATTTCGGAGAAACAAAGATTAATATGGACAAAATGTGAGCTTGTGACTATAATTGTTCATAATAATGGTCCATCTCTCCAACTACTTCATTGAGCTTGACCTTATTCCGTTATCCACATATTTATTTCATCTTGTCTATTTTGCATGTCACCACACCACACACCCACGGTTTTAACAATGGGCCCCACAATATATTAACTCTAAATTATTTAGTTAAATTTTCTACAACTATATAATTAGTTCTTCGGTCCACAATAATCATGAACGGATTTTCATTTAATTCATACATATTTTTTCTTGCCAATTTTGAGTTCCATCATGTAAATATGATCAATGATTTGGAAATCTAATTTAGAGAGAGGGTTTATATTCTTCCCGGGCTTTAATTTTTTTTTTTTTTATAATGAGATTCATTAAATGCTCTAAGCCTTTTTTAATTATGTGATTTGTTAGTGGTTTGATAATTGGTAATTTTTATTAGATTGGCTATTATTGTACCAGAGAAAGGGTTTACCATACTTACTTCATGTATAAAAATTGCAAGTTACCCAAATGAAAATAGAAAATATGCTTAGTATAAATCACATTTGTAATACAATAATAAATACAAAAGTTTAATGAGATTTGCTGTACAGAAACTTGCGTAACGTACACATGACTCTAAACTTCTAAGTTTTTATCATTTTAATTGAACAAATTAACATGAGAAAAATGCATGACATGGATTGGCCCCAACTAATTTTCAGTATATACGCATGCGTAAGTTTTTTTTCCAGTACATACGCATGTGTACTCACTACTTTTAGCTAGCACAAAATAACGTCTAAGTCATGATGCGAAAGTTTGGCGAGTAGACCTCATCTCACTGCCTCTCTGCACCGCAACTCGCAACCTTCTCGTTTCTCGTGGAATGGGCTAATGGGCATGTATTGCGTATGCTCTTATATACTCCATCCGTCCCATAATAGATGGCATACTTGAGGAGTGACACAAGATTTTAGGAGATGTTATTTTATGTGTTAGGTGGTGAGAGGAAATAATATATTTATATGAACACGAGAGAGAGCTTTTTTTAGAAATAGAAATGTGACATCTTTTATGAGATAAACTAAATAGGAAAGTGTGACATCTATTATGGGACAAAGAGAGTATTATACTAGAATTTTAAGTTTCTTAATTTAATTTAATATCGTGCTTTTGCCTCTTACTACTTTTTTACATGGCCATATATTGTGTAGGTTTTGTAATTGATTTGTTGAATTCAACATATTTTATGGTACTAATTGTAGTTAAGATTGTTTAATGAGCATATAAATGCTCAAAAAGTGTTTACGTATATGTGTATAAGTTTATATTACTAGATATTTTAGTAAATATCATTGCGCTTGCTATATTTTAGTAAATATCATTGTGCTCGCCAAATTCCTTGCAAACTCACAACTTTGCGACTGAAAAAACTAGTTTTTCGCGATCACTTCAGTTCTAATTTCACGACGTTATGGTGTAAAAATTGTGTCGCCGTAACTTACATTTAACATGTTACAGATTTAATTCTTACATTGGTTATGAGAACAAGTGGTATGACGTATATAAACTAAGTAGGTTTTTTCTCTTAACAGACTAGTCTTTTAGGCTTATTAGTTTTCGTATTTAGTCTTTCATAACATTAATATAGTACTCCCTCCGTTCCATAGTAATAGAGTCATTTTGCCATTTTGGTACGTTCCATAGTAATAGAGTCATTTCCTTTTTTGTAAATGTCAACATATTTTTCCACACCTACTTTACTCTCTCTTACTTTTTTCTCTCTTCTTCTCACCTTTTTCATTTTCCACTTTATTCTCCCTTTACTTAACTCACATAACACAATTTTTCTTAATCTCCATGCTGAAAAAAAAATGTCTTCATTATTATAGAACGGAGAGATTGCTAACCCATGAAGATATACATTGATTCGCAGCAAGTTGTATTAATACGTGTAAGATTTCAACGACGTATTAATGAAGACACGTCATATGTTGACAAATATGTCAATCATGTACATATAAATCTATATCCAATGTCACATCCTCATAGGTATCATCTACTAGTACTTGAATAGCAAATGCTGAGTATTCTTTATTTTTGTGTAATACAACAAAACTGAAAATTTCCTTTTATCGATGTTGGAAATTTAAAAAACCAAGATAACGATGATCATCAACCAGGTTATACATAATTTAATTAGAAAATATCTGGACAACCAATTGACACATAAAAATTACTTCAATCGTCTCATATTAATAGAGTCATTTTGTCATTTTAGTTATTTTAATATGTTTAATAATAATAGAGTCATTTTCTTTTTTAGTAAGTCGAACACATTTTTCCATCCTACTTTATTCTCTCTTCATCTCTTCACTTTTTTCATTTTCCACTATATTCTCCGTTTACTTAGAGTATCCACAATGGATGCCCTAGTGGAAGTCCTAGTGAATGTCCTAGTGGTTGCCACATCAGCACGCCCTATCTTTTTGCAATGGTGGAGCCCCAGTGAATGCCCTATCTATTATCCATTTTTCATTTCAATTTTTTAATATTTTTTTTAAAATTTTATTTTTAATTACTACAATACCAAAATATATTATACTCCCTCCGTCCCAGATAATTCGTCCCAGTTCCTTTTTTACACTCATTTTGCAAAAATAATAATAAATAGTTAAAGTGGAGAGAAAGTAAAGTAAAAGAGAGAATAATGTAGAGAATAGTTTTATCTACATTATTGTTTCTCTTATTTTACTTTCTCTCAACTTCACCTATTTATTATTATTTTTATAAAATGAGTGTGAAAAATGAACTGGGACGAATTATCTGGGACGGATGGAGTATTAAACACCACAAATGCCAAAAAAAAAACTACATTACTTAATTAAAAAAAACTACATCATACTTAGCTAAAAAAACTACTATTAGTATGCCTTGAACCCGGCGCTATGACATGTTTCTGTTTTAGAACTTAATTTTGTATTGGGTTTAATTAGGGTTTCAAGATTTTTTTTTAAAAAAAGCAAAAAATGCATGGATTGGGCTCGGGCGCTTACCTGCAGTGGATGCCCGATCGGGCTCGAGATTGGGACGACCGATCTCTCGGTCGTTGTCGGGCGCGCCCGACGCCTGCAGTGGGTGCTCGACGACGCCCGAGCCCGGTCTCGGGAGAGTTAGGTGAGTTAAGAGCATCCACAATGAGTGCCCGATCTCACGCCCGATCGCCCGAGACCGGGCTCGGGCGTCGTCGGGCACCCATTGTGGATGCTCTTAACTCACCTAACACAATTTTATATAATTTTTCTTAATCTCCGTACCGAAAAGAAACGCTTTCATTACTATAGAACGGAGGGAGTAGGACTTACGCTCTCACTATAACTCCACCCTGGCCCTGATCAATGACCATTCGATGCATAGTCAATAATCAATTAATAATTAATTTTTTTTTGAATTTTAAATTTTTTTAAAATGGCAATATGGTAATACTATAAATTGAAGTCATCATATAGACACCACGATAAGTTGATGTGGTTTATAACCAACTAATCTTGTTGAATATTGGAGGAAATAGTGAATCTGGCTAACAAGTCCTAATCATTAATTAATGGCCGCCTTAATATTAATACAATATGAATGTTTCCAGTAAAGCGAAGGAGTTTGTTTTAATTCTGATCTTCACTATGTCACCATCACTAACTTAAATTTATACGCTAACTAAAGTTGAATATATAGTGGAAAGAAATTTCAGAATGACTAGTATTAAGCTTTTTTTAAAATATAGTACTACTATTAAACTATAAAGAGAAGCACATGCAAGCATTTAAGAACTGTTTTATTAAGATAGAAAATAATAGTACTATACAAATAGCTAAAAACATGCACCGCCCACTTAATTGACAAAATCCAACATATTTAGCTGACATCCCAAATTCCCAATTTTTGCATCCATTGCAGCAAATAGGAAAATGAGTTAAAATGTTACAACTTGAGATATTGATAAGTTTACTTAAGATAATCATATTTATCAGAATTAATATGACAAGATTTATAAACAGCTGGTTGACAAGTTGAAATTGGATGGTTGACTCCCATCAGAATCAGATCAGTATTTGCTTGACTAGTTTAGTGTAGTTGACAAATTAGGTAAGCAATTCCATTCACAGTTTAATTTCCAACCAACTTATCTAATTATTCGTTTGTTTATAGTTGATGGCACATCCAACCAACCATTACTATTATTGACTGAAATTATTGTGATCTCGTTTTGGCCTTCTTTTCACTGTTGAGGAAGAACCTGATTTGATGCAGCATGACTTGGCTGATATCTTCGAATTAGAGTAAAAACTAAAAAGAATATGTGATTTAACATAAAATATGTTAATCGTAATATAAAGTTCGCAAAATATGTTTGGCATAATATAATTGTAACATCCCACCTTTTTGAACCCTAATTTTTTAGACGTGAAATTTTTGCATTAAATGCTTTTAAAGCTATGATATATGTGGATTAAATGATGAGTGATTTATTGCAATATTCTTTGTGACCTAATTGCGATATGGAGTTGTGTTTGAGTTGAATAGTCAAACTTATTGAATATATGACGTGGCTGTGGAATGGTCAAAGTCGTTGAAAAAGTGACGTAGCGGTAAAAATTGAATGGTGGATTTGGTGATGCGAATATGTGAATATTTTGATGCGGGGGAAATAATATTGTGGTGAATTATTTTCCTAAGGGATAAGTGAGAATTTAATATGAGCATTATTTAATTAAGTGGAATTTTCGACCCCTCCTATTTATTGGAAATAAATCCTATTTTTCTTGGATTTAATTATTGCTTGGGATATATTATCCGAATTAAATCCAAAGTCCGAATATTCCTATTTATTCCATTAAATTTTCGAAACCCCTATCATACTATGGAGATTTTCGAAATCTCCTAATTTTATGGGAGAAGGAATTTTATTGTTATATTTTTTGATCCCTTATTTATTCTCTTCCATAAATAAATTCAAATATCCTAGCATATCTTGTCATATCCTATTTAAATTAGGATTTTAATTAAATTCGTTGTGGGAGGAATGAAAATCACGCCTATTTCCTTTTAATTGGGGAGAATTATTATTTTATTTTGCTCCGTGATATTTTATTCTACTCCGTGGAATATTCCAATTAAATCATAGGCTAATTAAAAGGCCTAAATTTCGAAATCCCCTATTCTCTCAACCTTTTTAACTCCACTACAACCACCAAATCTCCTCTAAATCTTTATTTATTTAATTATTGGGTTATATCTTGCACTCTATAAATATAAGAGGGAGAATCAAAACCCTAGCATCACAAAAAAAACCGCCCCATCTCTCCCTCACTCTCGTCGATCTCTCTCCCACTCTCTCTCTCAAAATTTTCTTCTACTTTCTCCATTATTTCTTCATCTTGTGTGAGGAATTGAAGTTGAAATTCAAGAATTTGTTGGAGAATCAAGGCTACTACTTTGTTTTTACCGTTCATTCTATCGAAATGGTATTTTTATTTGATCTTTTCTTCCTCTACCGATCAATCGGTGTTCTTGAGTCCACATGCATTTAGAATGAGTGAAGGGGAAATTAATTGATGAATGGGATGCACATGTGTGTGTGTGTGTGAAACCGTGTGGGTGTGTGTGTTGGTGCGTGTGTTTGTGTGTGTGTGTGGGTGTATTTTGAAACACTCATGCGTGGCACGATTTGATGATAAATCTGGAGTTGTTGTGCGAATAAAAGCATTATGACAATCGTACTTTGATTTTAAATGGTGATATTGAGAATAATCGATGGGAAGAAGGGAAACGTGAGAACATGCATGATTTTGATCCATGATGGAGACTTATTTGTCATATATATAAATTAAAGGTGATAGCTCGTGTTCTCGGTGTGATAACAAGAAGAAGAACGTGCTTGAAATCTAGGAATCGAGGTGGGCTTTATTCTTAACTCTCTCTTATGTTGCAAATTATGATAGTGGAGCAATAAGGGTTTATGCCATGCCTATGATTATTTTGGATATTGTGTGTGCCTGATGCCTAGTTTGCGAGTGCGCTCCATTAGGCTAAAGGGCTATATAAACGAATTCGGGTCTGAGTAGGGCCGCAAACCCTATTAGGCTAGTGTACACGGGAGATCGGGAGCCGTCCTTGCTAGTCGGCCGGTCTCGTGGGCGAAAGTGTGGCCACACTTCGTCGCACCATGATATTGTTGATTGATGAGAAAATGAGAGGTATTGTTTGACTGGCCAGTCCATGAAATAATTTTTGTGATACTCGATGCTATTCTTTAAATAAATGCTAAATCTCGAGTTGACTATGGTAAGGGTGGCATAACTATAAAATGTTTTGGCATGAGTCCACTGGGTATGTTTAAAATACTCAGTCCTGCATGTGTTTTCCCTATGCTCAGGTTGAGCGGCGACGGGCGGTCGGTGGTGTTGAGATAGTTGAATCGAATAAAATGGTTGTTTGGAACTTTGAGTGTAGTCGTGTCTTCATACATGGCTTCGCTTTCTCTTGGATTGCTTCCGCTGAATTTTTGAAACTTATTATCTTTGGTTGATTTGAACTTATTTCTTTGAATTGGAATATTGTGAAATATTGCATTTTGTTGGATTTTTACAATAAACCCTTGACTTTTGAGCTTAGCCTATGTTATCTATTAAATCTTGATTTTCGTGATTTAGCCGTTGACTTATTGCCTTGATAGTTCAGGAAACACTTGGTCAAATCTCTTTAAATGAAACACTAGTATACGTTCTTGTTGCCTTTAAGTTCACCTAAGTAGCAGTCGCCGTATTTATTATATCCTAGAATGACGGGCTGTTACAATAACGTTACCAGATAATGAGTTTGAATAAAAGATAGAGTATATTATGTCTAAGGTACGGATACCGTCGGATAGATGAGAAATCGTTATAGACCATCTTATAAAATTCAATAAAATAAACTCAATACTTAATAGAGCGCATAACCAAAACTAATGGTGATACAAAATTTATTAGTTGGTTAGGGCACAACATGGCAGAGTGTTGTTTAGATATGGCATGACGAAGGGCAGCGCTTAGAGGACGACAAAATATGAGGTGTGGTTTTGCTGATGGGTCGACGATGGGCCACCACATATTGTGAACTAGATGAAGAGTTATGCGATTGTGATATGAGAATCGATGCAAAAATTAATTTTCTACATTATATATTTTAAAAAAAAAATTAAATAAAATATAAAATTATACTCCAATGTTCTTGCGATTGGGCCGTGTCCTCCCTTGTGTTCCGAATAATTGTGACTTGATCGACCATTGAAATTGCTTCTTATGATCAATCAATATAATTGACATTGGGCTTCCTACTTCTTTATTTCAACTGAAGCCCATTTTCTGTGAGGCTACGATTTGTTGGCCCGGACGGCCCATCATACTTTTATGGCGGGAATTAAAAATATTTGCATTTCGACCCCAAATCTCCCGCCAGTCAAAAAGGCTTCCTATATAAACCCAACCCCTCCACTGCCCCCAATAATTTCTGCTCAAACCCTGATCTCCAAACTTTCCCTCCAAAGCCCCGAAATTTCCCCAATTTTCTACGAATCGGGCGAAGATGCTGGAGCTACGGTTGGTGCAGGGTAGTCTGTTGAAGAAGGTTCTGGAATCGATCAAGGAGCTAGTAACCGATGCCAACTTCGACTGCTCCGCCACCGGTTTCTCTCTGCAGGCTATGGATTCCAGCCACGTGGCGCTGGTGGCGCTGCTGCTCCGTTCGGAGGGATTCGAGCACTACCGCTGCGACCGAAACATCTCCATGGGGATGAATCTCAACAACATGGCTAAAATGCTCAAGTGCGCTGGAAATGACGATATCATCACTTTGAAGGCCGACGACGGCAGCGACACTGTCACCTTCATGTTCGAAAGCCCCAGTACGTTTCGTTTTCTTCATTCCATTTGTATTATTGATGTTGTTTATGATAATTTCTAGCTATTTATTTCCTATCTCCAGATTAGAGTACATATGCCCTAAATTAGATGCTCAAGTATGTGTTGTAGTATGTATGAGTTTGTTTTATCACCATATGTTGAAAATGAGTGATTCTACCTTAATGAAAAATGAGCCGTTTCCCTTATTTTCGGCGAATTTGCTTTTAGTGTAATCGCAAAAATGATGTGATTTAGTTGATGAATGATTATGTTGATGATTTTATCCTGACTTTGATTTGCATATATGACGCCAGGTGAATGTAGTTTCATATAGCACGAGTTGTTGGTAATTTGGTAATGGAAGTATGGTTATTACTTGGTGTGTATAGCCATGAATGCACGAGTTTGTTGGTGATTTGGCACATGTATTAAAATCTAGTCTGGATTTGATATGTATAATAGAATCTGATTTTTTTTCATGTTTGAATGTATTGCTGAGTCTGCTTTTGTCAAATTCTGATGTTTTACAGCACAAGATAAGATCTCAGATTTTGAGATGAAGCTCATGGACATTGACAGTGAGCATCTAGGAATCCCAGAAGCTGAGTACCATGCTATAGTTCGCATGCCATCTGCTGAGTTTTCTAGGATCTGTAAAGATCTTAGTAGCATTGGTGACACAGGTGAAGTGCCAACATATTTGAACATATTTGGTGTGTTGAGATATAGTAGTGAGTTACTGTTAATGCTACAAGCCTCACCCCTGCCTCTGTTTCTTGCAGTTGTCATCTCTGTTACAAAGGAAGGTGTGAAGTTCTCATCCAGAGGTGATATTGGAACTGCAAATATCGTATGTAGGCAGAACACCACTGTTGACAAGGTTGATTCTTCTGATCTTTAGTAAGGACATTATATATTAGTTGTCGTAAATGGATGATGACTGATATGCTCTTCTTTTGTTATGTTCTGCAGCCAGAAGATGCCACTGTAATTGAGATGAATGAGCCAGTATCTCTCACATTTGCTCTTAGGTATCTCAACTCCTTCACTAAGGCGACCCCATTGTCTAGCACTGTCACCTTAAGTTTGTCCTCGGAGCTTCCTGTTGTGGTCGAGTACAAGATTGCAGAGATGGGCTACATACGATTCTACTTGGCTCCCAAGATTGAGGAGGATGAGGAAGAGATGAAGCCTTGATCTGATTACAAAATGGCTTTGATAATGTTGAAAGATAATCCACAAGCATGAGTTAGTGTACATGGTTTTGGTGCTTTCTGTTCCAGATTTTGCTACTCATATTGCGTTGGATGTTGTTACTTAATTTTCAATGTGCTGCACTCCAAAGTCGCACGTATTCTGATTTTCTTATCATTGTTAATGGTTAGAAGTTTGCACCACTTTTTGTGGTTGATTACCAGTTTGCCACTCCAGTGGAGAAATATGTCGAGGCCAATTTAGCAGTCTGAGTCAAATTTTTGAAGGCCAATTTTGGTGAGAAAATTCTGAAGTCTAGATTCTGGTCAATTCAATCATGCATAAAGCTCTTGTTCGACTTGTTTAGGGTGATTAGAACTTTATGAAGCCTTGATACACCTTCACTTAACTACGTGCTAATAATTGATACTGTGTTCAGCTAATTACAGATTACAACTATTATTGGATACATATTATAAATTGCTTAGCGCTGCTCATGTACAAATTATAAATTTCATAAGATAAAAATTTGATCTTCTAACATTGTTTTAGTAAAGCAAAAAGGTGGTTAAAAATGTAGTACTAGTGGAAGTATTTCAGATAAAACTGAAACAAGATTTTGTCGAAATAATACCCTAAACTCTAATACTCGAGAGAATTTTCGTCCTCAAACTTTTTTTTGGAATATTTTTAACTCAAAATTGAAAACATTCCTATATACATCTGAATTGGATAAATTGTCATTATTCTGGAACTTTGAAGTGCAAAAGGATTCTTATACCGGCAATCATTATAGTCACAATTGGTCATCCAAAAAATGGTTTAAATTATGTCACCGATGAAGAAAAAGGATTTAATTTGGAAGCAAAGTAAAATGATCTTGGAGTTTCATAAACCATAACAATATGTTGCTACTACTTCACTCACATTCTAAACCAGTTAAACTTAACCACATATGAGAGATGCAAATCCTGAAATCTTCATCGGGTGTGATTCGTGTTTGTCTCCAAATCTTAAGCAGCCACTGCATGAGAAACAATACAACTCGAAAGCGTTGTCTGAGGCACTTGGATTTCATGAAATAGTGCTCAGGTGAAACTGTTCAAATATCACAAAAACAACAATCACAGACCTCCATCACAGGAAGGTGGCTGGAGCTTTTCTTATATCCGAGCTATTCCCCTACCTCATGTGTTGAGCAACAGGAGGGACTAAGAGGAGCTTGCATTAGCTCAAGGAATATCTTGGTGAATAAAGAAACTGCGGATATTGTTAAAAATGCTTCCAGTCATCACCAGCATATATTGCTTGATCACCTAACTCTTCCTCAATTCTGACCAGCTGCAGATACAGATGAACAATTTAGTTATATTAGTATAACCTAAACATGCATCCATAAGAAACTTCAACTAAGCAGCTTATTCATAAGAAACTGAGAAGGTATCAGACTCTTGGATGTGAACTAAGCAACATTATTGGAGTAAGTCGGTGTCCACCCTTCGATCTTAGATGAGGGAAGGGCAAACAAACAAAGGATAAAACACTACTCCCTCTGTCTCACATTAAGTGTTCCACTTTTTACTCGGTTCGGGTTTTAAGAAATGTAAAAGAAAGTGGGTTGAAAACATTAGTGGAATATGGGTCTCACCTTTATATATTTGTTTTATAATGAGAGGTCACTGAAATGAGTTAGTAGAATGTGGGACCTACTTACCATTTATAGTAAAAGTGAGAGTGGACACTTAATGGGGATGGACGGAAATGGCAAAAGTGGACACTTATTGGGAGACGGAGGGAGTAGATCTTAACCTGATTATACTTCGCTAGTCTTTCCCCACGGCAAGGCGCTCCTGCCTTAATTTGGCCAGTAGCAAGACCAACAGCTATATCAGCTAAGAAAGAATCTTCACTTTCCCCACTCCTCTGAGAAATCACCACTCCCCAATTGGCATCCTTAGCTAACTTGACTGCTTCAATGGCCTCAGTTACAGTTCCCACCTGGTTGACCTGAACTTGAAGTGAGAGCAGAAAAGAGCAGTGAGGAACACATTGTCATAGAATATAAATGTGTAATAATTAAGTAGTGATCAATTAAAAATGACAACTGGAAACCATGAAATCAACATCATTGACAGCCCTTGACAACCTAAATAAAAATCTCCATCTGCATCATCAGACTGGACAAGCTTATATTCAACTGTGCTATAACTTCCTTTCGAAAAGAAAATCTCAAGTAAAGGCATAACATTCCACTTCATGGTCTAAATGCTTCCTATGTTGATCTTTTGCTTATAGTGCAAAGTGAAAATGCAGACGAGAATTTAAATTTGAAGGTTGAATAACAACAATTTTCGTATATTGTGAGCCTTTAATTATTTATTAGAAGTTACCTTAAGGAGAAGAGCGTTGCAAGCTGTCTCCTGTACAGCCCTCTCAATTCGTTTTGGATTTGACATCAACAAGTCATCACCTACAACCTGAAATGGAAAGCCACTCCAGATCTGAGAGGATACCATGCACATTAACAAGCATGGATATATACTTTATAAATTGCGATCACACCCTGCAATAACCAACCTTATAGACACAACTTCAATTTTTAACAAAATCATCCAGAAGGATATGGTTACTTGAACAACAATATTTAAATTGGAGGGACTCAATTCAGTTTTTCTCAAGATTGACTGAACAATTGTAGACAGCTAAATCTACTGCCCAAGTGAAACACAATCTTTTTCACAGTAATTCGAAGTAGAATTGCAGAATTGCCTCAAGTACTAGATGACAAGTGTTCAGCAAAGTGGTTTCTTTGTGCTGGTGGGTCAATGAAGTGAATTATGTGGATATTAAGAACAAGAAGATGTAGATAACGAAACAGAAGTACTAACAGCTGAAGCTCTAATTTCATAGAATTCAGGCTATGTTTGTATGCTGTCTATTCGAACAACTTCAGAAGGATAAATATTAAACCAAGTTCAGTAAATATGAGAAACAAACCTGGCAAATCCCAAGACTAGAGAAATATTTCGAGTGCTCCCAGTCTTCCTTATCAAATGGATCTTCAATTGATACAATAGGGTAGGCTGAGAGAGAACCATTATATGTTTTAGAGGAAGAGTGACGACATGATAGAAGCCTACTTAGACTGCTAAACAGCTACAGTCAAAAGTTTTAGAATAGAAACATAAACTGCAATTAAAAGATCTTTAGAAAGTTCTATATAAATACTCCCTACGTGGCTCCGTCCCCAATTATTTGTCCACTTTTGCCATTTTCGTCCGTCCATATTAATTGTCCACTTTCATTTTTGACCATAAATAAACGGTAAATAGGCCCCACATTCCACTCACATTTTGTAATAAAACTAATATATAAAAGTGGGACTCATATTTCACTAACTTTTTTAATTCAATTTCCTTTACATTTGTTAAAACCGTGCCGGAAACAAAGTGGACAATTATTGGGGGACGGAAGGGGTAGCAAATAAAAGAACACAAACAGTAATAAAAATACTCAAACAGAAATCAATGTTGGGACTTGAGATGAAGATACCTGCACAAAGTTCTTTATACATATCGATCATGTCCTCCCCAGATTTAAAGTTTTGACCAGATCTATTTGGTGTTTTGTAATCCAAATCATACTTGGTACCTAAATAAGAAACCAGAGAAAATAAATCATGTCATTACCTATATAAGCAGATCAACCAAAGATACAATGCTTAGATGATGCAGGACAGGTTTCAGTTTTAATCATCACAAGACTACTAACAAATTTCAAGGCACCATTGTACCATATGGTCTCATGCACATATTTTCAGGGTTTTCTACAGTGTTTAGACAATTTTTTACATTCTTTTTCAAATTAAACAAGCTAAACTAGAGCAAAGAGTAATTTATCTCTATATTGCAAATCTTGGATACTGCCACTGACATCATAAGCCCATTCGCTCCAAGTTAGTTTCACGAGCAAGATTTTGATTGTGCTGGTGAAAGAATAGGTGGATCATATGACACCAAAACTCCTCAGATAATCTGGTAAGGGAATTCCTACGTATGGGATTTTTATTCCTCCATTAGTAGTTTAGTACAGCAAGAATACATTTTCCTATTAAAGTCAAGATGTCACTTTATGGAAAGAAGAATATCACCTATGCAAAATTCAGTAGCCCCAACACCAATTGCTATCTTTATTTTCTCGTTGTATCCCGTTCTTCCAATGGCTTCCTTTACAAAATCCAAGCCTTCTTTCAAGCTGCAGGCACAAAAACATAAGATACCTAGATTCAGATCTGCAGATGATACCAAATGGGGAAACTTGCCTGGATATATCGGGAGCAAAACCACCATCTTCTCCAACGTTACATCCGTGTGAACCATATTTTTCTGTGATCACAGCCTGAACAAGCAGGAGGAGAAGTTGTATATATATAATGGAAACAACTACGAGGAAATCAGTAACAAAATAATCGAACAAGGTAAATGCATATTTTGTGAAACATAAACATAGACAAGAGTTTCTTGAAAATTTCCACTATTCTGGATGATCCACATAGTGAAAGGTTACATCAATTGTACACACACCAGAAACTATATCCTTGAGGTATACACACATATACAACATCAAGTATACCGGAATATAAAATCTACTTGCATCCGACTAGTGTAGTAAAGGAACTCCATCCGTGACATTTCAACATTCAAATTAACCACAAATGGGAGTCCTTTTGAAATTCATTTTAAGTTTGTGAAATGGAAACAGATAGGCATACAGCTTAAACTGTAGAGTATGAATGGAAAAACAGAGAACAATAAGGATTTCATCATATAAATGTGCATTTTTGTAGAACATAGAATTCACCAGATATAATACAAAGTTGTGAAGACATCTTTGTTTCTGGGAGGATTAACCTTTAGATGATGATAAGTCTCAGCTCCCATCTGCAGAGCCTCCTCAAATTTTTTTGCCCCTACAGGAAGGATCATGATTTCCTGATCACAATTACAAAAGGGGTTAATGCTCTTAATAAGGTGGGAGTTTTGATAAAGATTAGTTCAAATAAGTATGTAAGCATCCATGACGTGCATTAACTAAATGAAAGATTATATTACCTGAATGGCAAGATTGTTCCCAGCATGGTTTCCGCCACCTATGAGGGTGAAAGCTGGGACAGGAAGGTGATAACTTGTTTTGCCAGCTAGATCAGCAATATGCTTGTATAATGGGACCTGCACAGAAATTTTTGAATCAAAATGAGATCTTTGTTTTGTAAGATTGAGCTGCTACATGAGTCAAGAATTATGCCTCTTTTTCAGCTGCCCCTGCTCTGCAAGCAGCCATCGAGACTGCTAGAATAGCATTCGCCCCAAGTTCACCCTATCAAATAGAATACAATGAGCTCCATTTAGCATATAAACAAATTAGCATGTCTTAGAAATGGCTGGAGACTACTTCAAAAAAATGGCAGGAGAATGCAATAAAAAGTGAGAATGTGTAAAGCAGACATCACATGATTCTGAGCCTCTCCAAGAAAAAACAAATAAGAATATTAGACAAACTAGATAACTGAAAATTGAAATGAAGCTACCTTTTTATCTGTTTTGTCCAAGTCTATCATGGCTTGATCAATTTGGGCTTGGAGAGTTGGATCCATACCAATTAAAGCTTCAGATATTTTCTCATTAACATTCTTGACAGCTCTACTTACACCATTACCAAGATACATTCCCTTGTCTCCATCTCGCAACTCAACAGCTTCATACCTGCATATAAAAGGAAATAATAAATTCACAAGAGCCTAATTTCTGAATGGGGTAACTCATAAGACGCTGCATCTTTACCCATGTAAAGAAGATGGTAAATGATGAGCACAGATAAAACGTACATGGATAGATGCAACCCAGTGTGGTATACCTTATACTGGAAATAATAAATAATTCAGATGAACAATGCATATAAGAAGGTCCCAAATCTCATTCCAGACATTTCTATAAAGAATTAGTGCAAATATAAATGGTAAACTAGATTCAAGTCAATACAAGCATCAAATCATCCAAAGTCTAATAAAGTTGATCAGAGGAATTGGTAGAGCCACAAAAGGTAACAAAACAGGCTATTATATTCTTCTGACACTTCCTTGCAACATCCAAATCTCTGCTAAATGACAAGCTTCAAAAGCAGATGCTGGTGGAAGATCCTTTAGAATGAGTAAATATAGGAATGGAGCATCCTAACAGAAATATTTTATACCTCAAAACCCCTGGATAACTCACTAGATGGCTACCTTCCACAAAGAGGGATGAGAACTGAAACTCGGTCAGTTATCAAGAAAGGAGAAGTCATCTGATTACCTACCTTGAATATTAATATGCTGCTTCAGCTTCTCTATTTGTAAATGGCTAGACCACATAAATAAACGACAGTAATTCTCCTAAATTCTCAATACTGAAAATAAATGGACGCAATATAACTGAATGCTAGTTCGAGTTGTGTACTGAACCTTGTTATTCAGAAAGTTATTTTCTCTCATTCTTGCCCTTTCGAATCAGTCGCCAAACACCAAAATACCTGGACAGGCCCTACAATTTGCAGAACACTAAACGTTCCAACTCCAGCACTGGCCATATTTATTAATCACCTTCCCTACAATTTGGAATATTATACTATTATGCTGGATGGTTTTGTTTTAATATATTTAGGTTGATGAATCCTTCCTATAACTATGGTAAATATGGGCTAAAGAGTTGACTAATTGGAGCGACGGAGATAACTCAAAGTTTGTGGAAGCCCAAGAAGATAAGTCACTCCAGCAAGGCAAAACTATTTCTATCCTAAAACTGAAAGATTTCAAAGTAAGTGCGGAAAATGCAAAAACATATTGCAAATACTCCATTTATCAAGCTCAACATGTATTTTCAAACTACAAAAATAGTGTTTGAAACATGTTGACCTTGACTAGCTACACACTCCACATTGTTTCACAATCACTGAACACAAGCTATCAAAGGTCAGCGCATAACACAGTAAACCAAGCCCATAGAAATCATGTAAGGACCTTAACTTAACGCAACTAGCGTGAATTCGTGGCAATGGCATCCCCATCTTAACAAAAACTAAGGCACAACAGGGCATTGAGATGGAGAATAGAGAGAGAAAGCAGCGCTTACATTCCAGAGGTGGAGCCGCTGGGGGCGGAAGCGCGAAAGACGCCTTTATTGGTGTGCAAATCGACTTCGACAGTGGGAATCCCTCTGCTATCGAGGATTTGCCTGGCTTTAAGGTTGGTGATGACGGAGGGGACGGATTTCTTCAAGTGATTGGAGATGAAGAGCACGGGATCCGGCGTCTTTGCCCTAACTGCGGCATTGACGGCGTCCTCAATCTTCCGGGAGAGCGTATGCTTGTCCAGATACTCCTGCACCGACATTATCCTCTGAATTGGTTTCAGCTTTCAAATTTCTTCCTCTCCCGCTTCTGCTGCAGCTACTGCCAGCTCAAGATCGGCGATTGGAATATGAATATGAATATGAATATGAATTGGAAGGGGGAACAAATTATAATTGATCGGAAATTGATCGAGGAAGAAATCAGAAATGGGGTTTTAAGCAAGAAAACTGTTCCTGCTTCCAAACTCACAGTAATTTGCGGTGATTCAATATTTTTTTAGGATTAATATCCTTATTTTTATTTTATATGCACTGATCAAATGCAAATTCATCTTCTGCAAACTTCAAATTAGAATATGGATTATTAAAAAAATCAACAGATACAAAATCATAGCAATAAAAGATGTCAATACAATATTAACATAACATCAATCGTTAATAGTGTATTGACATTTTTGGTTACTTTTATTGAAGTTTATACGATATTTAGAATTTGTATTTGATTACGTATTTTGCTTTTACTATGTATTTACCTCCCCAAAATAAATCCATCCAAATCCACATTATGCTTTGAGTCAGCATATGATGATACTAATAGATAAGTGTGATTAAAACTTTTGGTATACCCAATAAGGCCCAAAAGAGTTAAATCTTCAGATTGAAGCCCAAGAGTTTCAAAGAAGTGGAAGAAAGGCTATTATAAATGAAGTCAACTTAAGATTGCAAATAGGGCTGCACAATACTCGTAATTTGAAGATTTTCAGGTATCCGAGTAGTACTATCCGATTATGGGATTGTGTTTTTTAATATAGGGTAGATATTTTATATAATCTCTCTTAATTTTAATAGAGTAATGTCTATAACTCTTCAACTGAAGTTTTCTTCACAACTATCCCTATTCACCACCACCTACACTCTCTTAACTCTTTCTCGTGTTTCCTGCTATGTTAGATAGATTGATGGCCGATTTTTACACGTGCATTGCAGTGGATATTTTCTTGTTTATTGTTTTGGGACGAATGATTGTTTCGTTCAGTTTTTTCCGATAATGGTGGAAGCTTGTATTTTTTTCATGTCCAAGTCTAATTAATCGGTACATAATCATAACAAATGCTCTAAATTGTAAATTACGTAGTGCTTGTTAGTAATATTTATTTACGATGGAGGAGTAACATACATTTGAGAAAATTAAAACACTAAAGTTGAAGTTTGAACCATAAGTATTTTGTTAGTTTTCATAACTTTTATACTCATCACAGTATAATCTACTACTATATAAATAGAAGAAAATGAAAAAAAAAAAAAAAAACTAATTTGGATTTTCATGTACCTACATTGGGTTTTAGGGTCCCGAAATCACATGAGTTATAGTTTAGAGTTTTTCGGTTTCGGGTACCTGCATGTACCTATTTTTGCAGCCTTAAGTGCAATTGTGCAAACATCTTAATTTTTTATGTAGTTCTTCTATTGGATTACTTGGTGTATGAGGTATTTTTTCATACAAGTTATATTTTTTTTATTAACAACTATATTCAGTTTAGTGTGTCTGAATGCATTGTCTCCCTTTTCGACAAATAACCTCTATTATGTCAACTGATATTTTTACAAATCTCTAGGCCATTCTTGGTATAATGGAGTGGAATAAGGGTGAAATGGAATGAGATTGGAAATGAAATGAATATAGAAATGAATTTAATTGCATTTCCATCCAATTCTCTCCTTCAATTCATCTTACCAAGTAAATGAATATGGAACCAGGTATCACATAACATGCCATCTTACCAAAGGAATCACATAACATTCCATCATACCAAACCAAGAATGGTCTAAAGATTCACAAGCTTTCTCATGTGGTAGATGAGATATGTTGATCTTACCTTGTTGTATTAGCTCTACTAGTATCATTACAAATTTTATCTTGCCCTACATAATTTAAATATTGATTCCATCATCGTCTCATGAATCTTTTATCGATCATTATGTTACTAGCTTCATGGGTTGAACATTGTGTTGGCGTTTCAAGGTACTACCACATCATAAACGTCTGCAGTTACAAGCATCCTTGCAAAGAAAGATTAGGAAATTACACCCTATCAATAAAGAATGATACATACATCTAGCTAGTTTCGATGGAAATAACTTTGCATAGTGTTTATGGTCATAGTAATTAGTAAATGAATTCACTTTATATTAGGATGAACTTATTATTCTTATTTTAAATATAATTTTTGTTGAATTTTAATAAAAGAATCGCTTTATCTTGAGTGTTCAATCACATGTTTAACAGAGGTAGAGAATGGTGATGAACCAAAAGTTCAAAAGAATGAGGCTAGAGTTCAGCTTGCTGAATCAATTGTCTTGGAGTTGGCGGAGTACGATGATTAACTGGACTGATGTGGTTATGATTAAACTAAGCAATTCAGTAGATTTTTAAGGTCCAGCAGTTGAGCGTAATAGTGTTTCCTGATTGATGTTTTAAAACTAGTATTACTTGTCTTCACATGCAGGAGTATGTCTTTCTCAAGAATTTCACCCATTAGTTTGAAAACTTTTCAATCACAACAAGAATACAACATGTTTCATTATCTAATTATCTTTGTGGCAACATGTACATTTTTTCCTTTATTTGTCGTTATTTCGTGTAACATCGATGTGCATAATACAAATGCAAAATTATCAAATAAAGTAGCGTGTATCTTCGTAATATACATAAGTCCTTCTCAAGGAGTCAGTTCATCATTTATCACCTTCTAGAAATTACAATTGTCGTTGGTTTCTCATCCACAAAAATACAAGATAAACAATAGTATTGAGCTATCAAACTGTACATGTAGAGGCGGCAGCCGTCCGTTGAATATTGTTATCAACGGCCGCGCGATGAGGTAACTGATGTGTCGTTATCAGACGACGCAGCAAAAAACAAGTCCGACAAGTAATTGCTCAAATCCTCAGGGACATATCTCACAATTGAGTCCGTTCCGAATCTGAATCTCCTCGCGTAGTCGTCTCTGTGCTTGTTGTAAAACATCCGGTAACTCGGCACGATCCTTTTCGCTAGGGATATCTTCATGTCATCGCGCAGTTTCGGGTCGGGTATGAGCCACGAAGCCTGCTTCTTGTACGCCTCCTCGAAAGCAGCATTGAACTGTTGGAAACAATCCGTCACTTGCTCGGGAGAAATCTCCGCCGTCGGATCCTCAGGCAGTGCACCCATCACTTTGCTCCATCCCATCCGCTGGTAATTTGAGAGATACTTGCTCACTTTCGCTCTGTTTTCGGATATCCATTCGGGTCCCATCAGGAGCCCCAGTTTGGAGTTCCGGACCTTCGAAACCACGTAGTTTAGGTTGTTGGCTAGGAACAAGTAGGACAATGCGACGTCGTTGTACTTCACCGCCTTGCCGTCGAGCTTGCAGAGGAGGACCAGAATCAGCCACGCTAGCCTGGTGGTGATCGCCGCCACGCAGGGGTCGTCTGCCAAGGCGGAGGTGGGGCTCGAGAAGTACGCCTGCGGCAGAGGCGTCTCAGCCGCCACTGACCAGTCGGCTATGATGACGGAGACCGCGCCGCTGTAGTCCGCCAGGAAGACGAGGTAGTTCATTACGTAGCGCGTGAGCGGGTGGACGCCGCCGCCGGCCGGTGTCTTCGACGAGTCCTTCTGAATCGCCGCCTCGAATTGCGTCAGTATAATCCTCACCGATTCGCCGAGCTTTACCAGCGCCGCCTCCGCCTCGATCCTCACCGCCGCCGCCGATTCGTGAGAGAAGATCGATTCAATATCTGGCCACAGATCGGAAATCGCCTCGAATAGATCTAGGGTGCGGAACATCTTCTCCGGCGAAAGGATCTTCTTGCATCTCCCGAAGACCTCCGGGAAACTGAAGAGCCTCACCGCCGCATCCTTCGAGATCTCGGTAAAGCACGATTCGGCGATCTTCTCCGAGGAGGAGAAGACTATGTCGCAGAGAATCCTCTCGCCGCAAAATAAGGTTTTCACGGCAATTTTCACAGCGTGCAGCCAGGTCTTAATTTTCTGCTCCAGAGCACTCCATTCCATTTTCTGCATCTGGTGTTGGCTCAATTTCTCAACTCCGAGATAATACAAAGTCTCATCAATTATCGATTTCCTGACGAGTTTGTAAATATTGACGCATTCTCTGCCATAGCCAGACGCAATCATACAGTCAGCGATATTCCTCAAATCCGCCATCGCGAGATCCGCCTCCGCGTTCTCTCCGCGAGGTGGAGTTCGAGGCGGCGTTGTGCTAGTGCTCTCCTCTCCTTCATCGGAAATTTCATCTTCGTAGTAGTAGTAGTCGGAGACGCTGGATCGGGCGGAAGCCCTGGACGAGCGGCAGGAAACCGATTCGGAGTCGAGATTTTTTCTATTTGAAGATAAAATTAGGTGGAACTCCTTCTCCAATCTCTTGATGGCAATCTGCATCAAGTTCTGAGCTCGGACGAGTCTATCGGAGGCGGAGCTGAGCTTGACGTAGTAGTGCATCGCGTGCTGCAGGCTGCTCACCGTATCGAGGAATTTCCTGGCTTCTCTTCTGTCCTCGACGAAGAGCGATGAGAATTCCTGGTGTCTGTGGGCATCGATGGCCGACGCCGTGATTATGACCTCAGCGAGGTCGAGATTCTCCTCCATCATCGTCTCGGAGAAGGACTGGTGGCTGGAGCGTGACGGCGTGGAGGACGGAGAGCCAGAATGCCGCGACGGAGAAGAAACTCTCTTGGAAAAAATCGAAGCCTTCATTTTTAAAATTTGATTGATAGTGAGAGAGATATTTAATAATTGAGAGGCTTTGGTGATGTTTTGTTGTTGGACGAGAGAGAATATTTGGTTTACAAAAGGGGGAAGGGCGGGTATATATAGAGAGAGGGGATGAAAAGGATTACGCGGTGTGGGTGTTAATGGTTTGAACGTTGAAAACAATACTAGTGGTAGTAATAATTTGGGGGCAGGGGATTGGTGGGCGTGTTGTTGTCAACGTCGTTAATTACCATGGGAATACATTTGGACGATGTTACCAGGTCGTCTCTCATGTAAAATTTGATACATATGTGTGCAGTTTGTACATTAAAACCGAGGTGAAACATCTAAAAGCTAGGATTTGTAAATGCAATCCGCGTTGACTCGTTTCAAGATTCATGTATTGTGATTTGCTTTATGCTTTATAAAGATGTTAAATTTACAACGGCTCTATATATCTTCTAGGAAAATTCCATGTCTAAACTGGAAAATAAAAATGTATATACATGACATTTTGACATTGAATAAGGGAAAAACTCACTTACAATTTCCAACTTTTATTAAATGGAATATTTTATGAATGCGTGAAATTAACAACTTGAACATGATTGCCTAATTTGCTTGATAGAAATATAGATTCAGTTGAGTTAGTAGATCCCAAAGCTCGAGTAACAAGATACTCCTACTCGCAGAATACTTGGATTGTTTTAGAATTATACTGTATTATCTATAACTCGAATTAGATTATAGGAGTACTAAATAATAAAATGAAAAATATTGGTAGTTTTAGTGTTGATGTGGACAAACTCATGTGCCCAAGTTGAAATAAACTAAAAACCAAAGCGAGTTCAAATATCTATGACTATCTACGTAAACTCAAAGGTTTGAAAATAGAAGTGTAAGTAGGCATTAGCCAGGAAATCTGGATCGCAGAATTAGAGTATCTTAATCAGAGTTGCTGAAGTTTCCTATAGCTGAAGACTAGAAAACCACTCGTGTAGCATTTCCCAAACCAAATATTCCTAATTAACGTATCAAGGTGTCAATATCAGCATGTTTATGTGGTTGAGGAATGCTAAATCCAGCAAACCGTTGCATCCAACAATCAACATAGACACGTATTAGTAGTACTCTCTCAGTTCCATAGTAGTGAAGACATTTCTTTCTAGCACGAAGATTAAAAAAATGATGTACTATAAAGTATTAAATAAAGAGATAATAAAGTAAGAGAGGGGAAAGTCAATGGTCCGCAATAACTATCACTAATAATAGAAGGCGAACGAAAAATGGAAGTAAATCCCACCCTTAAAGGATTAGAAAGTTGGGACAGAATCACGCACGCACCGCAAGATCAATAGAGCTCCTAAAGCCTAAGTTAATGTGTTTTTCCAGCCCTCTTAGGCCAGCAATGGTTATCGATTTACCATTGACCCCCAAATCTAATAAATCCCATGTAAGCAAAAATAACTCAATTTATTCCAAGTCAAGTTACTATTTTTAGCCTTGCAATGTGCAGGCTATAAATATTATCTCATACAAAATTGTATTCCTCCGTCGCACTAAAGATTACTCAGTTTTCTTTTTATCACTGAGATGACTTATTACTAAAAATAAATATCTCTTTATCTTTACTTTATTCTCTCTCTTACTTTAGTGTCTTCATCTAACATACAAAATAAAATTGCATAAAATCTTGTGCTGTCAAAGGAATGAATAAACTTCCTTGGGACAGAGTGAGTACATATTTTGTCGGCATAGCCACGCTATTAACCTAAACTAGCCTCATTCAACAACTACTCTATATTTAGCGGCAATGTCATCCAATACAACTTCAGCCGCTTCTCAACTTATCAATTATATTTAGTAATTTTAGTATTAATTTACATATGTGTATATATGAAATCGATATAAAAGACTAAAAACCAATATTAAAATTCAAAATTACAATAAATAAATACAAAAAAATTGTAATACTCCGTAATTTACAATAATCCATGACAAATCGGTTGACAACAATTCCATACTCTTGGTACACATACATCATTGTTGGATAGATCTCGACAGCGTGGCTTCAAGCCTTCAACAGCCATCATTCGTGCTCTCATTTTCCGAGCGTCGTAGTTGCTATTCTACCACATCAACTTCACCATGGAGCCTTGGTTTATACTTTATAGCATCCACCAATTTAAATTATTTAGATATCATATATTCATATTTGAAATTATTATGGATGAAGGTGAAGCGAAATTTAGGCCCTCAAGTCTCATTTTTTGTAAGGTCTGACATTTCGTATTTATTGTCCATAATAGACAGTTTGTATTATTGTGTCCATAATAGTCCAAGACTTTTTCTTTTACTACAATTCTATATTTTTCAAAACTCTGTCTATTTTAAGTTTGATATATTATATCAAACTATAAACTAGTAGTATAAATTAGTTATGAATTAGTGTTGTTATTTAATTATTCTACAATAATAAAAAAAATGATATGGAAAATTTAACACAAATTTTCACATGATTTCGAGCTTGATTAGAAATAATTATAGTATTATACAATACTCAATAAAAAAAACTAATTTTTTCTTAAGTATGTAAATCTTTAATTTAAAATTTTTAACATTTTCCTAGATTGTTACAAAATTATTGCAATTTTATATGAAATTAATTGATACTTAAAAATCGATGTTTGATGTAAAATATCAAAAAGTTCAATCATGTAGAATTTATGTACATATTTTATTACCAAAAAATATATCATGCTATAATTATTTGGTAATTATGATGCTTAGTTGCTAATGAAGAATGCTATTATTAAATTAATTCTGATCCATCCATAATATCTCGGTTGATTCTAAGAGAATGAATTTGTAAAAATAGTCTAGCTACTCAATATTAATCCAAAATCATGCGCTCGCTTCTTGAACACTAGACACGAAATAGTTATTTTACGATACGATAATTTGATTAATAATTAAACCTATTAATTATTAAATGGTAGTATGAGTATTGAAGTGTTTAATTAGAGTACTACTATTTCTTACAAGTAATTGGCTGGTGAAGCGATCAAAGAAGAGTTTACCATTTTATTCTAAAAAAGGAAAAATCTAGATTAGTCAGCCTATTGCTCTGACCCTGATGAGGTGCTTACATAGGTAGGACCGGTCAACCATTGTTGAGTAGTAGTACTAATATTGTTTATGACTTACGACTTTTTTAATATGTCTATCACGAAAAAGTCCATTGTCTTCTAATGTTTGCCCGTTAGTATATTTTTGGTCGAGTATAGTAGACAAAATACGGAATTCAAATTCGAATTTCGCTCAATAATAGTGTTCCTTTCATTACCTACCCTATATATTGTTCTAATGTTCGGTATAAATATAATACATATGTCACATGCCAAAACTATTTATTTTATTTAAAAATATTTATAGGAAATTAAAAAATATTCAATCTATAGAGTTTTTAGAATGAATGTTTTAAAGTAATTTTCAAACTTATAATAGTCTAATCACGCCCTTAGATTGACTTTGAAATATGGATTAAACATTAATTTTTTTACATATTCTTATAGGTAGAATGACCCACATGGAGATTTATTGGCACATCGAATTAATAACAAAGTAAGTGCGGCACCTATTTAATGTTTAACTCAACTTAAACTTTCAAATTAATAACGTTTCTAATTTTTGTGGAATCTAGTAATTGAAATTTATTACTAATATTTTTTACATCATCTTTTGTTTCAGAATTTATTTAATTTACAGCATTTTTATAAAATTAAGATTTACATATTATTTATCTTTATTTCGCATTAAATATTTGTTATAAATTGATTAAATTCATGATGTTTGCATTACACATTTATTTAAATTTTAGCTTAACACATTAGTCAAATTAGAGTGTTATACTATAGTTGTATTTTCGAATCCCCTCGTGATTTGTGACCGCATCAATATTTTGAAAAAGGTTCTACAATTATTTAGCCTGAATAAATTAATGAGAAAAGACAATCTTATGTCTTATAGAGAGAAAATTCTTCTTAATTCTTTTTCCCCACGTTTCCATTAATAATAATACTCTGAATTTATTCATATGTTAGTACTTCGTTGACTATGATTTAACACAATGTTTAAAGCGAACTGGTTGTCTGGTTCGTCTATGAACCAAAGCCTTCTCCGATTTGTGTCTCTATATTACTTTTCAAAAGAAATGCATGAAATTTATATTTGGTGGGATTTAGAGCATCCGCAATGCTGCAGACTTTCCATCGCTCTTTTCGAAGGACTTCCCAAAAACACTTCTTGTCACGTCATAAGGACTTCCCACCCAGTCGCGGATCCAAGATTCATAAACGGAGGGAGCGAAATATACATTAGTAGGTTGGTTTAGGGCAAAAATGACAATTTTTTTCGATTTTCAGGCGATGTCAGGACAAACGGAGGGGGCGGACATGGTAATTTTACGTCCGGATAAGAGAAAATTAGTCACACGGAGGGGGCGACTGCCCCCTCCCCCCCCCCCTAGATCCGCCATTCCACCCTCCTACCACGTCATAACTCCTACCACGTCATAAGGGCTTCCCACTGCACAATGACGGACATCCTCAAGGACTTCCCGCAATACAAAAAAAATTCACAAATTCACAAATATGCATTTACATTATGGAATTATTTAAAGTGATGCAAATGAAATCAAGTTCAACGAGCCGTATATATAGAATTTAAAAAAAAATGAAAAAATTGGGAAGTCCGCGCCAGACGTCCGCGAGTCGCCGCAATGGCAGACGTCCGCACGCCCTTCCCTCGACGATCGCGCCCCTCCCGTGTCTGCAAGGGACGTCCGCGTCTGCCCCTCGCCGCCCCAATGCTGGACGTCCCGCACGCCCTTCCCCGAAGCCTCTCCGACTTCCAACGGGAAGGACAGCATTGCGGATGCTCTTAATCGTAGACCTTAGGTTATATAATAAGGACACTTTATCCCAAATTCTTTTGTAAATAATACTACTATAATCTTTAACTATGTTTATATTTTTAATTCTTTTTTTCTTCTACACTAGATAATAATTTATATTTAATTATATATTCTTATAAATAAACAATAATCTTAATATTTTAATTATAATTCATTAATTTATATTTATTATTCATTAAATTTGAATTAATTATAATTTATCAGAAAAATAATTCTACACTAATTAATAATTCGTGTTTATTTGTATCTTCTATATTTAATTAATTAAATTTAATAATTTATCTATAATTAACTAAATTGTATTTATTATTCATTAAATTTGAATTAATTCATATATTTTATCTACATTTATTCATATTTAATTATATTTAAACACTAAATTTTAGTATATGTGATTATATATAGTTGATATTCTTATAGGGGTGCGTTAAAATGACAACACCTCTTAAAATAACACCATAGCACTATTCCTAGTCAATCATTTGTACACGTGGACGGATAATAAGCTGTCATGTGGCAATAAAAAAAATATATGCTCAGGTGTAAAAATCTCGGCCAGCAATATATAATACTGTATACAACAATTTTTTCTCGGCCAACAATATTCAACACGCTATACATCAATCTATATATTGTTGTATAGTGTTTATAATATTGTTGGAAATGTGATGTCATGGTATCACTTTAAGAGGTGTTGTTCTTTTAACATAAACATATTCTTACAATATAGTATTAGTTAAAAATATACAATATTTTTGCATTCAAAAATATATATTTTTCATACCGTATAGAAATTTAGTTGTATTACACTATAATATATAGATAAGTGCAACACTATCGTTGATAAGTCCTTTTACAATGATAACAAAGTAATTTGAAGCTTTGAACCACAGTTGGCAATAAAGGAGGAGCAGATCTTATTGCAATTAGCCTGTAATTATTGCAATGATCTTGAAGGGCAGTATAGTTGACAAAGTAATTTGATACTCTAAAAGGGGGAAAATGATTTTGGTCTTAGTCAATGATGATTTTAGTAGCGCAATCGTTAGTTTGTAAATCGAGCATCCAGATTATGTCAATCCATATTATTGAATGATTCGAATTTATAATTAGTATTGGTGATATATATTTACTAGAATGATTAATATTGCTATAAAAGACCAACATCGTTTTTAATTTAATATAAAAAATTATTCCTCTGAAAGATTAAAATCAAAACTCAATAACAATTTCAATTGATACAGTATCATTATTATAAAGACAAGATCGTTTAACTTTTTAGATCAAAAGCAAACTTGATACATATCATTATTGATCAAGACCAACCTCTTATTCCCTTTTCAGTGTTTTCATTTTTTATTTGCTACGTGAAAGTGTTTTAGCAAAATTCGTCGACGAACAAGTATTTTTCTAAAACGACATTGTATTGCTGAAATTTTGGGCTATTAAATCTATAATTAATACCAAGACTATGTTGTAAATTGTAATCATAATAAGATTCTAAAGGTTGCGCGTTGTGGTTGCAAATTAATACTGATAACAATAAAGTAATATAGGCAAATATTGACATTTTCTTTAGTCTCATTAAATAAAATTACATCTCGACTCTATTAATTACGAAATTGATTTTTATATAAAAAAATGCGAAATTTATTTTTAATACTAATATTCTTGTAATTTGAAAATACGAAATACTAACATTCCGCCCACCCACGCATTCATTGCGTGCCAAGTTTCTGTTACATGCAAGTTTATACGAATTGCATAATTGATTGAGACTCATTCAATTCAAATTGTGGGTCAACAAGTGATACGAGTAATTATCTATGACGCTTTCTACTGTGTATTAAAGTATAATAAATGTTGTAGTAACAACTTTAGACTTTATCAAAGCAATTGCTATTTGGTGGAGGTTAATCTACGTTGCTTAATCATTGAGAATTGTAAATAGTCCGATTCCTGCCGTCCTGGTGAAGTTTCTATGTGACTCGGATAGAGATATAGACATGTAAGGGGGGTCGGTTTGTAAGATTTTATTCAGAATTAAATTTATAGTGTGTTTAGTTTATGAGATTTAACCATACAACACAATCCTAGATGGATAATCATGGGATAATTGGTCATAGCTAACCTCCTATGTCTAAAATAATCTCACAACTCAATCTTAGATTGTATCTTGATATTATTTTATCTTGAAAACCGAACACCACTATAATATATTACTTTTACGTATATATGATCAAACTTTTATTGTTTATATAATTTCATTCAAGTTTTATAAATTATAATCGACCATGACGTGGTGCATACTTAGGCAATACTACTACACTTGGGAATTTTCGGATAATTAATTACTCCCTCCGTCCACGAAAAAGAGTCCCGTTTTTTCATTTTTGTCCGTCCACGAATAAGAGTCTCAGTTCATAATTACCATAAATGGTAAAGAGACCCCACATTCCACTAACTCATTCCACTTGCATATAATTTAAAACTAATATATACAAGTGAGACTCCTATTTCATTAACTTTTTTCTACCCACTTTTCTTAACATTTCTTAAAACCTGCGCCATTTAAAAATAAGACTTTTAATCGTGGACGGAGGGAGTAAAATTTAATAAATTTAATCAATGCTGTTTTGAGTGTTTCTCAATGGGGAGGAGACCACCTCTTATGAAGAAAAAAACATTAGGTATGCACCGCGCAAACCAAACGCTCCACCGAATAAGAGATAATTATAATTGGTTGTAGTAATTAATTAGATTAATAAAATTAATTAATGTGTAGGGGAGCACTCTGGGATGCGCCCCCTCACCATGCACAAAAAGTACACAACATAAGTACATGAAGAATCGAATAACATATGCACAAAAGATCGGATATTCAAAAATAACAACAAATAGAAAATCCACTTAAGTAATCAAGCTAGTCGATAGTGTTCAAGAGTGTAAATGCGCCCTATGTTGTACCGAATGACCTTTTAGGAAATTTAAACGTGAATAGGATTCAACCAATTTATTAGAGTGACGTCGTACTTGAATGGAGGTTGTAGTTGCATGCGATGGTTGCTTCTTGGGGGGAGGCGGTGGCGAGAGGTGACCGAGTTGGCAAAGGAGGAGACGACGTCGGGTTGGGTCTAGAGTCGCTCAACAATGGTTGGTTGTTCTTTTGGGATTTGGGATTTTTTTCTTATGATAATAATTTAGGTATATTGTACAGTTTATAAAATGAATACTTTAAATTACAACACGATCAATATATACTAGTACTCCTATGATGCAAGTAAGTTCTAGAATAATATGGAGTGCGACAAATTGTGAGTTCGACAGAGAGCTATTGGTCGGTCTTTTGATAATGAATATTTAAATTAAAGCTAGGCTGCAATCTAGAATATTGTAACAATTTCAACAATAAAAAAGATATCTAATTACACCACGATGGCGTATCTATATTGAAGGAAGTAAGGGTACAAAACGTATCTTTAGAGCATGAATAACCCTGGCCCGGATTTGGACGACAAGTTCTTTCCACGTCATCATTCCCTCAAATTAAGGGTTTCAAGTCACAATTCCATTAACACCGCAGGCCACAACTCGGGCCACAACTCAGGCCATAACTATTCATTTCACAATATATTTTAATCGTAAAATAGAATACGTTGAACAATTAAAACCGAAAAAATCATTTTTAATTCAAAATTAATTAATTATAAACAAAAAAAATTTAAAAGTAGAACAACAAAAAAAATGCAAATTTTTTTACTATTAGTCATCTTCCTCTAGCCCCTCTTCTTCTTCAAAATGCAAAAAAAAAAAAAAATGCAAAGAAAATAAAAAATTGAGGCTCGTCGCCCCCTTCTTCTTCCTCTCCCCATCCCTCTTCTTTCTATTCCAAATGCAAAAAAAATCAGAAATTGAGAGGCTCCATTGCCCTCTTCCTCCCTCTTCTTCCTCTCCCCCCTCCCTCTTCTTCCTCCTGAAATTGGGGCCCGGGACGGAAATAGCTCACCTCCAACGCCGGCCGGGCCGTATTGCGGCACGTCCCACGCCGTGTAACGCCGAGCCGGGCCGGACCCCGGGAGCGGCCCAGGGACGCAACTGCGTCCTCGGGACCGTCCCGAGCCGTGCCGCTCTCCCCTCCAACGCTGTTCTCGGGCCGGGACTCGCGATTTACGCGTTATCGATGCTCTTAGGAACCCCATCCCGGATTTGGGCCGCAAGTCCCCTCCACGTCATCATTCCCCTAAATTTGGGAACCCTGGCCACAACTCCATTAACCCCGCAGGCCACAACTCGGGCCACAACTTAGGCCACAACTATTCATTTGCACTATTCACAACTACAACATATTTTAATCAACAATTAAAACCGGGAAAATTCATTGTTCAATCAGAAAAGAGAAAAAGAAAATTACAAATCCTAGAAAAAGAAAATTACAAATCCTAGAAAAAAGAACTACTTTTTCTTCATTTGTGCGCGAAGGTATTCGATCATCTCACGATGCAATTCGAGCTCGTACTCCGACATTTTCGAGGTATCCCTCGATGTCAACTCCGTCAGCTAGCCCATCCGCAACGTAATACTCATATCCGACATAGAGTCCGATATCTTGTCCAGGGAAGGATTGGGCGGCGGCAGCGGCATAGCGGAGTAGCTCGCAGTTGCCTTCCCCTTTGCTTTCCTCTTTGCCGCCTTTGTGCCCATCGGACGGCTTTGAGTACCAGGAGATGAGAGGAAGAAGTCCTCGCCTGTCACGTTGAGGTCGATTGGCTGACCTCCTTCGCTCGAAGTGTAGTGTCCGGCGACGACTTTGGTTCTCTTCGCCGCCGCTTCAGCCCCACCGGTGTACTTCGGGCTCTTCTCGACAAGCTTCCAAACGTCGAAGTACTTGAAGTGCTTCTTCCCGTCAGCGAAGTAATCTGCCTTGGCCTTGTCCACAAGGTCCATCTCGTTGTGCCCGCTCGCAACATCCGGACTACGTTAGTTCACTTGCCATTCCACTTGTTCATCTCCGCCTGGACCCGACCCCAATGCTTGCGTAGCTTCACGTAGGTACGCTCGAACGAGCCTACAGGTCGACCAGCGTTGTACTTCTCTGCAATCCGCTGCCAGAACGCTTTGTCGATTTGCTGGTTGCCGACCACAGCGTCCTCGGAGACGTCGACAAAGTTCTTGGCCAGCCACATTGTCTCCTGCGGACTATACTTCTTCGGCCCATCCTCATCGGCAACCTTGCCCTTGCTCTTGCCCCTTCCCTTGAGCGGGCTCCATATCGCTGATCTCGTAATCATCAGTGCTAACTGGCGATTCCATGTCCATATTGGTAGGCAACCCGGGACTAGGCGTTGCATTTGGATGGGGTGTCGGCGGCAATTGCCAGTTCTGGGAGTTGACGAAATCGTCCATCTGGCGTTGGTCGCTGTTAAACCAATCCATATAACTCAAAAAGTGTTGAAATGCTAGAGGATTGAGAGTAAGAGTTTGTGTGGAAGAGTATTACAATGGAGCAAATCTAGTGTATAAATAGAAAAACAAAAAGAAAAAAAAAAAAAGAAAATTCGTGGGGACTTGCGGCCCGGCCCGAACGCAATTAACGCCGGGACGGGACGCAGGGGGTGCGGCACGGGCACGTATAACACCGGGTCGGGCCGGGACGGGACTCGGGAGAGGCCCAGGGACGCAACTGCGTCCTCGGGACCGTCCCGAGCCGTGACGCATCTCCCCCCCAACCCTAAAATCGGACCGGGACTCGCGAGTTGCGGCCCGGCCCTCCTGCGTTAAGATGCTCTTAGAAACTTAATTCCCTACTTGCAAATTTAGATGAATACGCTGCACATGAAGTATGTGAAGCTTCTTAATTACAACTTGTATAGTACTTCACGAACTATTGAAAATCATTACTTTTGTTTAGTAACAGATATTGGGATCATCCCAAGACAAGGGGAATTCTGAATAGATTAAAAGAAATCGCCTTTATAGATTAAACAATGTATTAGAGCTATATATATTAATCAGAATATCCATAATTTATTCCTTCACAATAAAGGTTTGGATGCTAAAGAACATTAGTTTAAGTCCACCGAATATGAAAATCGTGCCATGTTTTATGTTTAATTATGTACTCCAGTACTGACTATTTATTATCTCTCCCACGTGAAGTCATCCAATCCAAATATTTAAAACAATATAACTATATAATAAAATCTAGGGAATCTCTTGACTACGACTTTAAAACTAAATCCATTTTGTTTAACAAACAATAATTATTACTAACATCACACTTTTGAAATACCCAGGAAAATAATTGTATTGATTTCTTAATAATTTGCTGATCAAGTCAAGAGAGAAAATGGAAGCGGACGCAATTATAGTTTATTGAGTGGATTCGGTACTCGATTGAATGTGTTGCCTAATCTTTTGTTTATTCGAATAGTTGGGACCGAACGGCACATCAATCCCAAAAGAAGAACCTCACACTATATTTATATGATAAGATTGGTTAATTAATAGTTATATCAGATGAAGTTCGATATGTTTGGTTAGATATATTTTATTTTAGTAGAAGAAGGCAATAATATTGTGTTTCTTTACATATATTTTATGAAACTTTAGTTTGATAACAAACAAATATACGGACTGGACAAAATTATTCGGGCCCAATGCAAGTTCTTGAAAGATGCTCATTATTACTCCACCGTCCCAAAAAATAAAGACATTTGAAACGACATGAAAATGGTAAAATAAGAGAAAGGATGAGAATGAAAGTTAAAATAATATAAGTGGGTATTATTAGTGTTTAATGATGGGACCTAGTAGTATAAATTAGAAAGAACTTTCCATAAATGAATATAAGCTATTTTTATAAGACGGAAAAAGAAAGTGTCATTATTTATATGGGACGGTGTGAGTATTAAAATGATTTTATAATTTTGAATGTTGCTATAATAATTTAAAGAGTATGTGATATTAAAGGCTCCTACATAAGCTCCAATTATTCCCAAGAGCCTTCACAAATCACAAATCACAAATCACAATTTAAATCGACTAGGGCTGTAATCGAAGAAAAAAACATTGAATAAAGTGGAGCACAGAAACTATCATAAACTTAAATTGACCTAATGCTAACCAACTGAAATAAATTAAAGGTAGTATGTTGTTAGAGCACCTATACAAGTTAAGAATCTTTGAATCTTGAATATTTTAGTACTACTACTTTTCTTATTTTGAGGATTTACATTGCTTTCCCTTTTGTTGTTAAAAATCAACACATAATTATCAGTTGAGTAGAAAGTTTCTTGCGTTTTGATGGAAACACAAATGGAATCATTGTATAAAAAAAGTAGCTAAAATTTCATGTCTAGAAATAGCAACTGCATATAACTGAATCGCATATTCTAACAGATCAAAAAGACTCCAACAAGTAACAAAAATGATCTTCCATAAACTAGTTAGTTTAAACTTTAATGGCATACTTTCTCAGGGGGAAGTACATCTCTTTCTTTTTCTGTTTTTCTGTCTTCAACGATGCCTACAAAAGAGAACACAGCAATGCAGCCATGTGTGAGTAAAGGATGGGCAAAGAAAAGAATCAACTAGAGAACACACAAACGTATAATCAAAGACACCAAGAGTTGACAAATGAGTAATCAATGGCGTTACGCAACCAAGATGATGACCCACTTTTTTTTTTGGTTTATCCAGACCAAAATGACCCAACTAAAATTGGAACACCTTTATCTCTACTTTATTTCCTCTCTTACTTTCCTCTCTCCACTTAAGAACAAAATAAAGATGCATAAGATCTCATGCCACCCATGAAAAGGGTCATTTTTCTCGGGACAGAGGAAGTACTACTAATATTGCAACTTACACTATGCAAATAACATTTAGAAATTTAGGCAGTAGCAGTCACAGTAGGAAGTACAAACAAAGACAAATGCATTTCAATAACAATATAAAAATACCTAAATCAGAGACCTATTAACATTTTAGAGGCTGTTCAGTTTGCAGGATTATATCTCATGATTAAATATAAACGTGCGATATTATGTTTGGTTAGTCATAGACTCATAGCCAAACCCCACAAACTAAAATAATCTTACAAACTTAATATCCTATATTATATAATTACTATTTTATCTAGGCAACCGTACACCACCTTAGGTCAATAAGAAAATTGATTGCATAGCAACAATTCTAGCATTACTTCAAAGGGGTTAACCTAGATGGTTGTCAAGCTATAAGAGGAAAACACAAAGAAAAAGGAATTCTCATTATCTTGGCAAAAAAACCACGCAGAACGAAAGTAATATGGAGTATGATTTACAATTCCAGGATTTTCTCATTGTCAGTAATAGGCCATGGTAGCTAAAAGTTGAAGTAATAGTACCATAGCAACCGAGATGAATTCTTGTGGATCATATCAAACATTACAAGCCAATACACAGAATAAAACCTAGTAGAGTTACATCAAACTAAACCTAGACAAGATAATGTCACTGTTTGATCAAAACGATTGCAAGGGCAATAATCCAATTTGTAACTAGTAAAACTAAACATATAGTACTACAATTCACACTACTGAAGAAAGATAAAATCCAAGTAAGCTTATTCGAGTTCATAATTATATATTGCTAAAGAAAAACGTATAAACAGATACAAAGTGAACCAATAACTCGAGATAAAGACCAACAATTCAACTATTTGAATTTGGCAAAATTTTAACAGAATAAAAACGGCAAAAGGGATATACCTGGTGTTTGGTTAAACGGCGGCGGATGGCGCGAGTCTTCTTAGGGCGGAGATCGAGAGGCAGATACTTCTTGTTCTTGTAGGCTTCCCTGAGAGCGGATTTCTGCTTCTGCGAAATGACGGTGAGTACCTGTGCAATCGACAGCCTCACAACCTTGATCTTCGAGAGCTTGTTAGGGGCACCGCCAGTCACCTTCGCCACCCGTAGCAGGGCCAGCTCCGCCTTCAAATCCTTTAGCTGCGCCAGCAGATCCACCTTGTTCTTCTCCCTCAACTCATGCACCTTAATTCTCGCTGCATTTAATCGAATAGACAATGTAAATCTATGAATTCACAGAAAATTGATTGAAAAAACACGATTTTCTGCCAAAATTGATGAGTCGCATACCCATTTCGCCTTCGTTTCTCGAGGGATTGGGGGTGGCGGGCGAGGAGAAAACTGCTAAATCGAAAAAAAAACCCCAGTGTATATATGTAGGATTTTGGGCTTAGGGTTATTTTTGAATTTGTAGTAATTGGGCTTGTATATTGCTAACTACTGATACGCTTAATTTAATCAAGGGATACAAATAGTATTTGAATTTGAGAAAAAAAGCCCAGATAAAGCTACACGAAATTTCAACACTGTTTAGAAATTTAAGAGAATTTGCTTTTTCCCTACAAAAAAAATAAAATTAAAAGAGTATGCATTCAGATGAAATTTATACAATCACAGAAAAGCTTGGGTGGGTCTAGTCAATTGTTTAATCTTGAACACATGTTTTATTTTTTACATATTAGTACGACGAGTTTACTGCTACAATTTAAAAGGGTTGGATTTCAAAAATTCTAGCTCGCTAACAACAACTACTGTTAAATATAGACGAGTGCAAGGTGAACCACCCTACACCAATGCAACCAATGCATAAAGTGGTAGATCGAGATATATAGGTTCACGAACTTGCTATAAAAAATAATTAAAAATGTGTTGTGTGTGTAATATTATACTATATAGTTTTTTTTTTGTGTCGCAAAAAATGTTACTATATTTTATTTTCTAAAAATAAAGTGTAACACCCGTCTTTTTAGTACCTTTTCACGATGAGTTTTGTTTTGAGAACGAGCGAGTGATAGACCTTGATTAAAATACCGTCTTCGTTTTGATTAGTTGCGAATGGAATTTTTTTCGAATGCTTGTTTTGTTGTTGATTAATTGTGTGGTGAAAATAGTTGACGAGATTGTTGTGAGAATCGTCGATGGAAAGTTGGGCGTTCGTCTAAGTACTTGGAATAACACCAAAGTACTAAAATAATAAAACACCACAATTAAATCTAAGCACTAAATTTCATATATTTTTGCGCCTATCACATTTGTCTATTATTATTCTCTCCTACACCTTTTATCCTAATTCAATTGGGATATAGCCATTTATTCATAATCCCTATTTAAATTCCTGTAGTTAAATACAATTCCTTCTTCTAATCATATTCTACACGTTTTCCTCTTCACAGAAACCCCCACCCCCTAAAATCTCTCCAACCACCAAATCCATGAATATCTCTATCAGTTTTGCTTATAAAATACACATTCACGATCCTTTTCAAAAACGTGCTGCAGTTCTTTCTTCTCTTCCACGCGGAGGTAAATTCTCCTCAATCTCTTGAATAATAAACCTTCGCATAATCATATTAATTTTGTAGTCAATTCCATCGTATTGCAGTTCTGAATCTATTGCAGTTCTGAATCGAGAGAGCTGTGATCTCAAATCCCCCAGTTTTCTAACAAGTTTGATTCTTCCTAAAGGTATCTCCTTTAATCTGAAATCATCTCATCATCATTCCATGACGTACATCACATATTTGCACACGAGAATAAATTCTTTTGAAATCCTTGAAATTGTTGAATGACGCTCCCTCCTAAAGCTTCGGTATTTAACGCTTAGAATGTCATTTTGTGTTTCTCTTAAATTCCAAATTTCTGAATTCATCTGCCTGCCCATAAATATTTGAAACGAACAACTATGAATTTTTAATGAAAGATTTAGATTTGGGAAAAGGATGAGAGACGTGAGTTTTGGAAGAGAAAGATGGGTACCTCCTATTTGTGATTTTGGACGAAAATTTTGGAGAACTGGAGAGAGAGTTATAGCCGAGATATGCGTATGGGAGTTGGTTTTGGTTTTTGTTTTGTAAGTGGTGGACGATGACTGAGAGGGAGAGGGAAGGCGTGAGTTACAGTAGAGAGAAGTTGTTTTCGATAGTCAGAGAAGGGAACATAAGTATTTTACTTTCCATCCTTTTTATTAAAAATGTGTTGAGTCGAGAATGTACTAATACATACATATATGTGGTGGATGGGCAGTACACACAAAACTAATTTTACTTCTTTATCTTGTTTTGCAATGCGTTGGAATGGGGAGTATATACGTGTGCAGATGTGGGAGTATTCTGCATTAAATTCTTTTTATAATAAGCTTTCTGTAGTTCTTTTGTGATAGAGAGTTTGACGTGTAGTGTTGAGGGAGTTGTTAAATAAAGTGGTGTTGAGGGAGTATATACGTGTAGTGACAGTTGGAGTATTAAGTATTTCTTTTAGGACTTAATTGTATGGCTAGTAAATTGATAATGCTTGGTTCATTATTATTTTTTGTTTGCAAGTTTGGCCAAAGTAATGCTTTAGAAATGGGCCACTTTGATTCTTTTGTTGGGCCTATTTGTTTTTAGTTGGGCTTAGTTGATTGTTGTTGGGCAAATTTTTGAGTAATGGATTAAAGATGAAAAGTACGAGATTTTCATATATATATGTTTTTCTCTATGAAAGAAAGAAAGAAGATAATTTGAGCGCACACAGGATGCATGCATCGTTGTTAAATTAATTTATTATGCAAAGTCTAATTTATGTATACGATATTATTTCGAAAAGGGTGAGCTTGTGCACGTTGTTGGCAGTTGGAATAAGAAGTGATTGAGGAGTAAGCGTGTGAGGTGGGCTTTCCTTTTAAATAAGGACTATGTCCTAAATATTTTTACTATGTGAAAGGAGGTGAAAAATGTTTGTCTTGCCATGTTTTGTGTTTGAATGAACCTATCTGAAGTGGCTATGCCATGTATGTTAACGAATTCGGGTCCTAGTAGGGCCGCAAACCCTGCTCGGACTGGTGTACACCCAGTAGATCGTGCGCTATCTCATTGGAGTTGGCCGGTCTAGTGACTTGGTTCGTGGCCACGTTCCTTGTCATGTATGTTCAGATATGGTGATGGTGGATGTGGATGGAAAATGGTTGCAACCAAATATTGTGTGAATTGTTTTTAGTGACTTGGGTTCTTTTCAATTAAAACCCCCAAGATCACTCGCTATCACTCGCTATGGCTTGACAAACTGTTTTGGGATGTGTCCACTGAGTGCATCAAGTACTCAGCCCTGCATATTTGTTTTTCTTGATGTGTAGATTGAGCGGCGACGGACGGGGAGGATGTTGAGCAGAATTCATGGATTATTTATGGCTTGCTTAGTATCGTTGGATATGTCGTGTCTTCATACTCGGCATTTTTCGTGTCTTGAACGCTTCCGTGGTGTGTCTTTTCCTTAAAATTCTTTTAGCATTGAGAGTCGAACTCTTTTCAAAATTTTTACTTTCTAGTCTTTATTTCTTTAGAGTTGGTACTTTGTTGAAATGATACTACGTTGATTTCTAAGTTATTTCACTTATTAAAATATTTTGGTCGAAAGTGTGTGTTTCTCCCTTTCTTCCCCACTTCTTTAATCCTCCCATAGTCGCGATCAACCGTGTTTTCTATCCTTAGAAAATACGGGCGTGACATAAAGTATCATCAATATATTCACATTTTTTCTCTATTTGATACTACTACAGTAAATAACATTTTCTGAAATTAGTGCCATCTTCACATCTAATTTAATTTGGGATGGATGATTATGTAGTTGCAATTCATTATTTGTGAATCGATATTTTCCGTTACCGATGGAATCAAAACTCATAACAATCAAAGATGTGATATACATGAGCAAAGTCAGATGACATTTGTGCTTCTGTGTGAGTGTGTGTGGAGGCAAAGTAATCATATCATAATCGAGTGATAGGATAAAGAAGAAAAGAAAGATCAGAACAAAGTATGAGCCTTGAAATATATGAAAGGAGATCACTAAGCTTTTTTCACTAACCTCAACCCCACACCTTTAATCGCGTGATTAAATATATACTTTGGTTGAGACAGACACAACCTTACTTCTTTGCATTGGCCTTAATTTAATTGATAAAGTTAAAATTATGATTTCCATTAAACAAATTGTTATACTCCAGCTTTATCTTTTGAGACAACAAAATGTATTAGTTTTGAAGGTGTAAAACTACATAAATAAATTAAAATGCATTCCTTTCTCATGTTGCAAATATGCATTATATAAAAACTGATATTGGAGTATTATATACATGTAATTATATGCATATACATATATAAAAAGTATTCTATAATTATATGCATACATATATAAAAAGTACTACTCACTGTATATCTATGAATAAATGTCCTATATATTTTGACTCAATATCGATTTTAAGAAATGTAACGGAAAGTGAAAAAACAATATCATTATAATGTGGGTACTATTATTATATGATAAAATGTGTGTAGAATGAGTTGATTAAAAACATAGTAACAATAAAATAAGATGTTTAATAGTGGACATCCTATAATGATAAAATGTGTGCAAAATGAGTTAGTGTAATGTGATTAAAAATAATAATAACAATAAAATACAATGTTTAATAGTGGACATCCTAAAATGACAATATGTGATATTTAATGATGGGAAATATATAAATTTATGGGACCCGCGTGCTATTGTAAAATACAGTATGAGATTTAATATATGGATCTAAATAACAACTATTGGTTAGCCTTGTTATAAAAAAATTATACTCCTTGTCAACATCGATACAATTTGATACTATGAAGAATCCAACATTTTTCAGGTGTGTAATGAAATATTCAATGGGCTTTTTTTTTACCAAAAGTTCTTGATTAATTGATCTACAAACTATAGAAGACCCTAATGAAACAATTAGCATTACACTTGATCGATCGTCTCTCTTTACGAACCTCATCTTAAATTTAATTTGTTACTATATCGTGAGCTTATAATGAGATCAAAGCAAGCAAAATGATTATATTAATTTTCCTTTGGATATGTATAAATGGTTAGTGGTAATTCAGACACGTTAAAAGTGAGAAATGATTCAAATTTCACGATTCCTCTTTTCTCTAATAAAAAACTTAAAAAACCGTAACACTTTATTCAAGGTGCAATTCAAATTAATGATAGTTGCATTGCCAATATCAATATATATCAACATGATTGAATGTGGAAAAAATGAGCTAAGCCAATTAAGAGCAAACTCATAGACAATTCGTTGAAATGCTAGTATTTTTGTTTATACAAAAGTAAATAAGCCATTGCGAGTAAAGAATTCATTTTATTATTTATATTACTGTCATAATTAGATGAAACTATTTACTTTTTAAGTGTGATTGTGAGCAAATCACGGAACCACTTCCCAAAAGAAAGCTCCAATTTTGCAGGCAATATGGGAAGACCATCTCTTTCGAGTTTTTCTTTCTTTTTTCTCTTAAAAATGTTTTAATTGCCTCAAACTAGTAGTTCTATTATTTTGGTGATTGATTTAACTGATTTTCATACTTAAGGTTTAAACAAAAAAATTGACAAGGTTCTCTTATATTACAAATAAAGATTGATTTGGGTAACTATATAAATATATAGTTTGTAGAAAAAATGTGATTATAGATAAATTTCTACATATGATGATCAGCAAGTCAAGTCACATATAGCCAAAAGGATATTATATCATACTTTATCATATTATATGCATGGTCGGTTAGATATATATTAATATAAAGATCAATATATAGATCTAGCCGTAAATAAAATAGGATAAGGTAATTTTCCTATTGAGCTAAACAAGATCTAGCCGTAAATGAAATCGGAGAAGTTAATTTTCATATATGAGCTAAACAAAAATATACCGCATGCTAGCCAAGTAAGAGATGGATCTCAACTATACATAATTAATCTAAGTAGTACTATTCCGTCTAAAAATTAATAACAAGGAATTCCAGTCTTCATTGTTGTCAGGTCCCATGTTCAATGGCTCTTTTTCAGCAACAATAAGGGAATATTTGTTTGCATTCGCTCAATTTTTAATAATTAAATAAATTCTCCTTCACTAAGTAATTAATTAAAACCATTAGTATATAATTATATTTGTATTTATACCACATGAAAAGGCTAATAAACTAAACGAGAAAAACATCATGTCGATCACGGGTATTTGTCGATCACGTCTACTGATCAGAAACAATAACAACAATATGAAACAGATCGCGGTTTGCTTTAACCTAATACTATGTGTAATTAATTCTAATACTACTAAAATAATTAATAAATTAAACCATACAAGAGTTACCTTGATAATTGTACCCCACATGTATAATATCACATGGTGCTGCAGTGTAAATTAGGAGTACTAATTTGTTTTACTTGACTAATTCATGATTTCTGTTATGTTAATTTGTCTTAAGTTCTAGGCATATATATCTTTCCGGATCGTTGGTGAATTGTGATATTACCTATTTTCAGTGGTATGGACCATCTATGCATATACTATAGCATCAATAATTCAATATCTATACACATCCATATATAGATATACTATCTGCAGAGTCCAGAATATTATTCAACTTTTATTTTGAACATTGTAATTTAATTTAAGTTTAATTTTATTTATACGGAGTAGTAATATTTTCTTAGACCACAATATCACAATCCCGGTTCCGCAAATCAATGTATATGATCGTGTTATAGTTGTAACTAAGCAGTAACCATAACCTAGACAAATTGATTGCATGTATAGGTGCATTAGATTGAAATTTGACTTTTAATTGGACCCTTAATGTACAATTCGAGTGAAATTAGACTTTTAATTAGGTCCTTAATGTACAATTAAGAGTAAATATGATTCATTGAAACATAAAACGGACAGCTAATATGTAATTAAATTACCCATCATGATAATTGTATAAAATGGGCAATCTTTCCGTTGAATATGGCTTTTTAAGGCATCTTAAAATTATTCATGACTAACCCTCGTCCCAATAGTCAGCGCACTAAGCAGTAAATGACTGGCCAAATGGTTTGCTTCATTCACATGCCAGGATTCAAACCTGTAACCTCATACTTAAGGAACAATCGAACAAGGTATTGACTTAAGCGATGAGGTGTTGGACCACCATGCCAACTATGTTGATTTTCTTATTATATCATTTTAGTGAATTTTTGTCCACCTTTTTACTTTGATAACACTCAATAAATGTAATTAAATTCATAGGACAATTATTTTGCGCACAGTACTACTTATATATGAATTAAAATATTCTCTTGCATGTTCACTCGAATTATATATGAGACCTTAAATTAAATAGTAGTAGTAGTAATTTCATAAGTAGAATGTGAATCAAAACAAGCATGCAAAAGTCGATTATTCACCAATATTTACCTGAGGACGGACAAAAAAGGCTACTTTCGGCTGTCTACGGCTCCTAATTAACTCTATATCTTAGCCCCTCATATTTAATAACGGTATATAGTAATCATGCGTCAATAATAAGAGGAAAGCTCGCGGACACACACTTTCACAATATTTCTCCCCTACTTTTTTCCGCTAATAGTGCTCGTAATCATCACATATACACTCACAAAGAACAAATTAAAAGTCTATTTTAACCAACTTGTCTCACCCACCCAAAGACCAGAAGAAAATCATTGAAAAATCGACCACTTTATCTAAAGTCACTCGTAATTTATTCATTCCCTCCCTTGCTACTTAAAATAACATTTTTTATTCATCCATTTTCCTTTCACAAATTTTTAGCAGGACTTTCGCTCCCACATCTTTTAGACACAATTTATAAATGTGACATTTAACGATTTAAGTAGAGAGAAATAAATTTAAAATAAGCATAAAATAAAAGACGTTTCGTCTATCATAGTTTAATTGAGTCATATTTTTTTTTACTTAATTGAGTTATTTCACTTTTAGCAAAAACAAAAGATCTAATCATTTTATTGTGCGTTATCTTTTCTTTATTCTCTCTTATCTTCTCTAATTTATTCTTTCTTATCTTTTTTACTTTATTATCTCTCCAATTTTATTATACCTTTATTCATTCTATTTAACACAATTTCTTAATTTATGTGTTTAAAAGAAATGACTCAACTATCCCAACTGAATTAAAACGAAGTGAGTATATATTACTTTATAGAAATCAGTCAAACTTTATTGGACAACTCCGAAATAAAATATTCCCTCCGTCTTATTTTAAGAGTTTCATTTGAGTCTGAAACGTGTTTTAATAAATGTAAAGGAAAGTTGGTGAAAAAGATACTAGAATGCGAGTCCACTTTTATATGCAGTATTAATTTATAATAAAATGTGAGATAAATAAAATTAGAAAAAAGTATAGGACCTATTACTAATTATGAAATATTCTAACTAAAACTCTTAAAATAGGAGAAACTAAAATGAATAACCGAGACTTTTAAAGTGGGGTGTAGCAGGGAGTACAACTTAAATAGTACTCCCTCTGTCCCCGATTAAGAGTCACACTTTTTCATTTTGATCCGTCCCCAATTAAGAGTCACATTTTATTTTTACCATAAATAGTAAGTAAGTCTCACATTCAACTAACTCAATTCACTCACATTTTATTATAAAACCAATATAAAAAAATGGGTACCATATTTCACTAACTTTTTCAACCAACTTTTCTTTATATTTCTTAGAACTCGTGTCCGGACAAAGCGTGAATCTTAATTGGGGATGGAGGGAGTAGTAATTTGGAACGAATGAATTACAATATCTTGGTTTCCCTAACCGTCAAACACCCTCCTCTCCTCTTTATATCCTTATTGAAGGGCCTCATCTCCAAAGATATTTCATCATTCCCTTCTTCTTAATTCTCTCTCACTCTCTCTAAGCATGAAATCCATAGAAGTATTCTGCGCCTCCCCAGCTTCAACAGCGATATGCTCGAGCACGGACCACCGCACCATAATCCGGCACGGAATGAGATCGGTCCACCGCCTCGGAGAAACGCCGCGAAGCAGACGATCAAACGCCGCTCCCTGCTCCTCTCATCTCCCCTTCGAACCTTCCACTAAGTCCGCCAAAGACGGCGATGTTTCGCGGCGAAAGAGCTCCGCCGACGTCTACGATTTAGCCTCCCGCCGCCTCCTCAGCAACAAGCCTTTCCTGGATTTCATCTCCGACTCTCAAACCGCCATCGTTCCTAGCCAGCCCCTCGTCAGAGATAGCAGCGATAAGCGCTTGAATCTGGAGTCCTTTCGGTCTCTCTCCGCCCGCCCTCACGAATCGCCCGTGTTTAGGCCTTCCTCCACGGATTCCGCCGCCGCCGGGAAACTCATCGATCATCTCAATGCTCACAGATCTTCCCTCACTCCATCAAATCGCCATCAGGTTTCATCATATCCTGCTTCGTCTGTGTATTTAATTTAATCATTTCATAAAGGTTTCTGATTATGGTTTAATTAAATCACAGGTTGTTGAGTTGAGGGTATCGATCCACTGCAAGGGCTGTGAAGGAAAACTCAGAAAACATATCTCCAGAATGGAAGGTAATTGAGCAAGATTTTACGTAATTTTTGAAAATTTTTAGTAATAATTTTTTATAATATAGTGATAATCCTTTTGGTGTATATATGCAGGAGTGACATCATTTAGCATAGATTTGGAGACGAAAAAAGTGACGGTAATTGGGAGGGTGACGCCTCTAGGTGTGTTGAGTAGCATTTCAAAGGTGAAGAATGCCCAATTTTGGCCATCTCCGGCGTCGTCGTCATCATCGTCTTCGCAGTCACCATTGCCGTCACCGAGAGTTACTTCTCTCATGTCTCCGAGAGTCAGTGTCACAAGATAGATTACTAGTAATATTAGTAATATTAATCTGAATTAGGGTTTATGTTCTGGACTATCATATTTTATTTCATTGAAATAACTCGATGTTTTAATGAATTACATGTTAAATTTGGGTTGTAGTGTGTTGTGAGTGACTGTTTGTGTATAGCAAAACGCTTAATAATTATGATTGCCTATTAATTTGCATTTCAATTGACACATGGTTTAATTTGGTTATTTTTGTTCAAAGTTCAAACAGTATCCTTTTCTTGGTAGTAAAAAATTAGTGTACTACTACTACTAGTTTGTTTTAGTGTCCCGTGACCTTGCTATATATTTATTGGGAACAAACACGAGTATATCCGAATTTGATTTGTTTAAATAATCTAAAAACTTGGTAAGGCTGGGCTATATGTCTGGGAAATAATGTTTGTTTATTGCTTTCCAGATGGATCACGGTTCTTGTGTCGGATTTTAAATCCATCATTTAAATTACTATGTACACACTCTACTCTTGGTCTTGGGACTTACTCAAGACAGAGAAATCTAATTATCAATTGTGCTGGTTGATGTAGTTGGAATCATTATTATATAATCAAATGACAAGGTTCAAGGATGTATATTGGTGTCGGCAATTAAAATGATAAATGTTTAAATACACAGTGCAGTAAAGGGTTCTATCGATTGCACCTAGAACTGCGAGTAGTAATTGTTGATTTCATAATAAAGCGACTATGAAATATATATACGGAGTATATTTGAATTCTTATACTCCATTTTTCAAGGGATAAATATATTAGGCTAGTCAGGACAAACATACAGGGTCTAATTTGTAAGTATACTTTTAAAAAGCTGTTTCTCGAGAAGATGTGTAAATTCTATATTTATCGCTCATCATATAGAAATATAGCTTTTTCGAGAAGATGCGTAAATTAATTATTTTACGCTTATCACATAGAAATAACTGAATACAAATTAACAAATTTTATGTTAATATTAATTAGTGATAGGAGAAACTAATAGGATTCTGTCTTATAATTAATTGGTGATAGAAAGAATTAGACATACTAAAATAGTATTACTACTCTTTATTTTATTGATTTGAGATATTGGAGCAATAATTTATTTTTCTTTTATTTTCCAACACAATTCCTAAACCCATTAAATGAATTTTGGAGGGGTTAGAATTTTTTTTTTCTAATTTGATTGGCATAGCCTTTTATTAAATTGATCCAAATTTAAAGTTCATTTATTTTGCAATTTTGATTTAGATATATTATTTTTAGTCAATTAAATTTAGTCCGAATTCGGCGAGCCATTCTAATATTACCGTAGAAAATCATATATTCTATCCTGCAATTAATTATTGATAAGAAGAGTAATCCACAAGACTTACTACTATATAATACTCCGGTTTCATATCACTCTTTACAGCTACGTTATATAGCAGTAATTGTTATTTATTTTTCTTTCCTTTGTCAACAATATTGAATTAAACTGTAAAATACAAAGAAAACAAAACGAAGTCCACAGCTTAAAATTTAAATACACAAATTAAAGGGAAAAGTTGAGATGAAAAATAATACTAGTACTAAAAAAGTTTACGGCGCATTATAGTATTAATATAAAATTAGCCAAATATGAAATATGTGCTCCAAAATCGGCGGGAAATGTGTGAGGATAATAAGACGTGGCAGTAGGCGACGCATGCGGTCCGCACCGCACCACTATTAAGTTTTATTGAAGCAGACATTACATTCTTCACGAAATAAATATGTCTACCACGTTTCTGATTATAGTGTCTTCTTCCCACATTCTAAATTTCCCAATTATTTCTTTTTCAAAATGCTTCATTTTACAACACCAATAAATTCAATTTTTAAGTGCCATATGCCAAATTAATTTCACTTTTCAGTTTTGAAATATAAAAAAAAATGATCATGCTCGTGTCATGCTACTCAAGAGTCTGCGCATTATCATATTCTCTTACTGTTTGTTAAAATCTGATTATGTTTCCTGGACATAAATATTCAAACTTGTTTATAAATATTTTTGTTTGATAATATAAATAGCACACATAGCACGTAGCACTTAAAATAAACAAGCATGAAAGTGTACATGTCTCTTTACTGTTACCAACATTCAGCAAAATCTAAACTCCATTAGTTTTCAATGTAGCTCATATGTAGTACAGAGTGGTTAGAATATGATATGATTTGTAATGAAAAAGGAAATGATATGATATGGACACAAGCATATTGCTAATTGGTCTTGAGTTAGATGTTTCATGTATGGTCGTACAATTGTAGGTTTGAGATGAAACTAAAGGTCTACACCTGCATTTCTTTAGTAGCATCAAGTTCTTAACATTTCATAATTATAGTACTACCCCACCTCAAGATTTATTAATGGTTTCTTTTGTTTGTTAGTTTCTTTTTTAATCATAAACCTGAACTGATGCAATTTCAAGGGTATTTCTAGAACTCAAGTTGCTTACTTTCATAAGTTTATTATAAGGTAAAATGCTTCCAACCACAAAAGATGGTAAGGATAGTATCAGAAAGAAGTAAGTCGTTTAGCAACAAATAAAATACAAGCCGACAACAAACAAGAAGTCGTATAGTAATAGATTATCATACAAGTATATTGTACCGACAGTACTTGTATATAAACTCTATTACATTCTTATTCTTTATTCTACATTAACAATGTGAGTAACCTTGATTTATTCCTTTCTTTCTTGAATAGACTCTAATCGTAATCTTAATCATACCTTTCAATTACCAATTTTTATTTCATTCTAATATTCCTCTTTTCAAGTTGAGTATCGGATATTCCTATACTTACCTTGTTATAATCTTAAATATTAGTAGTAAATAATTTATACTCATATTTAAGAGTTCATCAATTTTCGGTCTAATTTTAGACTCATGTCAATGAGCTTTTTCAATTCATCAGTGACAGTTCTAACTCGTGTCAATGAACTAATTCAAACATTTTTAACTCATGTCCAACAGCTGATGTAAGTAGTTTTTATTATGTTTAAGAGCCACTTCAATTTTTCACTAACAATTTTTGCTTGTGTCAAAGAGTCACTTTATGTTTTCAGTTTTTCTTTTTAACTGTATCAAATAGTTCAATTTTTTCGCTGTAAGTGTCAAACAAATTCGAATAACATCAACGTTGTTCCAGCTACTTTGCCTTTACAAATTTGTAGCATTGAATGGATATATTATTATTATTATTACCTTTATTATTATTTTAAAATATTATCTCCTATTTTGTGATAACTTATTAACTATTAAATAAAAAAATCATGTGGTTTAAATTTGGTCATAGTTATACATTTAAATTTTGTTGAATATTGATCCTATATATTAAATGAATAGTATCCATAAGTATAATTCTCATTTAGGTTATATTCAATTTTTTTGGTTTTGTTTCATCCATTATTTTACTCTTATATATAAGTACCTCAAAATATTTTACAAATCACATTAAATCAAAGATCGATTTGTTTATTTTTCTCTATGACTTTAAAATCAAATACATTAAATTTTTAACTAAATTAACAATTATGTTTGCTCAATAGCGTTGATGTTTGTCGTTATTTTGGTTGATATAAACAATGAATCTATTAGATTAATGGATTGCATGTGGTGTAATTATATAATATTGTTATAAAATTAGTATTGTTTTATATTTTAAAAATATTTATGATGTACTCCCTCCGTCCCCCATTAAGAGTCATATTTTTCTATTTCGGTCCGTCCCCAATTAAGAGTCACACTTTATTTTTACTATAAATAGTAAGTAGGTCCCACATTCCACTAACTCAATTCACTCACATTTATTATAAAACCAATATAAAAAAATGGGTCCCACATTCCACTAACTTTTTCAACCAATTTTTCTTTACATTTCTTAAAACCCGTGCCCGGTGAAAGAGTGACTCCTAATAGGGGACGGAGGGAGTAATTATTATTATTATTATTATTATTTAATTTTTTATTAAATTTTAAAATTATCATATAAATTAATGATGGTACGTACTATCAATTTCTATTAGAATAAACTAAACGTATAAAATAAAATAACAAATCAATATATGATCTAAACAAAAGTCATCCTCATAAATGATATTCACATATAATATGTTTTATATATTATTATCGGGGAAATAAGAGTGATTGGAAGACAGAAAATAAAGTATATTAATAAATTAGGCCAAGCATTAGGAAAGCTGTATATATGGTCTGGAGAGCAATAGAGAAACTCGAATTCTTTGCTTTAGTCATAAAATATGAAAGCATTAATCCAAAACAGTCTTTTTGAATAATTTAATCGTATCCGCTTTGGTTTTCATTGACCAAACCTTTCAACAAAATAAAAATCTAATTACAGGTAAAAAAGGTAGGAATTGGCCGCGTTCAAGAAGATTCTATTGTTCAATAATGGAGTAATAAACACAATAACATTATTATTATTATTATTATTATTATTATTATTATTATTATTATTATTATACTATTATTTTTGTGATTATTATTATTATTGTTGTTGCTGCTGCTGCTGCTAGTTTATTACCGAACTATTTTTTAATAAATTGAAAAAGGCTCGAGCCGGCAAGCAGCGAGCAAGCAAAGGTTCAAGACAAATGGCCCAATGTCAAGCCGCAAAAACCGAAAACAGAAGAGTATAATGATATCTCAGTTAAACATCAACAGATAGGCTAAACGCAAAACACCAAATAATCAAAGAACCATCAAAAGCAACAACACAAACCTACTTATGGGTAATAATTAATCCTTTTCTGGTGTTCAGTATATTTTTACTTTGTGTTAAGTGAAATAAAATAAAAAGTAAAAAAAATTTAAAATAGAACTAGTGGTATTTTTATTTTATAAAATATAATCACAGTT